>NW_005871394.1:828920-1136063 GCF_000147115.1 Myotis lucifugus | reverse complement strand
CCTAATTGCCCCTCACTGCCGGCTAGGTCACCACAATTGCCCCCCTCCTGCCGGCCTGGTTGCTCCTAAATGCCCCCCACCCCCCGCCAGCCTGGTCGCCCTAATTGCCCCTCGCTGCTGGCCAGGTCGCCCACAACTGCCCCTCCTCCTGCAAGCCTGGTAGTTCCTAACTGCCCCCCCACCAGCCTGGTTGTTCCATGCAGCTGCTGTTCAGTCATTTGGTCACCCCTCACTAACCCCCCTGCTGGCCTGGATGCCTCACGCAGCCTGCTTGTTCGGTCGTTTGGTCATCCCTCACTAACCCCGCTTTGGACCTGGTTGTAGGTAGCCATCTTTGTGAGGGCGTGAGGGTTAATTTGCATATTACCTCTTTATTATATAGGATTTTGGTATGATTTGTATATTATGCTATTTATATACTTGACTGTTCTCCATTTCCAGACTTTGCATCTCCTAAAATACAGAGATTGATCTTACTCATCTCTCTTTCTACTCATTGTTTTACACACATTTAGAGTTGTCTAAATATTTATTAAATCAAATTAAATAGGCTCAATTATCACAGGAATTGCTGATGGTTTAGACTAAAATATAAATTCCTAATTTTGATTGGATACAGAAAGCGATTTGGGTAAAATAAACCCAAGGTAATGCTGATTTCTTCATTTGCCCTTACCTAACTCAAGCTTTAATTTAAGGTGAGCAGCTGAAAAACTTTGATTACAAAATCTTGCATGTCAGTGGGGTGTTTTTATTTTATAGTTAAAATGAGTTATTTGTTAGAAATGCATCATTGCACCTAGGAATTTGATTCAAAAGCTGTGATTTATGACTCAGACTGGAATTTTATAGGAACAATGTAATATAATACCTGCAACTGCCATTTATTTTCATGCCCTATTTAAATTACACTTATACCAAGTTACAGCAATATTTAAAAAGTAATATTCAGTGCTTCCTTACATTTGCCATATTTTTATCAAAGTAGAATTGAATTAAAATTACTGAATGGGAAACATTTCTGACACAAAACTGTTACTGTTGAATAATTAATCAAACAAGAAACATGTTCAGGTGTATATTCTTGTCTTTGTTCTGTGAATTTCATTTTTATTTTTAAATGAATATATTCATGCTCCTGGATTTTCCCTTTTGAAATGGGATTCATAGCATATCTCAAAACTAAATGTATAACACATTTTATAGAAGGCAATATAGATACATTTTTCTGATGAATGTGGTGAGGGCTATTTTTACAAAATGGAATGTATTTTTAATTTAGAATAATAATTGAAATGTTCAATATTTCCTTTTATTACCAGTAATTTTTAAGTTTTCTGGTTATTTTCTACACAATTATGAACCACAGAATAATCTGCTTTTTGTCTAGAGGTCGGTCCTGACCCCCACACCTCCACACACCCCAATTAAATGTGTGTTGATGCAGAATTTTTGTTGCTTGGTTGGTTGGTCAGTCCTTTTGCTTTGGGGTGGAAATGTATTTGTTTGTTTTTCTTGTTTGTTTTGCAACCAAGGTATAGGTTTGTCATAGATCAGTGTTACCTTTATCTCCATTTCCCTAAAGATCAACTGTAGGCATTTATGAGGTGTCTGATAGCAATTTTATAGGTACCTTGCAGAATGAAACAATCTAAACCAACCCACATGGGAACCGAATTTAGAACCAACAAACCAAATGGGTGAGATGACGATAAAAGGATCTTTTTCCTAATTGATTTGGAAAGTTCAAAAAACTCAACTCATACACAGAGCCTTTAGTCAAAATACATTTCTGAATACAATTCCATATAACAATGTTTTAGCAAATATCCATAACAGCATTTTATTCACTCATATGGACCCATGTAGATGAGTGCCCACTATGTGCTGCTGGTGCCTGAGAGTTCCTTTTCTCATGGAATTTACTCTTGCATGATAGGAGACATACATAAAAAACAAGATGATTTCAAGTGGCTAACCTGTTCTGAAAAGAGGTATACAACTTTTAAAAGATGTCATGTTAAACAAAGTTAGACCAACTGTGTTTTCCTACAAGGCTACTTAGAATTTTTGTTGTTGTTGTTGATTTGGCTGTTTTTAATAATAACATTTTTATAATATTTCTAGAAAATATATTTAATTTAGAAGCAGTACCAGATTTTCATTGAATGCTTTTTGGGAGCATCCAACAAATAAATATTCAATAGTCAACATTTCTACATGTTTCATTTTGTAAATAAATGTGTGTTAAAGAGAAGCTTTAGCCGTGTGCAGAGACAACTATCATTAAAACACAGTTCTGAAAGAATTCAATCACGGATGAGTGTAGTATAGTTATTTTATTACTTTTCTAGCTGCTTCTTCCACGTAGAAATCTCTAAGGACCGTGATAGCTTACAAATACAGCTATTGTAACAATATGGAGACAAGACATCCTGACTGTTACATGCCCCTGACTGTCTATAAAATATACTGGGAAAGGGGAACTACGGTAATATAGACAACCCAAAGTCCTGGTCTCATATTACAAAGACCTAACTTACTACAACATAAAGCATCCCTTTAATTCTCTGATTACTCGGGGAATTTAGTTACCTGTGCTTCCTAAATATATAACCCCAAGCAATCTGAGGTACACACCTACAGATTAATTACAGTATATATCAAAAGTTTGCTAAGAGGATCAAGTGACTCTAAACCAGCCGTGGGCAAACTACGGCCCACGGGCCGGATCCGGCCCGTTTGAAATGAATAAAACTAAAAAAAAAAGACCGTACCCTTTTATGTAATGATGTTTACTTTGAATTTATATTAGTTCACACAAACACTCCATCCATGCTTTTGTTCCGGCCCTCCGGTCCAGTTGTGGCCCTCAAGAACCCATTGTGGCCCTCAAGTCAAAAAGTTTGCCCACCCCTGCTAAACTATCCTGTGAAGGAAGGCATTATTATGAGCTACTGAATAACCAACTGTTTCCATTCTTTAAAATTCAGACATGTAATAGTAATTTTTAAGAAAGTAATACTCAATAGTCATTTACAAATTTAAGATTTTTCATGTGGTTGTTTGGTGAGAGGTGTGGAGAAATGCATTTTGTATAAACAGTCTCAGTTATAAAATGTGCATTTATCATAAGCAAATGTAGATTATTTCTAATTATGCCTAATCATTCAATCTGCAGGGAAGTGATTCTAATTCTAGCTCAGAGAAAATACTATTTTATAGATAGAAACCTATCATTTAATATAGTAAACTTTAGAAAATAAAATTACTAGGCCTATATGAAGGATCATTTTAATAAAACTAAATTCATTTGAAAAGTTTAGTGAACATAGTTTAAAATGTATAATCAAATAGCAAACAGTGATTTCTGGGTTTGTCAGTGTTGCTTTTTATAAGTAACCAACCTTTTGACTCTAAAAGATGCCATGCTAATCAATGGATGTTAATCCAGCATTTACAAGATCATTAACTTCAACACTGAAACAAGGTACAATATAAACAGCTCATTGTCTAACTACAACTTTAAAACATTATACTGTTAGTATCAAAAAGGTCAGAGAAAATAGAGACTAAAGGAATGGTTACCAGAAGGGAGGAGTTAGGGGGATGGGCAAAAAGAAGGGAAATATAGTCAATAACATTGTGATAAATTTACATAGTGACAGATGACTAGAATTAGTGGGGTGATTTACACTGTAAGGTATAAAAATGTCAAATCACTATATTGTACACCTGAAACTAATATAACCAATATATGATTGTATACCAACTATATCTAAATAAAAAATAAAAGTCTACAAAGCAAAGAATTAAAAATAAAAAGAAAGGTCAGAGAGAACAAGAATTCCTAAATAAATAAAAGGGGAAACTTGTAAAATAACTCCAGCAAACAGCAATTGGCTGTTCGATTTGATCTGTGTTAAATCACCATACCAAGTCATTGGTAGTAATCATCTTCTGATTAACAGTGTTTGTAGTAGCAACCATCACTAGTTGAGAAAATTCAATCCTCTTTCAATTTGGTTCATTTTACTTATAAACCTAGTTCTTCTTTATCGTGACACTCCCTTAGTTTTGTCCAAAGATCCTTAAAGTCATTAGATATGTCTGCAGAACTAGGGCTTCCACAACTGCTTCCAGAGACGTTCATCTTGCTTTAATATGCTCCACACTTCTATTTGCCTAATGTTTTTTGACATTTTTTGTTACATTATATACTAGAAGGTATGAAGTTGTCTTTGGACAGCTGAAATACGGCTTCCAAGGTCGCCTCTAGATTCTCGAAAGCCGGCAGGGATGCCAGCGCGCTCCCTGGCTGTGTCAGAATTTTTAATGTTTTAATCTTCATTGTTAATATCTAAGAGGGCAGTATATAACAAAATAAAAATAATTTATTAGCCTATGGAAACGTCTTTGTGCACACCATGTAGCAACTCCAGTGTTTTGTAGAACACTGTAGAATGCTGTCTAAAACATGCATAAGTAATCATGAAGAATATAAATAGGAAAATCCACAAGGAAGCCACATGTCTAAACTATGTTTCGTGAAAGCTTTGTGAAGGAAGTTAAACTGATTTGCCAAAACAGAAACTTAATATAATCTTGATGAAAGATCTATGTGACAGGCATTCTGTAGGAAAATTATAACTTAAGGAATATGTATTCACATTGCCTGCAACAAGAGAAATAAATATATTGACAATTTGACAGCAATAATATGAAATTTTACTTGGCATTATTTTTTCTTTTTATGAGACCTTAAAAAAGAATCTCTACAATAAGGAATAAGGCAAGCATATCTATCATTTTGAAATATAAAAGAGTATATGTAACTAAACAAGAAGCCCTAAGGTAAATATTCATTCTTTATACAGGCTAAAGAAAGAGCAAACTCAAGAAAGAGCAAGCTAAAGAAATTTTAGCAGCTGGTCTTTCTAAATGTTAAGCTTCTTGAAATCAGAGATTTCTTTTTTTTTAAATAAATTTATTGGGGGGACAATGGTTAATAACATTATATAAGTTTCAAGGGTACAGTTTTATAACACATTAACTGTGTACGCATTGTGTGCTCACTCCCCAAGTCTACTCTCCTTCTGTCACCATATATTTCTTTCAACCTCCCTTCTATATGCTCAGGGCCTACAAGGGTGCCTGGTGCCTAAAGGCATCCATACTTTTAACTACTTCAGTGGAATTTGGGAATTATCAGGAAATAGTTAATAGGATGGGACCACTCAGGCATCAGTAGCCATTGGGTCAAGTGATCTAGACCCTGAAAAATCCAATTCAACTGTAGATGCTTCCCCAGAAACCTGAGTCTGCCTAGCTGAATTGGTATCCGAAAGGTAAGTGATGAAAACTTCTGGCAAATGCCTCCAGTCAAGAAAAGGCTTAGGCTGTCCAAGCTAATGCACAGTCTAGTCAAAGGAAATTTGCAATGGGTAACAATCAGAAGTGGAAACCTTATATATTTGTCACTGTAATGACAAATGGCTGATGTGTGATGGGAGGAAGGCTCAAGGAAATATTTCAGCTTCCAGGGCAGGAATAATGAAACATTAGCATAATGCCGGTGGTTCTTGACCCAGCATCTAGAAGGGTTCAGAAATCTGGAGAAGGGCTGTGTGTAAATTAAATAGGAGTCCAGAGACGAAACATAATTTTGGAAGGCATTATAGGGAATCAGAGAAGACTTAGCTAAAGGAACTAAGTTCTCCTCGTCTCAGGACCCCTTGCTTTTTATTAACACAATTTGTCCTAAGGTGAGGTAGATATACACATCAAAGGCCTGGGTTAGTTACAGAATCCATTGTCAGAATGGGGAATTGCCTACGGCTGTTCAGGTGTTTGGCCAGTAGGAGGCAATAACATGTAGATTAAGATGCCCTGAGCTGTCTGTCAGCAAGCAATCATTTAATGTGTCCTTTTCAGGTTTTGGGGAAATGCCTCAGCCATCTCCAGATGATTCAGCCCTGCTGACATGCTGGAATTGGCTTCCGGAGTTAGCATATCAGGATCTCATGTTCCTCCAATGTTCAGGGCAGAAAATCCAGGTTAGGGATTGTGTCAAGGAATAATGGGCTGTGAAATGACACAAAACTCTAGAGGCCATGCTTATTCATCTCTGTCCTTCATGGAAGCATGAAACATGTAAATCTCGCACCTCAGCACAGGCCTGGTTTCGGTGACATGGGTAGAGCTGATTTTCAAACTGGGGGCAGACTGGCCCGGACTGTTAGATTAGATGTTAGACTGAGTCACTGAACCATGTGGTCTGCTTTCTAAGTGCATACTCAACTAGTTTAAAGACATCGTTTGCCTTTGAATAGACTCTACCCACATTTACACAACTGAAGAGAATGAATTGGAAATATGTATTAAATTTTTAGCTTAACATGTTGGAGCCAGGATCCAGGCTCCAGTCTTTAGGTCTATGTCTGCATATCTGTACTTCTACCTTCACCTCTATTTTTCCCAAATTGGGTTTTTTTGTTTAGTCTATATTTTAGACCATTTCAAGAATGGATCTTCTTTTTCCAAATCATTTCATTAGAATGTGTGATTGACTTATTACTTCAATTTTCATAATAGGTGCTTATCCTTTTTTTTTTTCCATTTGGGTACCTTATTTCTAATAATAAAAAGACATCACAGAATTGCATATTCATCTTGTTGTGGACACACTTTTTGTTTGTGATGTTAATCTTAAACATTAAAAGCAGTTTCAATTAATGTAATCATGGATTATCTCAATATCTGAGAACTAAGATGTTAGAGGGGCGTCTTTGGACTAGGATCTATTATAAATCACCAAATATCTTTTATAGGACTCAAAATGTGAAGGCTATTTTAGACATCAGGGCAATAAAGAAGACAATATGAACTACTATTGGGGAAAATAAAAACATCAGAAAATAAACATATAAAGAAAATATTTCAAGAAAAATTGTTTCTAAAACTCCATTTTAAAATGGTGACTTTTTTAATGGTAGTGTTGGTTCATATGGAGGAAAAATGTTAAAAGTATTCTATGCAAAAGGGTATGATCCAACCTCCTTTGTTTGGAAAGGATGCATAAAATTATAAATTCATTTTTTTTTTCTTTTCACCCTTGGCTTTTATTTGTCCTTCTTTTCTCAAATTGAAAACTTCTTTTAAAATTTCTTAATGGTATCTTGCCCCAGAGAGGCACAGGCCCTATTTCATTTATGTTTAATTTTATTAACTTAAAGCCTAAATTACCTAATCAGTTTCACTGGATTTCTTATTTCAGGAGTGGGTATTGTATAGGGTATTGTAATTTCTAAAAAAATTATACAGAAGCAATATACCTCACAATGCATTTCTATGTATTATTCATGTACACACACATATATAAATGCAGTAGATATAATATATATAGTACATATATATGTATCTATATTTCTTTAGTTGACATCAGGCTGACGATTCTGTGTAATTATATTAATAAATGTCTATATATTTGACCCTTTGCATGAATATAAAATAAGTGTATTGCAATTTTTAAATACTGTTTTCTGTCTATAAATTGTAAAGAAAGTTGGCATAAAAATTAAAATGTTTATGTTTATAAGAGAATGAACTTTAAAATGTTATCTGAATACCTTCGTATGTCTTTATTTCTTTCTTATGAGAAATTTCCCATTTATTAATCCATTTATGAGAATGAACGGTATGTTATTTTAAAGGTGGCAAACTATGAAATGCAGTGACTCTTATAATCATCATAAGTGAACCATTTAAGTCTAAAATATATTGCTGCCAGTGTAAGCCCTTATTGTATTTTAATTTTAAAAATCAATAGCTAATATGCTGTGTTCCATAAATATTATAAAAGAATATTTAAATATGTATTCATTTATAGTTTTTTGCTTTGCATTACGAACCCACATTGTTGTTCTTCCTCTGCACTTTCTGGGCAGTAGACGTTCATCCGTAGGGAGCTTATGTTGTCAGCACAGCAGTCAGACTGAAGAAAGACATTTTACAATTTACTGTGCTGGCCATTGCCAGTGAATTATGTTACATATCTTTTTTTTTCTTTCCTTCCTTCACTTAATTACTTAATAACACTGCTCCATTAACCACCCCTCCTTCTAGAGTAATTGAAGTAATATGCTGAGAATTTTATAGATTGCCCTCAAATTCTAAATTTTGTTTTTAAAGGTCTGAAATGTCATCTTGACAGAAAATGTCATCTGCAGAAGAATCCTGAATTTAAAATGCCATCCAGGGGTGTGGACTACGGGGCTGCATTTATTTATTTTGACTATTATAGATGTAATAAATCATTCTAAAATAATGTTGACATTCAGACATCCCACTAACATGGCAGTTTAACAGCCTCCTCAGTATACTGCTGCTTGAGCTAAGGATTTGCTATCACAGTTTCCAGCTTAGTTCTCCCAATCTTAACACAGCAGCCAGCAGTAACGTCAACTGCAGAAGTGCCAAGAGAGAAAAGATGAATAATGTATTCATTTTTATGGGCGATTTTAAACTCCCTGCCATTGAGTACATTTCTCTGAATGGCTCTCAGAGCTTACAGTTTTTGCTCCTTTCCTTTCTTTGGGCTACACGAAGCCTTTTTTTGCTATAGTTATGGCTTTGGCTTGATTTAATCCTGCTTCCTCTCCCCACTGACAGGTGCACAGAATGCATTAGCAAGAAAGATATCATAATTGAAATCAATGCCATGACTTTGAAGAGCATTTCTATGATGAGTTCTGGTCCCGTGTATTTTATATGCTACCATAACCATGCTGATGTAAGGGGTTAGACATTGCCATCAATTCAATTCACACACACAAACTCCACCCACGCACATGCTAGAACACTGGACTAACATTTCTTTTACATTGAATTTATTATTTAGCTCTTTGGCCTGCCAGTTGTTTCATTAGATTGAACCATTCTACACCTAGAAAGAAGATATGTTCTTCTTCCAGGTAAAAAATGTGATTCAAGCGTTAGAGTGAACATTTTTTTTTTGCTTTAATTATAATGGTTCTAATTCACATGTGTAAGTGAGGCTACATTTCAACTTGTAACTACTACTTGTTGGAATGTTCCCTCTTGACTTCCAATCATTTTTGACGCCTGACACCTTCATGGTCATCACTGCTGCTGATGTTTCTCTACAGGAATTCATTATGGGAGCTTTCCCAGCACCTTGCCTCTCTGCCATGCCCTCACCCCTAAGGCACAAACCTTGAAATCTTGCAGAGGAGAAGTGGGGTGATGACCTCCCTGTGTCTTATTTTCCTGTATGAAATGTATGCATGGATTATAAAGAGTAATCTTATTATTGGTTAGCAGAGCCAGACAACCCACCTCTGACATTGTCTTCTGGCTTTGGGAATACCTTCATCAGTATGTATGCTGGCCCTAGTCATGGAGGAGTGGCAGCAGCAGCCACGATTAGGATATCCCTGCCTTGCTGGCAGCCAAGCAACCATGAAGAGATTCATGACGCTTCCTGGAGAAGCAGGAGAATCTTTGCTTTTAATACTCTCCATACCTGACACACAGTAGGGATGTGCAGAACATGCCATTTGATCCCTCTGGCACTCACATTTATGCTCTGGTTTTTAGAGTTTTCCAGAGGTTTACATTGTAAATGCATAGACAAGATGAAAAAATAAGCTGATTTATCTCCATTTTGAGACTAGTGTCTTTTCTGGGGTTGCCAACACAGCATGGAATATATGTACACCATTGACCCTATTTTTAGAGAATGAATTTTCACTCGTATGTAGACAAATATGACCTACAGCTTTTCTGATTATTTTACATCTGCAAAAAACAATATTAGCAACTTCCATCATTTTCTTAGTGTTCCCGAAGGATCCTATTCTAGGGCTCCCATTATGGGCTGGTGGGGGAAATGTGAAGAAATCGGCCTGGAAGATCCATATTTTCATTCAGACAGATTTGGAAAGGTCCCAAGAGGGACTTTTCTGAAACACACTCTCACATTTTCTCTGAAGAAAATGGAATGCAATAGTTGGGTTGAAACAAATTTTCTTTGAGAAGGTGTTACAATCCTTTAGTGTATTCTTGAGTGTAGCTAGAACTTCCTATAGGTTGATGCAACATTCTTGGATTAAAGAGTGTATAAATTATTGGAAATGACTGCTTTAAATATCTGAAAGACTTCAATGACTTTCAGCTGTCAGAAGAGCAACTATCCAGACCCGGGGATACCATAGTGCAGTGGTTCTCAACCTTGGCTGCACATTAGAATCACCTGGGAATCTTTTTAAAATCCTGATTTCTGGGCCTCATCCTCCGGAAATTCTGTTTTTTTGTTATGGGGTGGGGCCACAACATTAGTAACAAAGAAACAGAATTTCCAGAGGAAGAGGCCCAGAAATCAGGATTTTAAAAAGATCCCCAGGTGATTCTAACGTGCAGCCAAGGTTGAGAACCCCTGCCATGGTGCATCAGCAAGTTTTATCCCATTGTTGCTAAGCATGCAAATACAAAGGCATCCTTACCCAGGAAGACTTTATTTTGTTGACTAGCAAAGATGCCAACATACGTTTTTAAAAACTTGTGTCTTTAGCTCTTGTTCTCTCTAGCCTAATCTTAAAATTGCATAATTCGTTCTAATATCTCAAAGTTTTGTTGCAGTTAGGAAAAAATATTTCTTCTTTTGTTTCATTCCTTATATTTTCTGAGT
This sequence comes from Myotis lucifugus, assembly GCF_000147115.1. Lineage (NCBI taxonomy): Eukaryota > Metazoa > Chordata > Mammalia > Chiroptera > Vespertilionidae > Myotis > Myotis lucifugus. The sequence goes on along the minus strand of NW_005871394.1, from coordinate 1,125,355 downwards.
ATAAATGTCAAACATAATATTTTTATCTCTCATAAGCACATTTTAAGTGTGTATACCTAACAGTAAAGCTATGCCCATTCTTTTTAAATATAGATGTTGAAGGCTGAACTAGGAAATATTGCATACTTAGAATGTAATTGCTAATTGCAAAATGCGAGCTAGAGGGTAGCTAATTTTCTTTCATTAAACAAATTCACCCTACTGTGTTGATAGTAGAATTTTAAAAGCTACTTTCCAGAGGTAAATTCAATACTAAGTAAATACAAAATAAAAACATATGATATTTAAAATAAATGTATAGCTTTAGAAGATATTTATGTTTGGTTGTTCCTAGAGGTTTTTATTAAGTATTTGATAATTGGATACTTATAAACTATAAACTTATATACTTACCTTTATTGAACAGAAAAAAGACAAAAATAAATGGTATTTACACAAATGCCCTCTGCTTCTTTTAAATTGAAAATAATTATGTGTTTCATAATAACTCACTATTTTCTCACTAGTTGCTATATAGATCCTCAGGAAACCAGGCATAAGAAAAGCATACTGATTTATTTCATTTCTTTGTACTTATCTGTTTACTTTCCTGAAATTGTTTGATCACTCTGGCTTTTTATTTTCTATCTCTTCATGGCTGTGTGGACTATTTCTGAAGATTGGCTCGATATATCAGAATGCCATCTCTACTGCCTTGTTAAATTTCCCCTAGAAAAACACAGGGGTCTTAAATAACCATACTCCCTTCTTCCTTTATTGAAGCTTCTCCAACAAAAAGTCTCTAGGAGCTTTCAAATATTGAGGATGAGTAATGTGTATATGATTTTACAGGCCTGCGTGTATTTTGGAGTGTTCTAGGTTAGATTCTGGTGAAGGGGAAGAGGTGGTAACACAGGAATGTATCTGTTGTGCTTTATTTAAAAATGTTATTGCAAAAAAAAAAAGAAAAAGAAAGAAAAGAAAAACAAACAAAAGAATGTTGTTGCATAGGATAACTCTCTACCTGTAGCAGTAGATTCAGGATGGCCATAAAGGAAAAATATTGCAGAATGATTTTGAAGTCTCTGTATAATTGGTTTGTGTAATCATGAGTATATGTGTATGTGTGTGTGAAGATCTAATACAAGAATTTTCAAATTAAGTACTTTCTCTTCAAGACAAAGGGTTTGTTATAGTCAAATGCCTTGATAAACACATTTCTTCACATTCCCATTGAAATTCATTTAGTTCAGTGCTGTCCAAAAGAAACTTCTGCAGTAATAGAAATATTCCATATCTGTGATGTTCAATATGGTAGCCACTAGCTGTGTGTATGTATCTTTGTGCACTTGAAAAGTGGTTAGTGTGACTGAGGAGCTGAACGTTTAATTTTCACTTAATTTTAATTAAGCTAAATTGATATAGCCACTGCTACTAAGTTGGACAACACCGGCTGGGTTGATATATGAATGCAACTTGACATGGTGAAAATCAACATGTTGTTCAATGTATTCGTGTAGCCAAGTATATTCAGAGCCCCAGAGATAAAAGAGGATATACAATTCTCTCCATAAATCCACTTTCTGTACCCAGGATACATGAACAGAATGAGAGAAATCTGTGACCAATAACGGGACCATGCAGGAGGCCATTCCAGATAGTACTTCAGAGTATAGACTTTAGAATACAACAGGCTTCAGTTCCAATCCTGTCTCTGCCCTCTTGCCGTAATACCTTAGTGAAAGTCTTTAAACTTCTTGATTCTCTATTTTCTAAGTTGTAATGGAGCTAGTAATGAAATTGTGTCTCTAATGGGTTTATCACTCAACACAGAGAAGTAATGATGGTGATGATGATCCTGTTCATGACGGTGTTGTCTTCAGACATTTGGACTCATTTAATCGCTTCTATTAAAAATACTGTCTACATTTCCCAGACGGGAAAATGAAAGTGCACCATTATTATTTTCAAGGTCACTTAGCTAATCCAAAATTTGAATTACAAGTCTACTTCTAGAGCCCTGTTCTTTGCATCCCGCTTTGCATTGTCTCTTTTGGTAGGAACCAATTAGACCTCCAGGTAAAGTCTAAACTATGTGTTCTTAACCCCGGGTATTTCACCCTGAAAGTGACATGTAAGTCACAGTTAAGCATGAAAATACTAAGCAGGATCTTAAGCTGGACCTTTAATAGAGGGGAAAAAAAGGAAGTGAGGGAAGAAGCAAGAAAGGAAGAAAAGAATAAAGCAAGCAAACAAGAAAGAAGGGGGTAAATTCTCCCCGAATCTGTATTTGAAGAATATATATCTGCTCACTTTTGAGAGGAGGAAAGTGAGGGGGGTGGGAGAGAGAGGAAACATATGAATCACATGAATATGATTAACTTGTCCTAAAGGTTCTAGGTCTGTCTGGCTCTGCTTACCTCTTTCAAGCAGGAAATACAAAAAAAAAAAAAAAGAAAAGAAAGAAAGAAAGAAAGAAAAAAATGGTTGCAGAATGTGAGTTTCTATCTTTTAAAAAACATAACTCTGCCCATATATGTTCATTGCCACCATTATATCCGGCTCAGACTAACCAAATTAGTAACTCCTTCCTTGGAGCTGGGGTAAGGAGATAAAGAGGGACCAATAAGTCTATTCTCCTACGTTTGACAATGCCAGAAAGACTTTGGAAACACACCTTCAAAATTAATGTATGTATTCTTCTACCTGAGTGGTAAACCTTTTGATAGGTGCTCTCTAGAGAGCAAAGTGATATATTCTATAACTCAATGCAGGAAATAAAGTTGCCTTCAAATTCAAAAAAGACAGAAATGACATTTTTCTTAGTAAATCCAAGTTCAGTGGTTGGCAAATTGCGGCTCGCGAGCCACATGCGGCTCTTTGGCCCCTTGAGTGTGGCTTTTCCACAAAATATCGACTTCTGCACATGGGCCATGAAGTTTCAATCGCACAGTATATGCGCACCCTCACGTGGTATTTTGTGGAAGAGCCACACTCAAGGGGCCAAAGAACTGCATGTGGCTTGCGAGCCACAGTTTGCCAACCACTGATCTAGGTGATGCTTCCTAACTGGTAAATAATGCACCCCTGATGGGTTATAGTCACTAATTTGCAAGAGTTTGAGTAATCTATAGTGATGTAGTCCATGATTGGTACACTATATAAATAAATAGTATCCTGCACATATTTTTGTAATTTATTTAGAAAGCATACAGATGTGGTTTGATTAAGAGGGTGCAACTGGGGGAAAAGGAGGACATCTGTAATACTCTCAACAAAAAGATTAAAAAGAAGAGATTAATTTACAACAGGGGATTCAGAAGGCCCATCAAATTGTGCATTTTCTTAGTCAACATATGAAAATATGAGTTCTGAGCTGGAGCTCAGTTCTTGACTCAATTATGGCATTCCCAATAGAATTTTCTTCCTTTCTTTCCTTTCTTTTCTTTTTTTGGGGGTGGGGGCGATAATGCTTCTTTCTTGATTATATGATCATTACTCTTACATTTGGACTTTCTAACTGGATAGGAGTCTCATGAAAATATTAATTTTAAAAACACAATATTTCTCTAATACCAAACTCTATCCACAGAAATAATCAGTATCCAACATGTGTACATACAGCATTCGTAGAACTTGAGCAATTTTATAGCTGGTGATTCTCTGCACAAACTTTCCATCAGTGTAGAAACTTGTAATTCAGTCACATTAAGCACACACATGCAGCTCTTCTACTTGAAATAATATGATTATTTTACAAGAAGAGTTACAAACTTGCTATTAATTACAATATCACAAAAATATTATTTATTGTCATCTCTCTCCCAGCTTATTAGCTCATATGAATAGCATCTATTGTAAAGAAAACCAATTGCTTGTTTTATTCTTAAAGCTAAAGTTCCCATACGTTAATATTATCACATTAAACCGATGGAGTTCCAAGATAGAAAGAAATACAATACTCAATTACGCTATTAGGTTCTACTTTACAAATCTGTGGTCTAGGACCTACTAAAATATGGAGAAATTGTTCAGATTTTTGCCTGAAGCTTTATTTATTTTAAATCTACTGATTCAATGCTTTAAGCCATTGAGAAACATAACTAGAGCTGTAGCCACCACCAAGACACCAAAGCTATTAGAAACAGGGGAGACATCAAAATAATTGGGCCTTGGGTACAATACAACCAAGTCAATGTGATTTATTTGTTGCATAAAGAAAATGAATTGTTTCTGTCTTTAGAGGGTGAACAAAATTCATTCAGAATTTCTTTTTGTTTGTATAAAAATGGCTTTAGAGTAAGCTAACTGAAAATTCATTTGAATTATTTATACTCTTAGCCCTAAAGTAAAGAAGATAAGTTGGTGAAATTTTTTATTTTTGTGTGAGTAGTTTCACAGATTGTCTTCCTATGATTATAAGCCTGGGAGGGTGAATCTGTTTCCTTATCTGTTGAAATAAAATACATTTTAAAAAACTGTTCATTTACTGAAATATTTTCAGTAGCTGGTTAACCACATCATACCATTACCTTATTCCACTATACTCCTGAGATCTTCTAGATAGCTCTGATTTATTGTAAATGTTCTTTCAAAGAGAGAAATTTACTAACTATATATTTATACTTTAAGTTTCTCCAAGACATAGATATCTTTATGTTTAAAGAGATTTAAAAGTTTTTATTAAATTGAACTATTACTAAAGGTTATTTGATTTTCTTACTTTCAATAAACTCAATCCACAAGTCAGGAAAGTATACTTTTAAGACCATCAGACTATATATCCTGATTCCCCCCCCCCCAATAGACCCCCCCCAGCCATTCCCACCCTGGGCAAGCCCCCACCACCCCAGAGTCTGTGTCCATTGGTAATGCTAATATGCATGCATATAAGTGCTTTGGTTGCTCTCTAACCCCTCCTCCCCTATCATTTGTCTCTGGAGATATATATATATATATATATATATATATATATATATATATGTATATATATATTTCAGAGAGGAAAGGAGAAGGAGAGAGAGATAGAAACATCAATGATGAGAGAGAATCATTGATCAGCTGCCTCCTGCACACCCCCCACTAGGGATCGAGCCCACAACCCAGAAATCAACCCTGGGACCCCTCAGTCTGCAGGCTGATGCTCTATCCACTGAGCCAAGCTGGCCAGGGCTAGATCTATTCTTGTTCATCAAATTATGTTGATCATTATATCCCACATATGAGTGAGATCATGTGATATTTATCTTTCTCCGACTGGCTTATTTCGCTTAGCATAATGCTCTCCAGTTCCATTCATGCTGTTGCAAATGGTAAAAGTTCCTTCTTTTTTATAGTGGCATAGTATTCCATTGTATAGATGTACCACAGTTTTCTAATCCACTCATCTGCTGATGGGCACTTAAGCTGTTTCCAAATCTTAGCTATTGTAAATTGTGCTGCTATGAACATAGGGGTGCATATATCCTTTCTGATTGGTATTGCTGGTTTTTTGGCATATAGTCATAAAAGTGGGGTCACGGGGTCAAATGGGAGTTCCATTTTTTACTTTTTGAGGAAACTCCATACTGTCTTCCATGGTGGCTGCACCAGTCTGCATTCCCACCAGCAGTGCACGAGGGTTCCTTTTTCTCCACATGCTCACCAGCACTTGTTGTTTGTTGATTTGTTGATGATAGCCATTCTGACAGGTGTGAGGTGGTATGTCATTGTTGTTTTGATTTGCATCTCTTGGATGATTAGTGACTTTGAGCATGTTTTCATATGTCTCTGAGCCTTCTGTATGTCCTCTTTCGAAAAGTGTCCATTTAGATCCTTTGCCCATTTTTTGATTGGATTGTTTATCTTCCTTTTGTTAAGTTGTATGAGTTCTCTATAAATGTTGGAGATTAAACCCTTATCGGAAATATCATTGGCAAATATGTTCTCCCATGCAGTGGACTTTCTTGTTGTTTTGTTAATGGTTTCTTTTGCTGTGCAGAAACTTTTTATTTTGATGTAGTCCCATTTGTTTATTTTCTCCTTAGTCTCCATTGCCCTAAGAGCTGTCTCTATAAAGATATTGCTATGACATATGTCTTCTATTTTGCTGCCTATGGAGTTTTGTAGGATTTTTATGGTTTTCCATCTTACATTTAAGTCCTTTAGCCATTTTGAGTTTGTTTTTATGTATGGTGTAAATTGGTGATCTAGTTTCATTTTTTATGCATGTATCTGACCAAATTTCCTAGCACCATTTATTGAAGAGACTGTCTTGATTCCATTGTATGCTCTTGCCTCCTTCGTCAAATATTAATTGAGCATAATTGGCTTGGGTCAATTTCTGAGTTCTCTGTTCTGTTCCATTGGTCTATATGTCTGTTCTTACACCAGTACCAGGCAGTTTTGAGAACCGTGGCTTGGTAGTATAGCTTGATATCTGGTATTGTGATCCCTCCAACTTTGTTCTTCTTTCTCAGGATTGCTGTGGCTATTCAGGGTCTTTTTTTATTCCAGATAATTTTTTAATGGGGATTGCATTGAATCTGTAAATTGCTTTGGGTAGTATGGACATTTTAATGATATTGATGCTACCAATCCATGAACATGGTATGTTCTTCCATTTGTTTATGTCTTACTCTATCTCTTTTTTCAATGTCCTGTAGTTATACAAGTATAGGTCTTTATATCCTGATTTTTTATTTCAGAAAATATGGCCACTATAACCAGAGAGTACCAACAAGTCATAAGACCAATTGTAGTCTGAGCTAATTTTCCAGAGGAAACTGAAGCCAGAAGTTATGGGAAAGAGTTCTTAAGATGCATGTGCTCAGGACAGAGGAACCCAAGCAACAGAGTGAGTTGGAAAGAATGACATGTTAGAATGTTGTCAAGTTTAGCAGATGTTCCCAATAGCTAACCAAGGTATCACATACATCAGGTGTTCAATAGGTATTTGATGTATGAAAATCTCTAATGTATTAAAACTAAAACCATTATCATCATAAAAAAGTGTACAAGGAGTATATATAAAATCCATAAGAGGATGCTTTAAAAATATCAGTGGAGATTGGCAGTACAATTTCATAACTGCTTTCAAAATTACATAAACTTAATACAGAGATTTTTTCTCTCTGTAGTAAATGGATTAGAAATAAATATGGCCTATGGTAAAAACACATTTATATATATATATATATATATATATATATATATATATATATATATATAGCCCCTCCCCCCAAAAAAAAACTTCATTAATTTGTCTATACAGGAACAAACCCGAAAAGAACAAAGAGAAGATGACAGCATAGAAGTGATAAAATGATAGGAAATGAAAGTAGATGTCAAGTGCGGAGGACTTAGCAGAGCAGAAAGGAATAGGAAGCCCAAATGCTTGCGGAGGGTGAAGCATGTGTGAAGTGAGCCTATAAAAGCTGTATAGATCCTCCAAATGCTCAGGAGTTATAGGCATCAGGTGCTTATGAATACATGCGTGAATGAGGCTGAAACTGTATGAAAAGCAGTTAGAAGCCCAGATATCTTTAACCAAAATAGAGGCTTTATTCTCTTTAAACATTAAATTTGGAAGGCTTCGTACTCCAAGAAACCAGAGAGAATAAAGGGAAGGCTAGGGAGTCTCTTGAACACAGGGCTGAGAATTAATTGGGACTCTCGCCCCACCCTACACACGACTTCCTGAGCCAGTCCCACCAGAAGGTTGCAATAAGGCTCATAGTTCCAGGATCCTCTTATCTTCTTTTTCCTCTGGAAAAATCGGTGCAATGAATAAAGAAAATGCACCACAAAATATATCATGATAAAATGCTTTAAATGGGTTTAACAAAATATTATTCTTACCAGTATATTAAGGGTTGCATATGATCTTCCCAGCAAGCAGTTGGAGAAAAGGGCTATTATTTTGGGTCCTAAAGCTTGTGGTGGTTTTTAAATTCAAACTGAAAATTCTAAACACAAGACTCCCTTAATTGAATTTGGAATATAAACTGGCAATTGTGTGTTTATAGTCTCTAAACATCCTTAGAAACAACTGTAAGGATTCTTATATTAGTTTTAACAAAAAGTAAACCAGCCACCAAATAACAGGCATGAGTCCAATACTGGTGTCAAAGGAGCTGCATTATGAGATGAGCTTGGAAAGTAGGTCCAACTGGTACCATTTACTTTATCCAAAAAGCAAGCCTTAAATATCCAATCTACTTATTCATACATGCATGGGTATATTACCTGGGCCCCATAAGGGCATAAGGATCAGCCAAGTTTCATTTAAAATAAAAAATAAAAACCTCAAGTTTCTCCTTCATTCTTAAAACATTGGCAGACACGGAATCTATATTTGGAATTGCACATAACTAATGATTTTCAGGCATGGCACCAAAAGCTTATATCTTCGGATTCAGCAGTTTCCAAAATTGCTTTCGGGACTTTTCTCTTGGGCCCATATAGTTCATAATCCAGAGCTGAGATACATACATAAATGTCCAACATGGGAACCTCTTTTTTTTAATAAATCAGATAGAGATTGAGAAATAGAAAGATGATTCAAAATGGAAGAGACCACTTATGTTTTTAGATATTACAAGTGAGAGGAGTTTTTTTTCTCTTAAGGAGGAATTTATTGGTCAGTTTTATATTTTATTTGTATGACAAATGACTCCTCATCAGAACAATGAAATAGGTCCTGCTGTAGCTGGTTTTGCTCAGAGGTTAGAGCATCGGCCCTTGGACTGAAGGGTCCGAGGTTCAGTTCCAGTCAAGGGCACAAACCTGGGTTGCAGGCTTGATCCTCAGGTGAGGATTAACAAAACAAAAAAATTAAGGAAATATTTTTAAAGGAACTAATTAGCTTGTCAAAAATTTATTATAAATCATTTACAATTTATGTGAAATAACTAAAAAGTTATAAAATTGGTATTTAAAAAGCCTAAATGATATTAAAGAATCTTAATCTTCTTAACAGACTGTGATTATTTCAATTAACTGTTTACAGTGGGAAATTGGAAAGTGTATGTGACATGAATTAGAGTACTAATCTGAAAGTAACTTTTTTAAATAGCATTTATTTATAAGCATTAATATTTTTAAAACTGTGTTTAGCTAGAGTGAAACTTATCATAAAAGTGTCATAAATAATAGCAAATGCATAATGCATGGGACTCAAATAAGACCCTCTGATTAAATGTTTAATTTTATATGTTGTAGCTTTTAATATTGTTCATATCTCTGTCAGTGAAAATAGGGAAATTGGAGAAATATTTTTATTCTTTCCCCAAAAGATGAACATAATGTGTATCAAGTTATTTACCTATGGTCTAAAATGGAATCACATAATTGATCTTTCATGAACTAAAGCTATCAAAATATATAAAAAATAGTTGGGATTGCATGATTACTATGTTGGCAGAGATGAGTAATTAAGCCATTGAATTAGTCAGTAATAATTTATAAGGTATTCCAATGATTTGTTTAAACTAGTAAGTAGAAACTTTCTTGCAATAAAGCTTTAAGACTTTGCATTGCATCCTTCTGATCTTAATGTATCAATACTTCAGATTGTAAACATGGGGATAATCTTGTCTTTTCAAGTTTCTCAACATGTAAAGAATTTGTGCTTTATGCATTTAAAAGCGATAATATTTTACTTACCTATGGAAGTATACTTATTAAGTAAGTATACAAGTAAAAGTGATATTCCAGAGGCATTCTAGTTAGATGTCACAGAAAATCAGTGAAACACTCAATGGGTTAATATCAGGTGGTGACTTTTATCTCTTTATAGATTGCCTTTAGTTTCCCCATGATTTCTTTTGAAAACTTGGACAGTAGAGACTGAGATATTTTTCAAAATGACTGACATTTTTAACAAACAAATAAAACTGTTTAAAAGCATTATATTTAGTATCAAATAAGGCATTTTCTATTTCTATGCTTGATTAAACATTATTAAAATTGTAGAACTCATAGCACTCTGCAAGGTGGCTTCTAAAGAAACTCAAATACACTCAGGGAAGGTTTCATAGGGTAACTTTAAAAAAATTATTTTCATCCCTTAATCCCCCTTCCCCATTGGCAACCATCAGCTAGTTCTCTATATCTATGAGTCTGTTTCTATTTTGTTTTGTTTATTCATTTGTTTATTTAGATTCTACATGTAAGTGAAACTCTATGACATTCTTCTTTCTCTAACTTATTTCACTTAGCATAATACTCTCTGGGTCCATCTATGTTGACGCACATGGCAAGACTTTATTCCTTTTTATTGCTGAGTAATATTCCAACATCTTCTTTATCCATTCATCTATTGATGGACATCTATGTTGCTTCCATATCTTCACTATTACCAGTAATACTGCAAGGAACATAGAAATGCATATATCTTTTCAAATTAATAGTTTTGATTTTGTTTGTTTGTTTGTTTTTATAAGTACCCAGAAGTGTAGTTGTTGTATAGTACAGCAGCTCTATTTTTGTCTGAGGAATCTCCATACTGTTTTCCATAGTGGTTGCACTGTTTACAATCCCACCAACAGTGCACGAGGGCTCCCTTTCCTTCACATTCCTGCCAGCACTTGTTATTCATTGATTTATTGGTGGTAGCCATTCTGGCAGTTGTAATGTGATATCTCATGTGGTTTTAATTTGCATTTCCCTGATGATTAGTGATGTTGAGCAGCTTTTCATATGTCTGTTGGCCATATGTATATCCTCTTTGGAGAAGTGTCTATTCAACTTAACACCAGGAAAACAATTCAGAATAACTTCTATTTGGGTGATCACTTCTGTTCAACATATTGGCCTCAGCTTTATAGAACAATCAGTTAACATTATAGCCAGAGGTTATTCAATGCAAGAAATCTGACTTGATATTCTAAAATTCTTAAGCTATGGATAATTAAAACAAATTAGAGTGGCTGTATTTATAAAATTTCCATGGTGACCTTAACTACAATATAAGTTTCCTAGAGTTTGTTAAAAATCAGGGTACCTGAGAAGTTCACACTTTGGACCAATGGATTTTCAACCATTTTTATCTCATGGTACACATAAACCAATTACTAAAATTCTGCGGCAAACCAAAATATATTTTTTGCCAATCTGGCCAAAAAAATAGGCATAATTTTGATTCATTCATACCAGATGATGATAGTTGTACTGGCTGTTCCAATTTTTTTATTTGATTATCTGGGGGAAAGGGGTCAGTGCCCCTGACTAAATAGTCAGGTATTACATGTTTTACAAATTCTTGTGGCTCACCAGTTGAAAATCACTGCTTTCGACTGCACTAATCTTGAACTGGGAATAAAAAGAGATAGGTTTATTTTACCTGGTGAATGAATGGTTAGGACAAATAAACTATCTATGCTTCATCATAGAGAACAACTCTCACTAGACTATTCTTGCCAGCAAAATCTGTGATTCCCTAACTGGCCAGAGCTGGATAAATATTGCCATTTTCTTTCTTTGTCTCCCTTTTAGTTAAGCAATGTTCATTCAGTAACTAGTTGTTGACTTCTTAAAATGTGATGTCTACGGTAAATAAAGCTGCTGTTTCAAATAGTTAAAATAGTAGTTACAGATCACAGAAAACCAAACAGGTAATATATTAAATAGGTTACTATCAGGTGGTGATGAGTGTTATGAAGGAATTAATATGATGATTATGATGATATGACCAAGAGTAATGAGTTAAGATAGGTCAGGTAAAGCATATCTGTAGAGTGGTATTTGAGCTAAGGTCTGGAGGAGAGAAGGATCCAGATAGGAATATATGGGAAAAGGAATCCCAGGGAGAAGGATCAGCAAGGTGTATGTCAGAAAAGGAAACTTTCAGATGAGAAATATTCATTCCTGACTCTCCAAATGTGATCATCAAATCATGTCAATAAGCTGTTGGAACACAAATATATCTGAAAGTCTATTAAGGAGTTAAATTGTCTAATTGTAGTGTTAACCCCAAAATTCAGGGCCTTCGTCATTTCTGTATACCCCAGCCCCTAGAATAGAGTATGATGTACATTTTGGATTTGGAAATCAACACTTATTATTGAGTTGACAGGAACAGTCACATATCAAGACTGTTCCTTGTAGTTTAGCAGCAAGATCCTTTCACAAAATTGCAGTCTTGTACCTGGTTTGATATCGAGAGAAGCCCTGGAAACTCAAGAAATAAATTCCCTTTATTAAAATGCATCCCATTCAATCAGATGACTAATGGAAGGAAGGATCTGTTCATAAAAGTTAGTGTCTACCTAACTTTTAAGTATGGTAGACATATAATCTGAATAAGTCCTTAAAATTTTAAAGACCCACCTCTCACCAATTCCAATGGCCTATTTTCTCTGTTTTCAAGCAAAACAAACAGTTCCATGATGTAATTTACAGAGGTGCCAGTTAAAAAACATATATTTAACAAAAGAGAACATTAAATACACAAATTTTCCTGTGAAGAGTTCCATTTAAGTACGCATTTAATTTAAATAAAACTTTGATGAAGTAAACCTTAATTCTAGTTATTCAGTGTTCCTCCCACATACCAGCCACATGCAACATGAGCTTGGGGGAGTCTTTGACACGTGACTGTGTGGAGAAAGATGTAGCGAACAATTAACTGAGACCATGACCAGAATAGTGACCATGGAACTGGAGTGAAAAGGTGATACACAAACAAAAGACAAGTGTGCCAGTGCAACTGGAGAAGAGCATCACTATTTCACTATTTCTCTGGGTAGGTCCTTTTGTTACAGCACAGACGTAAAAATAATAAGCATTACTTATTTAGGTCATTAATAATAACCCTTTCCACAAAAAATTCAAAATGACTCATAGAGAATATATGTATAATAAGATGGATGTGTGTGTGTGAGAGAGAGAGATGTATATATAAATAAAGAGATAGATATAGCCCTGGCTGGTTTGGCCTAGTGAATAGAGCATTGGCCTGCAGACTGGGTTCTGGGTTCAATACTGGTCAAGGACACATGCCCGGGTTGTGGGCTTGATCCCCAGTGGGGGACATGCAGGAGGCAGCCGATCAATAATTCTCTCTCATCATTGATGTTTCTATCTCTCTTTCCCACTCCCTTCCTCTCTGAAATCAATAAAATATTGTTAAAATAGAGATATAGATATATTGAGATACATTAAATATAGATACTAGTATATAGAGATATGAATGAGGTCTATGAAAATTACAACTAAGTGAAAAATAGTTGGTATGTGACATTATAACCTGGCTTTGAATATCCTGAAAGACAATATCCAAGGACGTCCCATGGAACACTAGACCCCTGTGACATTCAGTGAGTAAAGGTGTTTGGTGTCAAATATGATTTGGAGAGGATATACACAGTTTGTGACCTTTTTTGGATACTCAGAGTGCACACCAGGCTCGTAAAGGCTCCAATAGATAGCAGGAAAAAATGTGTATGTTTTTTAGCTCATTGTTTTCCAAACACATTGACCATATAATCTATTTTTATTTGTTTGCTTCTTTTTACACTCATTATATCCCTATGAAATAGCATCCCATTGAACACCATGGGATCTAGAAGTTTAGTGCTAAGAGCTTCCAGGAAATTCATAACAATAAGTGGTATGTTTTAATTATAAAATGTTGTGATGCAGGTATCTATTTTATTTATTCCATTGGTGCTAATATCTTATATGGTATTACATTTTTCTTTGATCTGTTTATTGACCATTTTATTATCTTATTTTATAGTATATTTATTTTTGGTAGGTACATTCACATTCTTTATGGAAAACTTTGCTGAGGTATTTCTTACTAAAGCAATGTTTATCTCAATTCACCATGACTCCTTGGTTTCAGGGTCCTTTCCCATATAACCACAGGCTTCTCACTCTTCACCGACCTCACCACCTTCCCTTCCAGTTTTCCCTCTTAGAGCCTAAACCAGAAGGAATCCACCCTTTGTAACAGCTCATAAGGGGAGGTGCTACTATGACTGTCATGCTTCAGTGTTTGGCATCAATTTTTATGCTGCCCAAACCACATTTGATGCTTTCTCCCTTGACTTCACAGATTTTCTCCAGGAATCTTATCCCAAGAAAATGATACCAACAATATCAAATGACTGCTTATAAAAGTAAGCACTAGAAATAAATTTAAAGTCTCCCCGGAATCGTTAAATGAATTATGATTCCTGAGCACACTGAAATATTATGCTTCATTAAAAATCATCTTCTATAAGAATACGTATTGTCACATAATTTTTTCATTGCATAGTATGGTGTAAAATATAGCCTCAATCACTATATGTGGAAGCTATGCATTTTAGTGTAATTTGAAGAATGAAATTATTTTCTGCTTTCTATTTTTCTAATTATCTGTAAATTTATTTAAATTTTCAAGTATTCATTGAGCACCTACTAGGTTCTAAGTATTACAGTACATATTAAGGTCATAGCAGTGAACAAAACAAGGTCCCTACCTTACAGAGTTCACATGCTAGTACATAATAAACACGCACTATTTTGTGTGCAATAGAAATAACTAAGAATTATTTTTAGTGAATTTTCACACTCAGTTTGTTTACTAGTTGCTTAGATGGAGAATATTTGTCTGAGGAGTATTTATCATAGAAATTCCAAAAAAGATTATTTTGTGCTATGACCCAAGCCTGGGATGGCGTGGTAGCTGGCATTTATTGAGCATTTACCTTGTGCCAGCACTTTCCTCATGTTTCTCCCAACTCAGATTATCCATATTTTACATTTGTGAAAAATGGAGGCTCACAAAAGTTAGGTTATTTGTCTAAGATTATACATTAAAGAATGGTTAAGTCACAGAAGCAGGATATGGGCCAGGGTTTTCTACATTGAAAGTCCCTCTTTTGATCTGTTTTCTTTTTCTAAACAATATATGTATGTTTAAAGCCCTAAAAAGCATTGCAACCCCCTCCAAAGAATCAACACCCTAAATCAGGGGTGGGCAAACTTTTTGACTCGAGGGCCACAATGGGTTCTTAAACTGGACCGGAGGGCCGGAACAAAAGCATGGATGGAGTGTTTGTGTGAACTAATATAAATTCAAAGTAAACATCATTACATAAAAGGGTACGGTCTTTTTCTTTTTTTAGTTTTATTCATTTCAAACGGGCCGGATCCGGGGGCCGTAGTTTGCCCATGGCTGCCCTAAATGCTAATAAGTGAGTTTCCTCTTCCAAGTCTTTTCAGCAGTTTTCAACATTTCAAAGAGCAGTTAGCTGATAAATTCTTGCATTTTTATGTACAGGTATATTTGTTCAAAATATAGTTTTCTGGTTTCAATCTCAGACATACTGAGTTAAAATTTCAAAAAGGGTGTTATAGGTTGAATTGTATCCCCTCAATACGTATATGATGAGGTCCTGGCCCCAGTCCGTCAGAATGGGATCTTACTTAGAAATAGGATCATTGCAGCCCTAGCTGGTTTGGCTCAGTGGATAAAGCATTGGCCTGTGGACTGAAGGGTCCCAGATTCGATTCCAGTCAAGGGCACATGCCTGGGTTGTGGGCTGGATCCCCGGTGGGGGGCATGCAAGAGGCAGCCAATCGATGATTCTCTCTCATCATTGATGTTTCTATCTCTCTCTCCCTCTCCTTTCCTCTCTGACATCAATACAAAAATAAAAAAAATAAATCAATAGAAAAATATCCTTGGGTGAGGATTAAAGAAAAAACAAAAAAACAACAAAAAAACCTTAATTGAAACTGGCTTTAAAAAAAAAAAAAGAAAGAAATAGGATCATTGCAGATGTAATTAATCAAGCTAAGATGAAGTCCATACCGACGTAGGGTGAGCCTCTCATGCAATGTGAGTGGTGTTTTTAGAAAAAGGGGCTCAGGTTCACACACAGGAAGAATGTCATGTGAAAATAAAGGCAGATCTCGACAAACCAAAGAGCACCACAGTCAGCCAGCAAAGCCGTAGAGCTGAGAGGGAGACATGGAAAAGCTTCTCTCTCAGAGCTCTCAGAAGGAACCACGCCTGCCGACTCCTTGATTCTGGAAATTCAGGCTCCAAAATTGTAAGACAATACATTTCTGTATTAGGCGCCATTCACTTCGTGGTGCTTTGTTCCAGCAGCCGGAGCGAACTGTACCGCGGAACTTGCATTGTACAGCCAGTATCCCAGGTGATTCTAATGAACTAAAATCAGCTCAGGAGCTAGAGGGGATGGCAGCAGGTGTAGCTCCAACTGCCAGAGCCGGGCCACATTTATTTTAAGCCGTTCTCTTCAGGTAGTAGGGGAATTTTAAAAAGAGAAGGAGAGAAGGAGGAAGATGAGCAAAAAGGTAAGAGGAGAGAGGAAGGAGAGAGGAGGTTGTGGGAGGAGGAAGAGCTTAACAGCGAAGGGCAACCATCAGGTGGCAGAATTTTCTCCTCAGCAAGGAGAAAAGTGGAGACAGCAGAGTCACAAAGACAGCAATACAATTTTACAATAAGGAGGCAATAGGAAAACAGAAAGAAAACCTTGAATCTTCCAGACCACTGGTTAAAGCTGGGAACCAAGGCAGGGTTCTTGCATTTAAGTTATTTAATTTAAAATAAATCATTTATCTATAGAATTGCCTTACTATTTAAATACATAGAAATTGATCCATTGTTTTCAAGTAAAGTCACTTTTAATAACTTTTACTTTATTTTGTAACATTTTTTATCTTGGCAATTTAAAAATGCTTATATTATGCAGGTACAAATTAGTAATAAAACTATATGCTTATAAGGTACTCATTATGTATTACCTCTTCCTATAAAAAATAGACCTATTGCAATTAAAATATTCAACTTTGCAGAACAGCTAAACTTGCATGCAGATTTTTACGGAGAACATCTTGCACAATGTGAGTCATATCTTTGCAGAAAGTATAATCTGACTAAATACTGAATTTTTGGAGTAATTGTATTTTTGAAGCCATATGTAAATGTTTGATTTTTCCTGAAGAAACTTTCTCCTCTTTGGGAAAGTCTTTGCTGTAACCTCCATGACCTAGTTCTCTTTTATGGAGTGAGGATGCTACCCTAGATAAAGCCTGTGTAATTCATCTTGGAAACATGAAGCCTATTTCTTCTTCTAAATTTGAAGTCCTTTTTTCTTCTTTTTAAAGAGAATATAATGATAAAACTGGAAGGAAGTTTGAGAAGTCATTAAGTCCACTTTTCTTTTTGCCTAAAATAACTTGAGGAAAAGTTACCTACCTTAGATACTATTTTTTGGTTTAAAGCCCTTATTAGCAGGAAGAACATTAGCTTAAATACTTATTGCATCAAATACACCTTAATACTCTGTGTCACTTGAGAACGTAGAACTTGTTTTTACTTTTAAAAATCCCCTGTTATGGAGAGAGAGTTTTGTTGTTTGTTTTCTAATTAGATTTCATTTTACACATGAAGTCTCTTTTTTCCTAAATGAAGTTTAACTGATGTTTAAAATTGAGTTTCAGCTCACACAAAGCAATTGTGAAGGTATTTATTTGGTTATCTTTATGAACTTGTAGTCTTAGCGGTCATAAGTACATTATAATTCTGTTATTATTATTATTATCCTATTGGTAATCACTATTTGGAATTGATATTTCATGGATTGGCCTAGTATTGGATTCACTAGGATGATATGTCATAAGTTTTATTATTTTTACTAGAGGCTCGATGCATGAAATTCGTGGAAG
The DNA here is from genome assembly GCF_000147115.1 of Myotis lucifugus. NCBI lineage: Eukaryota > Metazoa > Chordata > Mammalia > Chiroptera > Vespertilionidae > Myotis > Myotis lucifugus. The sequence continues at coordinate 1,107,706 of NW_005871394.1, read as the reverse complement.
AGTAGGCCTTCGCAGCAACGGGCGGCTGCCTGGATCCCTCCCTCGCAGCCATGGCGGCTGCAGCCCCGGCTTAGTCCGGAAAGACATCTGGAAGGGTGTCTGGTCTAATTAGCATATTACACTTTTATTATTATAGATTGATATAATGTCAGTTTGCAAATAGGAAATTAATTAGGTATTTGTTAATTCAGATTTGACTGAGAGAGAGACATTTTTTTGAAATGTGAAAATCAAGCTGAATTACCTCAACATAATTTTCCACACTACTGAACGTATGGAAAAACTAACACTGGGATTTAATGAAATGTGTTCCTTCATCACAAAGCATGTGTTACCTATTATGTGCCAGGCAATGTGCTAAGGAGGCAGTGGGCGTTAACATAAGTAACAACCCGGAGGGAAGTCAGTAATAAGGAGGTGCGATGCTGTGAGGTAAGAACTCTGATGTGTGAATGCACAAGGGGAGTGTTCTCACAGAACTGGGCTTCACGGAGAAACAGGAGTGTAGATGGTGACTTTTTACAAACGGTACCTGGAAAAGAAATTATCTAGGAAATGTTCACAATATTTTGAGCAAATATCTCAGTAAAGTTTTTACTTTAATTACAACCAAGAGTATTTCCAAACGTTCACATCTTTCAACAGAAGCTGAGCCAGAGGAAATCATTAGAGACAGCAACAGAGAGGACACTGAAGGTTCATTTAGACTCTGAGGTCCTGTGAATCCATGAGATTATTTATGGACATGATGACAAAGTTGTCCTTCACTTTACTGAGCTACACATTGGAAATGACCAAATGATAGGGTCATTATTTTTCTTAGCTAACTACTATCTCCCAAATATATAGTGTCTTCTTGACAGTTTTCAAAAAAAAAAAGCAAACAACAAAACAAGAAACCAGAGTGTAATGGTAAAATGATTATTTTTAGGAGTGGTTGAAACCTCTTAGCAGCCAGAAGTTCTTCAAGACATTTCTATTTTAAAAGCACACTTGGTAGATTAGAAAAGAAAAGGAAGAAATGGCAAAATTAGTTGAAAATAAGTATTTATGTACATAGTAAAAATTGTGCAAAGCAAAAATGTATGGTTGATAAAAAATAAATTTACTTCTGTCTCCATTGCCACTCTTCCCTAGAGGCAACCTCATTTACCAGTTTCTTGTATATCCGTCCAATGATAATTTATGCACATCCAAGCATGTGGTGTAAGTTGATACATGCACATTAACACATAATAAAATAATGCGTTCAGAGATATTTTCATATTTGTATGTATAGAAATCACACACTATTTTTAACAGAACATTTTAATTTACTTTGAGAGACCCTTATTGGTGAATATGTATATTTTCCCCAGTATTTTTATATGTCATTCCTTAAATATTTATCTGTGGGATAAATTCCTTAGAAGTAAAATGCTTGAATCAAAGGATATGTACACGTAGTTTTGATAGCTATGTCGGATTATCATTCCAAAGATATTCTTGTGTATTGAATTTATTGGGGTAACATTGGTTAATAAAATTATAAAGGTTTCGGGTGTGCAATTCTATAATATATCATCTGTATATTGTATTGTGTGTTCACCACCCAAGTTGTCTACTTCATCACCATTTATCCCCCCTTTACCCTCTTCTACCTCCCTCCACCCGCCTTTCGCTTTGGTAATCATCACACTGTGGTCTGCATGTATGAGATTTTTCTTTCAGTTTTTGTGGGTTCTTTTTGCTTAATTGCTTCACCTTTTTCACCCAGCCCCCTACCTACCTCCCCTCCTTCTGACAGCTGTCAGTTTCTTCTCTGTATCTATGAGTCTGCTTCTATTTTATTAGTTTATTTTGTTCATTTGATCTCACATATAAGTGAAATCATATGATACCTGTTTTCTCTGACTGGCTATTTCACTTAGCATAATACTCTCCAGATCCCTCCATGCTGTCTCAAAGGCTAAGAAATATTTTTATTTTATTTTATGACTGAATAGTATTCTATTGTGTAAATGGAATATATATATATATATATATATATATATATATATATATATATATAAAATTTCTTTTTTTTTTTACCCACTCATCTACTGATGCCACTTGGGCTGCTTCTGAGCTTGGCTATTGTAAATACTGCTGCAATGGGTGCATGTATTCTTCCAAATTGGTGTTTCAGGTTTCATTGGGTATATTCCCAAATGGTTTTAACCAAATTTCTCTTCCATTTACGCAATATCTCTACCAATACTTTTATCAGCATGGTGTATTGTTAAATTTTTTCTGATTTTCCTCAATCTAGTCAGAAAAAAAATAATATCTCATTGTAGGTTTACCTTGCATTTCTCATAATAAGTGAGGGTGATCAATAAATAGCCTTTTGTGTGTTATTTTATGCAAACTGTCTATTTCTTGTTTATTTGGAAGAACACTTTGTGGTATGAATTACAAATATTTTTTTCCTGTGGTGCTACATATCTTTTGAGTTGATAATTTTTATACCATGCAACTTCCACAGATATTGATGGATTGAATTTACACATTTTTTCCTTTTAATTGTTTCTAAGTGTACTTAGAAAAACCTTTATAACTCTGAGATTATTAAAGAATATTTTTTCCAGTTTTTATTGCTTTTATTCATATTAAATCCTTTGATAATCTGGACATTATATTGATAAAAATTATAAAGTAGATTTCCAATTTCAATTTTTCCAGGTTACTACCAACTAATAGCATTTCATTGAACATTGCATGTTTGTTCCTACTGATTTGAAATTTTATCTTTATTATGTACTAAATTTTATTTCTGGTCCTTATAGTCTATTCTAATAATTTGCACTACATTGTTTTAGTTATTGTAGCTTTGTAATGCATTTTAATATTATGTAGCCTTAATAATTCTGGGTCTATTTTCAGAATTTCCCCAGAAATCCTTGCTTATATTATTTCATATAAATTTTAGATTTAGCTTATCTAGATTTAAAAAATTAAGAGTATATTTATTAAGATTCCATTGATCTTTTATTTTATTATTTTTTAATTTTTATTGATTAAGTTATTACATATGTGTCCTTATCCCCACATTACCCTCCATCCCCCCCCCCACTCATGCCCTCATGTCTATTGGTTAGGCCTATATGCTTGCATATAAGTCCTTTGGTTGATCTTTCCCCCTTACCCCCACCCTCCCCTACCTTCCCTCTGAGGTTTGACGATCTGATTGATGCTTCTCTGTCTCTGGATCTGTTTTTGTTCATCAGTTTATGTTGTTCATTATATTCCATAAATGAGTGAGATCATGTGATATTTATCTTTCTCTGACTGGCTTATTTCACTTAGCATAATGCTTTCCAGTTCCATACATGCTGTTGCAAATGATAAGAACTCCTTTTTTTACCGCAGTGTAGTATTCCATTGTATAGATGTACCATATTGATATCCTTGTAATGTTAGATCTTCCTAAGAAAATTCAATAATTTTGTATTTGTCTAAATCTTTTTCTTTTTAATCAAAAATTTAACCCATTTAAAATTCTTCGTATTTTAGTCAAACTTGTTTCTAGATATTATACTTTTTTCCATTGTAATGAAGTCTTTTCCTCCAATTTTCTTTGTAAATAGCCATGTTTGTATATATAAAGTCAATTTATTCCAGTATGCATAAAACTTTTAATTTTGTATTTCCTAGGAAAGTATCTATTGGCTCATAAATCTTGGTATAATTAATTTATTTCTACTTTCTCCCTTATTTTACTGTCAGATTATAGTGTACAATATAGTCTTATTTAGAGATTACTTTTAGACCTTTCACTCTCTTTAAATTTTTCTTATTTGTTATTTTCCTGAACATCTCTTAATCCTAATGATATCACTACAAGGCTCTTTAATAACCTGCTCACTGTGTATATATGTCTTATTAATACATTGCCTCACTACTTAAAATGGTCAAAAAGAAAAATACCTTAAGTGCTTTTCAAAAGAACATTTCTGCTAATAGCAGTCAACATTAATGACCTAGAAGTATCTATTTAAAATGCATTTTTAACGTGGCTGGGTGGCTTAGTTGGTTGGAGCATCATCCTATCCACCAAAAGGTTGCAGGTTTGATTCAAAGTCAGGGCACATACTGAGATAACAGGTTTGATTCCTGTTCAGGGCACATATGGGGGGCACTGATTGATATTTCTCTCTTTTTCTCTCTCCCTTCCTTTCTCTCAAAAATCAATAAAAAAACATATCCTTGGGTGAGAATTAAAATAAAAATAAATGCATTTTAAGTCTTTTTCAGGTAATCTTTTATCTCCATATAATTTTAATATTTAAAATCATAAGAGACTAATTTAATTTTCCATACGTTTGAAATAACTTAGTTAAGAAAATTGAAGAGCAACTCATGTGTGTTTGAACCAGGAAGTCCTAATGAATTATATTTTTCATTAAAGTAACACTGTAAATAGAAGGCAGCCTGGGTAAATGTAAATCTAGCTACTATATCTAAGAATGAATGGGGCTACTCTGAGGAAAAGAATTGGGGTTGAAACCATATTTAAAATATCACTAGTCATCGTATGAAAAAAATATCACAAACCATCTGAATTTCAAACATAAATTTTTGAAAGCATCAGGGTAATCTATCTTTGCATCTTGGTTCCTCTAGGAATAAATTAAATTTGTACTATGTCAGAAACCATCAAATGTGAACAATTCAACAGTATATATTATGACATACTAGTTAGATTCTTCTATTTCTCCCCAATTATCTCTTGCCCTTAATGTCTTTAGTATGTGACTCAATGGGTACTATTCAAATTGTTTCTTTCTTGTGCCCCTGGGAAGGAAGCAGCAGCTTCAAAGACAAAAATTTAACAGAGAAAAATGTATTTTAAAAAATATACAGCCTAAAGCATATATCAGATATTGTATATTTGTGTATACACTGTTTCCAAAGATAACCCAGGTTGGCCACTCTGATAAATTGATTAATCAGAAATAAAATTAATAGTGTGCATAAATATTTAGTGCTTTAAAAAATTATGACCTGTAGACTTTTGTAATGATAACATTTAAAGTACATAGAAACATGGACTTTGGATTAAGTCATCTACACCAAGCAGAGATACAGCACCACCAGATCCAGGCCAGGGGATGAAAACAGAAACAGAAAAACAAGAAAGGCCAGGAGGCCGCAAGGAAACATGCAGGAACTATTCAGTGATAAGCCAGGGGTCATGTGACCAAATATCCAGGTAGACAAGGATCCAATAATCTGAGATTTATTCTGGGGAAGGTTACTTATGCAAAAAACTTGTTATTCATTGAATAATTATTTATTTTATTTTTAAAATTTGTTTTTATTGATTTCACAGAGAAAGGGAGAGGGGGAGAGAGAGAGAAACATCAATGATGAAAGAGAATCATTGATGGGCTGCTTCCTGCACGACCCCTACTGGTGATCGAGCCTGAAACCCAGGCATGTGCCCTTGACTGGAATTGAACCTGGGACCTTTTATTCTGCAGGCAGATGCTCTACCTACTGAGCCAAACCAGCTAGGGCAATAATTATTGCAATATACATTTACTGGGTTTCTATTTTATGCACTTAAGAAATATAAAAATATCACTAAAATATTAGTGTTCTCTATCTTTACATATGTACACACATAGATACATCTTGTGAATATATATGAGCATGCATATACATATTCTATACATAAAAGGCTAATATGCAAAGTGTCCCATCCAGAGTTCCACCGAGAGACCAGGAGTTCAATTGCTCACTATGATGTGCACTGACCACCAGGGGGCGGCGTGGAACAAAGGAAGTCCCCAGCCGGAAGGCCCTGATCAGCCCTGATTGCCGGCCAGGCTGAGGGACCCTACCCATGCATGAATTTCATGCACCGGGCCTCTAGTATATATAAATATATATGCAAATGCACAATACATTTGAGAGATGAATTCTATGTTTTAGACTTGATCAATGGGAAGTTGGTGGTGCTATTTATTATGATGGGGAAGAATAAGAAAGAGTTTAAGTTTGGTCATATTAAATCTGAGATTTCCTTTAGATATACATATTTACATATCAAGTAGGCAGTGGGATAAACAAAGCTAGTGTTTAGTGGAGAGGCCGAGGATATGAAAATCTGGGAGTTATCTGCATACAGATAGTATATAAAACCCAAGACCTAGAGCAGATAACTAAATAGAAAAGAGAAGGTGCCTTGGACAACATTTAGCGGAAAGCTAGGGTATGAAGACCTAGAAAAATAGATTGGAAAGTAGCCAGTGAGTCAAAGGAAAAGCAGGTCATTGTAATCTTATGGAAGTCTGTGCTGAGGTCAAGGAAGATGAGGATATAAATGTTACCATCTCATTTATCACTGAGGTTATTGGTGATATTTATTCATCCCATATACTTTTTCTGAGCTCATATTTTCCTGACATTGAGCATGCACATAATAAATGATCATTAAATGTTTGTGGAACAGGTAGAAGGAAAAAAGGAAGAAAAGGAAGTAGGGAGAAAGGGAAAGAAGGAAGGAGAGAAAGGGAGAAAGGAGCAAAATAAGGAAGAGGTGGCTGAATAAAAAAGAAACCATCATAGTAAACTATTCCTTCTTCTTGCCTAGACAAAAAATGGCATTTGATTTTAGGAGATGTTTGGTTAGGGCCATGGTTGGCAAACTGCGGCTCGCGAGCCACATGTGGCTCTTTGGCCCCTTGAGTGTGGCTCTTCCTAAGCCTTAGGAGTACCCTAATTAAGTTAATAACAATGTACCTACCTATATAGTTTAAGTTTAAAAAATTTGGCTCTGAAAAGAAATTTCAATCGTCGTACTGTTGATATTTGGCTCTGTTGACTAATGAGTTTGCCGACCACTGGGTTAGGGAATGAAATCACAGGCTCATGGGCAGCAGACATAGGATCAGGGCTCTAAGCAGCAGAATTAAGGAATCTCAGTTTACCAGCAGCACATCAGTGCTTTAACTTTGTGAACTATACATAATGGTGGAGTTGTATACTGATCTCCTATAAATAGTCAGAGGTCCAGGAAAAAAAGTGGCCGTCTGCAGACTGGGTTGCAGAAGACCTCCTTCCTTCGCCACTGGGACCGGGAGTTACTTCATTCATTTGTCTCTTTTCACGGAAATGACTCCTTGGCAGGATGCCCAGCCTTGCATGCCTGGAGCAAGTTTAGCATGGACCTTTCTCCCGCTTTCTCTCGAACTCTATTCAGGTGGCTACGGTTTGGGATTGGCCGTTATTTTAAAGAAATTAGGAAATAAACAGAGACTGAGCCGGTGCTTTGACACTTAAGACAAACTACCTTCAAAATGCTAATTGACACCTACCTGGCAAAGAACAAGATAATTCAGTTTCTCCACTTATGCAATTGTGGATCTTTTGGTCATTGCAGTGCAAAACAGCGAGGCAGCAGACATCTGTTGGGTACTAGTTATTAAATTCTCTTAATGCTTCCATGGCATTGTATCTTAATTATTTTACTTTTCAATTACAGTTGACATTCAGTATTATTTTAGTTTCAGGTATACAGTATAGTGGTTAGATATTTATATAACTTACAAAGTGATCCCCCTTGATATTTCCAGTATCCAAGTAGCACCGTATAATTATTGCAATATTATTGACTATATTCTTTATGCGGTACGTTACATCTCCATGACTATTCTGTAACTATCAATTTGAACTTCTTAATCCCTTCACCTTTTTCTCTGTGAATTTCCTTCTGTTTTGTTTGTTTATTTTTTTAGATTCCACATATGAGTGAAATCATATGGTATTGGTATTTCTATATCTGACATAAAATAGAATGGAATTTTACCATTTGTGAGAACATGGGTGGACCTAGAGGTTATTATGCCTAACTGAAATTTCTACTTTTATTTGGATGTTTCTTTGGCACAAGTATAGTATTTCAGTTAATTTTGTCTAGTAGTGGCATACCCCTCCCCAGCGCCTGCTGGACAGCTTCCCCTGTACCTGCAGATAGACTAACTAGAACAAGTGCATATGCCAGCAACTTTGATTTCCTTTGACTCAGTCCTTTGTTGTTAGTTATTGGGGGAGGTTACGGAACCCTGTGAGAGTCTGCATAATCTATGCATTTCTTCCCTAAAAAAAAAGGCAAATGCATCCCAAATTTTACCATTTGAGGGAGTTTATCAACCCCATTTATAGACAGAGCAACTCAGAAATTCTGACAGTATGGACAAGACAGCCTGGCATCAGAATCACTGTAGACCTGAGAAGACTACTGAAAACGTGGCTTCCTTGGCCATGCGAAATCAGAATTTCAGTTTGTTAAAGGTTTGAAACCTCGTGATAACACACCCTGCCTGAGTAATCCTGCCCCAGAGATACATGGGCCCCAGATTAAAAGGACTTTGTTAACTGTACCCTCTCTAAGAAGTCCTGCTCTTAAACAATAAAACTACTCTTTTACTTAATTCTTTTTCCTCGCCTCTTCACGCTCTTCTTCTCCAGTCACTATTTTCCACCCCTTATACACACACACTAAAGTCAACATTTACATGGGCGCTCCTGTGCACACCGCCCCCTAGTGGCTACCACGATCACAACAGCTTCAAGCTTTCTTCATCAAATAAAGCAAGCACTGGTTGAAGCACTGAAAATGTAATCATCTTTTAAATCTTGGTTCTTTCCTTCCTAATTAATACTAGAAAACAGTCACTGCTTTGGCCATCTCTCACTTCTGACAGGCTTGGGAAGATAAATAAGACTCATCCCAGGAACTTGGTTCTGAACCTGTAGCACAGGCTGTGTCTAACACAACATTGCCTCAGAATGTGAACTTTCTAGCACAAAGCCTCTATTTTGCCATGACTGATACAAACTTTTAGACACATCTTTTTTCCTAACCCCCCTTCTCAGTCTTAAGCAGTTGCTTAAAATATGGTTTTTCCTTAGAAGCAATTAAAGGTGGATTGTGTTCCAAAAATCAATTTGAAAGTCCTTTGTTTTAAACTCGGAGCACATCATAGTAATCGTGCATAAGTGATGGTGTGCCATCTCAACTTTGAAGGCCTCTTTCACCCGTCACAGTGGGAATAACATTATTTCTTTATTCTGAGAAAAGGGACCATGTGTTATAGATATGGTGGCCATTTCTACATTTTTCTTGGTTTGTCCCCCTATTAAAACATTGTCTTTATAAACCATTAGAATGTAAAGGAAGTTTTTGACATCTTTCTGACTGCCTCTTACATTCAAAGGTGGTAGAAAAAAATCAATTAATTAATAGGGGCTGTTTATAAATTTGATGTTCACAAGTCAGGATATGCTACACCAGAGAGAAGAAAACAAGTTAGCTTTTTTTTTTAAGTGTATTTTATTTGTTATCAGGAGGAGTTATCTGAGCTATTAAAGAAACAGGTAGTCAAAGGAAATGCTCACTCACTCAGACGGAGAAGCCCTGAGCAGATAAGTAGATTAACTGTGAATTAGTCTGGAGGCAGCTCATTTGAAAACCCCTTCAGCCATTTATTCCCACACAAAGGTTGTGAGCTTTGGGCAGCAGAAGAAATGGTTTAGCATCAAGAAAGGCGAAGTAGAATCATCTGAGTTCAAAGCAAATAGCAGAGAAAAATTTTAAAGGATTAATGAACCTATTCTAAACAGCAAGTAACTCCAAGCTTGTATAGCCGAGACTGGAAGTTTTGCCACTACAAGGGAGAAACACAGAGCAAATCGTAATTTGGAATTAGAAGGCAATTACCTAGTACATCAGGGTTTGGTGTTTTAAAATTTTTTCTAGTTTTAGCTTAAAATTAAATCTGAAGTGTAGGCTATAAAAAAGCCTGAGAGATCATGTTGTCATGTGTTAAGAAGTAATTAATTACACACCATCGTCTACATTAGTGAGTATGCAATGTGTTGCCTAATGTAAAAGATTCACAACTCCTTCCTTGTCTCTTTAATCTTAAAGAATTTATGTCCACCCCAGATCTTTACTATGAACTCTAGACTTTAAATAAGCATTGCAAACTTAAAATGTCAGAAGTTGGTCTCCTGATCTTCACCCCCCAAATCTGCTCCTGCTGCAGTCTTGCCCTTCTTGGTTAATGGCAATTCTTTTCCTGTAGTAGCTGTTAGGTTAGGTGGCTCAGGAGGCGGCACAAGAAATAGAGTCCAGTGAATCAGAAAAGAAAGGAAAGGAAAGTTTATTCTGCGTCCCCGGGAGACCCACGTACCCCCAAAGACAGGGCACGTGGATTCACGCCAACATGGAGGGGGGGCGCTTTTTTTATACTGCGGTTGGGTGAGGGGCGGGGACATGAGCTGAGGTATTCAGTTGAGGAGGCTTCAGCTGCAGGGGAGTATGTGGATTCAGGGAGGAGAAGCAGGTATCTGTGTCTGGCACGTTGACCTGTGAGAAATCCCAGGTCTGTGAGAAATTCCAGGGGGAGTCCATTGTCTCATCACATGTCTGCATGTATCCGATCCTGGGCTCTCTCAGACCTAACAGTAGCCTAAGCCCAAACCCGTGGAGCCATCTCCGAATCCCCACCTTACCTGCTGTCCATCAGGAAATTCTGATGACTCTTTCTTTAAATATACCCACTTCTGCCTCTACCTGCATCTCCCGATTTCAGCACCATTATCTATTTCCTGGAAGATTGCTGTAGCCTCGTAACAGGTCTTCCTGTGTGTGGGGTTGTTACCACTTCTGGAGCTTCCCCCAGGGTAATTGAAAACTGGCCCCCATACAGGTACCGTAGGGAGAGACCAAGGAAAAGGCAGACCACGCCAAGTGGTAGGTGGCAGGTTTAATAAGCAAGGAAACTTATGAGGCTGGTCTTGAGCATCCACAAGAGCTGCCAGAGTAGATCTAGGCATTGACTCACCAGGATCTTGAGTTTATATATAGGGGCCCTAACTGGGGTCAGTCACACACCAAGTCCAGACAGTCTCAACACCACATTTTTATCTCAAGGCTGCATCCTTGGAGCAGCTTCTGGGCAGCGAAGGCAAGCAGAAACACATTTCAAAGCACAGGGGAGGAAGTGGGGACCCTCCAATTGCCTGGGTCCAGCTCTGTGGTTCAGCCAGTCAGTCACGCCTTCTTGATAACTTTCCTCAACACCATGTCTACTGTTGACCTGTTCATTTTATTCTCAACAAAGCAGCAAGAGAGATCCTGTTAAACATATGTGAGATCATGTCATTCCCCTGCTTCAAACCTCCAATAACTTCATATCTCACTCCAAGTAAAAGGAAAAGAAAAATCTCAATAGTGTGTAAAGCCCAGCGGGTTTTATTAGATTTTATTAGTCACTTCTCAGACCTCATCTGCTGCTATACTTCTCCCTGCTCACTCTCTCCAGCACCCTGGCCTTTGCTGTTTGTCCAACATGCCAGGGCTGCTCCCACTTCAGGGCCTTTGCACCTGTATTTCCTGGGCCTGGAACTCTTTTCTCCCTAGACATCATCTAGCTAGTTCTCTGATCTTTTAAAATATTTACTCATTTAAATCTTCCTGGACCACCCTATATAAAAGTATAGTTCCATACCTCCCAACCACCCCTAATACTCCCCATGCTCTATTTTTCTCCACAAAGCCTATCTCTATATCATCTATTATATATTGTTCTTGTTGATTTTGTTCATTGTCTGATTCATCTAGGACATAACCTTCATTGGAACTGAAAAGTTCGGGGCTGGGCTGGGATCACACAGAATGGACTCAAGGCTCAGTGTAATCAAAGTGATATTTATTCCAGGCACCTGGGTGCAGCTGGTCTGACTCAAAAAAGAGTCAGAATTGGGTGAATTGGGAGGGGGGAGCAGGCTTTTATGCTCAGGGAGAGCTGCAGATGGGGCTTCGGCTGGACCCAGGTATCAGGACTGTGCCCCATCGTAGTTTTATGGCCTTGTCCTTTGTCTTTCTGCTGGCGCCAGATGTCCTTTCTCGGGGGGCTGTACAGGGGTGGTGGTCTTCAGGAATTTCTCTAAAATAACCACTCAAGAGGAGCATGTTTGTGCAAGGCTTAGCCTGACAGAACAAGCTTTCCCTTTGACATTTGTTAGATTTTATAAGGCTCAAGCCTTGTGTTCTCCAGTTAACCCTTTCAGGAACAAGAGATTATCTTTCCTCTTTTTATCACAGATGAGTCCCCAGCGCCTGGAGCAGGCCTTCAAAAGTATTTGCTAAATGAAGTACTTCTCCTATTTATGATTGCAATTACCTGCGCAGACACTGGAACAGTAGCTCTACTTGTTGTATCTCATATTACCACAGAGTAAGATAAGAGATTCTATGGGCCTTGATCTCTGTATTATAAGAGCCCTTTTCATTTAAAGAAAATCAGTTTGCATAGGAGTCTCGCTCTTTCCAGACTTCTCCAATCCCTCTATTAGATGAGGTCAATGCAAACGCAGAGATCAGAAAGGATGTGAATGACGCCGGAAGGGCAGGTAAACAGGAGTCCCTATCTGACCTGGGGTCTCAGGTGCAGTAAAGTCATTTTTATCCCCCTTTCCCATCTGAGACCCTAGGTAGAGAGGGAAGAACAACAGAAACCTGAGACTACATGTTTATGTGGGTCCCACTGATCAACCTAAAGATAGAACCGGATACCCAGAGACTGCTTGGAAGGAAGGAGATGCATTTGAAAACCCCAGGCGGGTAAATGGGTATCAGATGTGCTTCTCTCAAAAGTCAAATCACACAATGAGGTCAAGAAGGCAAGGACATGATGCTGGATCCAGAATAGTATGATGGGCCAGGAATCAGAGGGAGAAAATAGGTTTTGGCCAGATAAATGGAGGATGGAAGAAGATAGGTGGGTAAAGACAACTCCCAAAGAATCTCACACCTGTGATGAAGTCTCTGTTCTGATTTTACCACGTCCACCTAGATAAGGTGATGTAGTGATCACAACGTGGGCTTCCCAAGGCAGATAGCCTTTTCTCCCCTGTATGTCTCAAAATATGGTCTTAGAAATGACTCATATACGGTACTTGTCAGACTATAAGATATAAAAGTGAAGATTCCTGCCCCCCTATTTAGAATAACTGATTCAGAACAATGTCTAAGAACTATTTTTAAAAGTCTTCCAGATAATTCCTATAAACTATAAATCCATAGGAGTGTATTCAGCCATCAAAGCATCTGATGTGGCTAAAATCCATCTCTGAGAAGAAATAAATACGGGGAATTCTATTATGGCAGTCCAATTTCCAAACTGCATTCTGACTTCTAATGAATGCTAATAGTGAGGAGTGGGTTGAAGACTCTGTTGGTGCAAAAGTTTGGTAAATACCATTATTTAGTGTTCCTCAGAGCCAATGACAACGTATGCTGCTTGTTGTGTACGACGAAAGGGAAAAATAGGCAACGTTTTCCACACTATATTTTTACTATTATGCCCCTGAATCAGACAGAATTATGCAGAATGGGTTTTCTAGGAACATATTTGATTAACATTGTCCCAGTGTTGTGGCATTTGTAAGACAGAATTTATTACAATTGTAAAGACATCTGAGGATGTTACAAACATTTCGCATTGTACAGAACATGGAGAGCATTAAAATTTACATGGCAAGACACCCTTGCTCACCCTTTGTTGTTTGAACACTGGCAAATTCCAATTGAATGTGCTCTCGCTACCAAATTCATTTACCTTTAAAAGAAGACTCAGAAGAGGGCAAAGCTTCGATCAGAGGAATAACTTATAAAAGATCCTTTCTTGAGGAAAGCAGCACCTAGGATGGGTGAGAGTTCAGAGTAGCTGGGCCTTCAAATCATTCACCTGCTTCACCTCCCCATAAAGCCAGCTCTGATCCGTCTCTCCAAGGTTCTGGAAAGAGGTTATTTAAGAAATCTCCTCCTGTCTTTCATCAGCCACCACGTCATTAGTATGGTCTCCAGAGAATGAAGAATGAGTACATGGATATTTGCCTCCTGGGTCAGACAAAGCAGCAGATGTTTTCTTGTGTTATGTGTAGAGGTACAGTTATTTTAGGCCTTTTCCATCTTGCTTTCTTCCTGAAAATTTAATTTCTCCTTTTGGAAGATATTTCCATATACTTTCTGAATTATGTCCCCAGTCTGTCTCTACCTTTCTCTGTCTCTCTGTTAGTCCCCCCCACCCCCACCCACCTTCCTCCTTCTCACTCCCTCCTTCATTTAGGTTAAACCATGCTGTCAAGTTCAGTTTCAATGTAAGAATAGTGCAGCCTTAGGCAAAACAGTGAGCAGTCGAAGTGGTAGAAGGAATGTGGGCTCTAGTGTCAGACCAGATATGCCTCATATATCTCTTGTTGGCTAGAGAGTTACTTAAGAGCTATGGATACCGTAAAAGAGGGTGGTATCTAATTGGTGGGAGTATGGGGAGGATTAGTGAAACAGCATCTGTGAAAGTGCCTGAAATTATCTTTTCTTTACCTTCTACCTCCTCTTTTCTCATTAATACTGCCAATAGGAGATATCTTCTTCTTGATTACCCTCCTGGGTCCCCCAGAACTTTCCCACATGGGTTCTTCATGGTAGCCCTTGCTGATTTCATTCTTTAGTCCAGGAACAGGGTGGCCAATAAATTTCCTCTAAAGCCACACCCCAAAAGGTTAGTAGTGGCTGCCTAGAGAGCTGTATTAAGAATAGAGAGGCGGAGTTAGAGCTCTGGAGGAGCATCATGATTGGTTGGTAATGTTGTCTTTCACATGAGAAGGACATTGCAACATATGAATTTGCCAATCCTACTCCAAACCTATTTCTCCTATTTTTCCCCCCAAGTAATTTGTACTGTGCTGACCCCACCTTCTTGGGCTCTTGCTGTGGCCTTCCAAAACAGCATATTTCTCCCTGAGTGCATTCCCAAGGAGATGGCAGTTTTGGCGGATGGTAGCCTGTGTAAGTCCTTGCAAGGACACGTACACATTCACAGACTAGGTCTACATCTAATAGTGGGATTCCATGCAGTGACCTTACAATAGTTGCCTGGGTCCCATTATCGAACTCCGGCCATGCTGCACCAAAGCCACCTTAGACACTGAGTAAATGAAGGTGGGGCTGTATCCCAATGCAACTCCACTTACAAAAGCACACAGTGAACGAGATCTCACCCACAATCACAGTTGCTGACCCTGCAGAAATGCTACATTTCTGTGCACACCAGCTCACCCATGATTCCGGTCGCTGGGATACAAGAATTGGCCCTGCTGCTGACACAGGAACACACCTTATGTTCTGTGACCTCCAATAAACTGTACACAGGGCATGGCCCTTGCTGTCAGATGGAGGTAAAGGGAACAGGATAGAAAGGGGAAGCCAAGACCTGTTTCTGCCTTTGCCTAAGAATAACCCTAGAGATCATTATACTAATGTGAAACAGAGGGTAGAACTTATAAATGCTTTTCACACACATGTAGCTTTATATACACCCATACAATAGGTGCTTAAAAATGTGTTTGAAAATCCACAAAAGAGAAAACTTGACACTAATTAATAGGCCAGCTGCTCTAGCAAAGTACTGCTGAGTTCCCAGGGGACCCTCCTTATCGCTGAAGATACACCTGGCCACACAGCAAGCAAAAGAAAGTCCAACTGAGGGAGTCAGCGCGTGGCAAGGAGGCCGCCAGTGGTGCTAAAACAGACTCTGTCCTACTTTCCAGTGCTTCTCTGACCTGGAAGTGCTGCCTGTGGTTTACAGAAAAGTCCTCTGTTGTTATTTCTCTAATCCACAAGAAGCACCTGAAGACTGCTCCTTGCCCAAGGTCACATAATGAGTGGAAGGTCAGTGATGGGGACAGAAGACACAGATGTGAGGGCTAATATTATTACAGACTTTTAAGGCTGTGTTTACCTAAATCGTGCTGATAAACATACATTCAAAGAAGAAAATAGTTGATTCACTGCAAAGGTTTATTTCAGGAGTGAGTTGATTCTATTTTTTTTCTAATTTTTAAAAATATGTTTTTATTGATTTTAGAGAGAGATGAAAGGGGAGAGAGAGAGAGAGAGATGTGAAGGGGAAACATCCATCGGTTACCTACTGTATGTGTACCCTGCCCAGGGACTGAACCCAAAACTTGCATATATGCCCTGAGTGGGAATCAAACTGGTGACCTTTTGGTGCACAGTGTGATGCTCAACTAGCTGAGCCATACCAGGCAGGGCTTTTTTCCCCTAATTTAATATACCAAAGAGTTATAGTCACAAATACCTGTTTAATAGGCTCTCTCATAAATCACATTTTTACTAGTAAGGAAAAGAGAAAATAAAATGAGTAAGACATTGTAAAGCTAGGTTTCTTATATTTCAATAAGTAATTATTTAAGAAAAATACTACATATCTGTTTTATGATATAAAAAATGAGCTAAAATTGAATGGTTCCACACACACAGTGCTCCCGCTCTAAGAGATTCTATCACCATGATATAAATCCTTTTAAGTATCAACTTCCAATAACATACAGAGGATCTCTAAACAAGTGGTTCTAGCAGACACCAATTCCATGTCTTACACAAAAAATTAACACTTGCACTAAACTCCTATTTAGTTCATTTTAGTGGGCTTTATGATATCTTGAAAAACTGTATTATCCTTTGAATCTCAATTTATCGCCTTTCAAATCTATTTGGCAGATGTTAAAGGTGAAAACTGATATAGCTCAATGGAGCGTGGATTCAGAAAAATTGAAAATGGAGTGGGTATTATTTCCAACTTAGAAATAAGCTAATAGAAGTTATTTTGTTGCGCTAGACTATTCCCTTGACTCCTCTCTCCCATTGGAAAGTTTCTTGGATTAGAAACCCTCCAGCTATCAATAATAATGTCTATGATATGCATTTGACTGGAATCAATTATATTGTAATCGCTAGAATAAAAACACGAGAATCCAGCTATGAAAAGAACTCATTTATAGAAGAAAATCCACAGTCCAAAGGAAACATAATTTTCAGTGTCAACTTTAACTTGCAAAGATGGAGAGCAAAATGTTCTCTGAACATTGAGAAGATAATTTCCTGTTATCACCAAAGGTTTGTGCGTGTTTCTTCTCGGGTTATCAAATCTTTTTTTCTGTGATGAATATTAATGCTTGTAGCACTTTAAAACCAAAACACCTCTGGTGTCTAAATTAACTGAGATTCTTTATCCATATTTAATATTTAGCAAGTTTTGCAGAAGCATCTATTGCCATTTGGGTATATATTTTGAAGGCATTCATTTATATGCAGCATTTCATCCTCCAAGTTCAGTGAGACGGTAAGCTGTGGTTTCAAGTTTCCTCTCAACATATATGAAAGAGACCAGGCATTTGAGTATAAGGTATACACTGTCTTCTCTGGATTTTAATTTAAGTTTTATCACAACACTGCGGGAGCTGCTGGTGTCTGCAGCTTGATGTTCCCCCATGGTTCATGCCCTGAAGTGTCAGGCAGATAGGCAACGCTGGGCCAGTCAGCTTCAGCCTGTTAAAGCTCAGGGAGGAAGGCAGAGAAAAAAGTGATGGAGGTTGATAGTTGAGGATGATTTATAAGTAGGCTTCATAACTCCCAGGAATTCGGGATCTGTCCAGAGGGCAGTAAAAGGAAGAAACATCTCCATTTGCATAGTTTCTTGTGTGACTTCCAAACACCTGGTGGAGATTGGGAGGTCTAAAAGAGATGATGCCCTTTGTAAAGAAGATGCATGAAAAAGCAAAGAGTAGGTGGTTGTCTGTACAGTAATCCACTACTGGCTGTGTCGCCTGTGACAAGTAATAGTGCATGAGTAAGACCTCCAAATCATCTACTATTGGGGCTGGAGCATCCTTGTCTATACAGTGGGAATGCTACTGAAATTTACTTCATAGAGATTTTCTAAGAATGAGGTGAAATGCCCAGCAGGGTGCCTGGTGCCTTGGTGTTCTGAATCCATTATCTTTTTATTGATCCTATTCTTTTATTCCCACCAGAGTAAATCATAATATTTATTGGGCATTTAATATGTCTCAGGCACTATGGCAAGCTTACACTCATCATCATCTGTAACGCACAAAACAACTCTATGAAGTAGGTGCTCCTTTAATTTCCACTTAGCAGAGGAAGAGGCTGAGACTCAGAGAGGAGCTTAAAGGTTGGTAATGGGTTGGAGATTTGGACATATATCCGTTAACCCAGAGGTTCCTGAAGCATCTGACTTTGGAAAACTAGAAGGTGTAAATTCTGATTCCGCGGGCAGTCCTGGGAGTAGTTGGGCTGCTGCAGAGTGAAACAGTGTTTAAAACGTTGGCCAATTCCTTTTGTAAGCCCCATTTCAACAGCTAGTTATCCTCAGGGTTTTCTGGTCTGTTTCTATCCGTATGTGTATTGAAAGGTCCCATACTTTACAAAGATTGTCTGCAATTTTAACTAAATACATAGCACAGAAGGGAAATCTTATCAGAAGATAATAGAGGGAATCCTTCATGTTGAAGTAAGAAATGCACATTCTGTAGCTACATGCCCATATTTTCATAATAACATTTGCATTTATACAGCCTCTGAAATGTAAGGGATGCTTAGGACTTGGTAAATGCTACCTCAATCAAATCGGAATGCAGGAGGCTTGACAAGTGGATGAGTATTATGGCCCTAATTTTACAGGAAAGGTCACCAGGGTGAGGTCAGACCATATCTTAATTCATATTTGTGTAGGGAGTTTTAAGGAAAGATTGAAAATGGTATTCTTGAGTTTTAAATGATTGACTAGCATTTATGAAGTACAGGCTGCTGACACCAAGTTCAGGAATGAAGAGTGTATGTGATTTTGTTTTCTGTAAAAGCACAGAGACCCTGAGCAAGTGGCTACCGAGCCATCAATCAAGAAGTATTTATACTGGGTCTTTGGTGTTCTGAGCAGATTCTAAATATTTGTGCATTGTAATATCCTCATCTGAAATATAGTAATAATAAAAAAATCCTGCCTCATTGGGTTCTTTAAAGAATTAAGTGAAATAATGCATGTGAAAGCATTTTGTAAATGTGAAAATATACAAACATCATATATTTTATTCAGAAAATTAAAACCTTTATTGGTAATGGGAATCCAAAGACTAGCATGTAGGTTATTTTACCCTCAATGATTTTATCTATCTATCTTACCTAAACAATTAAAATTCAGTGTGAAAGCTGCTACTATAGATTCATAGACAAGCACTTTGGTGCTGTAGAAATAAGGGTCACAATTAATTCAGGGCAAAGAGGCAATTTGTTAAAGAAGTTTCGGGAGAGGGGGTTATACTGAGCTTTCTCTGAAAGCTGTGGTGGAAATTTTTCAGGAAGAAAATATTCTAGGTAAGGACATCCTCGATGGAAGG
Organism: Myotis lucifugus; assembly: GCF_000147115.1. NCBI lineage: Eukaryota > Metazoa > Chordata > Mammalia > Chiroptera > Vespertilionidae > Myotis > Myotis lucifugus. The sequence continues at coordinate 1,088,392 of NW_005871394.1, read as the reverse complement.
ACTGTGTGAGCATCAGTACAAAAGCATAACAAAGCACTGCTCTCCTGTGACTGATCAGTCAAAGGCATATGAGGAACTGGGAGGAGGTGAGTTTAAAAGATAGGTTTGAAGGTTGTGTGAAGTCTTTTGGATGTAACACTTCAGAATTAGAGCTTTATCTTGAATACTATGTCATGGAATATTTTCAGCAGGGAAGCAACACATTCTTTTTTTGGAAGTTAGGTAAGAGTAACAGTGATATTATCCTTGCCCTTACGATGTTTATCTTCAGACTGAGAAGGTCATATCTATGAGGAGGTCATATCCATACATACATAGGCATGTTGGCTCCTTAACCAACTTCAGCATCAAGACCAGTTCCTGGGAGTTTCATCTGAAGTGTGCATAAATCGACAAAATCAGTTTATTGCTCAAGAGACCCATGAGGTTTTATCTGATGACCATAGTTTATGCTCATATCCCTTGTTCTCTGATTTCTTACTGTACTTACATTCATTATCACTAAGTTGTTTTTATAATTTTGTGTCTACTTTGTCTCCTTCACTAGACTAGAGATTCCTCTTTGGTGGAACCCTGATATATAGTGTTTCTAGGATTGGCACAAAACACTGGGTCACTAGGGAATATCTAAGAGGGTGTTTTTCTTAAATTTTGTCTTTAATGTTAGAAATATAATTTTTAAAATATGGGGGGTACCTTTATGTTTATCAAAAAGTTACAAAGATAATACAGAGGTTTTCTGTATGCTCCTCAAGCAATTTCAGTCCCTAATGTCATGTTACCATCTTATGTTACCATGGTACATTTGCCAAAACTAAGAACCAACATGGTTACTATTAACTACACTCCATCCTGTTTTCCACCAGTTTTTTAGTCAATGCCCCTTTTTTCTTCCAAGATGAAATCCAGAATGATGTTTCTGTTCATAGTTTGAAGATAAGCATATAAACCTACGCCTTTGATCATCTTAATGACCACATTATAACAAAACCTGGGTGCCTGGTTTTTTGATGACCATGTTTGAATTTATAATCATGACAAATGGTATCAATTTTATTGCCCCAGATTAATGAATAAAAGCCAGAAAGTTACTGAACAGAAAAATGAAGCATTATCACTAAGTCAACGCCAAATGACGTCACTGCCTTAACAATGCTCACACAGAAAATAAAACAGAGAATAGCAGTCAGAAAACATATTTCTTTATTAATTGTACAAGTTATCCAGCACTAACCATGTGCAGCATCTTACATCTATGTAGAGCAATTAACCAAATAGACAAAGCATCTCTCACCTCTCCTTCCCTTTCTTAACCCTTCCCCCCTCCTCTTTTCTCTCCTTCCTCTCCACTCTTCTCTTATTCATTCTCTCTCTCTCTCTCTCTCTCTCTCTCTCTCTCTCAACTTACATTACATAAGACATGACAGTATATGCATGTCAAAAAGCAAAAGAACCTTCCCTAGTAATATCTTCCATATTCTAGTTATAAATGGTGATTTTGCTTTCAAAAATAAATTTCATTAATTATACTTAATTTTGTTGATTCTAATTTTATTGGATTTTCAACCTAATTTGCATTTAATTTTAAAAATTATTTTTATTTTATAGCTGTGTATTTATAGGTCTTTAAGCATTAGTCATTTACATCTGACTAATAGTATAAATTGACATAATTTTAATTAACTCAAATTGCATTAATTTTATTTTCTTAAAAAGGATCCTGAATTTGAAATAGCATTTAATGCAACATACATATTCCTCATGTGGCAAACCTGTAAGATTGCTAACAATAATAGGAAATATAGAACAATTAGCAATTTTGTGGATTTCTATGTGGTTTTCCATTTTAAAGGCTACTATTTGGAGGGCTTCTGCTTTATCTGTTAATATAGAAGTTTGAAGAACATAACAAGACAGAAGATTACTTTGTCATAATTCCCAATTGGCCCCACAGGAGGACAGGCCATTGTAGGCATGACTTACATGAATTTACCCTAGACAAGGATCTTGCCCTCCATTGCAGATCCACAAATCTGATTCATACATGCATAGAGAGTAGGGATGAGGTTCTCTCTCTCTCTCTCTCTCTCTCTCGCTCTCTCTCTCTCTCTTTCTCTCTCATACATACACACACACACACACACACACACACACACACAAACACACACAGTTGCTCCTCATAATGCCTTATAGTTGATTTGTAATCAGAAATCTGCTTTGGAGCACCTAGAACCAGATTGAAGAGAATCTATAATAATAAAAGCATACTATGCTAATTAGACTTGATGTCCTTCTGAACGAAGCCAGGGCTGTGAGGGAAGCCCCTGTCCTGGGTGCCTGCTGGTGGCCGGAGCAAAGCCGGGTCCCGGGTGCCAGAGGGAAGCCGGTGCCGGCAGCCGGGGGAAAGAAGGCCTACTCTTGCACGAATTTCATGCATCGGGCCTCTAGTTTGTTATAAGATCCAAATGTCCAATGGCATCAGGCTTAGGTAGCCTGACATACTCAATGCGTGAACATGCATCTACTGGCAGAAGTAGCAGGACTGCAGCCTGGGTGAAGGTGCCCTTCTCCTAGAGGCAGTTTGGAAGGGCACCAGTACCCTTTGCCTCTGTGACACTCATTTTTCTCTTTCTATCACTGGCCAACCTATCCTCTCCTCACCCTTCTGATTGGCACATTTTGTTCTTAAGTACATTCATCCATTCAATAAGCTTCATTATACGACTACAAGTCGTCCTTTAACGTTCTTTCATTGAAGCATTAATTTTATAGATTTATTGAGTACCTTTCACAGAGCAGAGACTGGACCGGTGGGTAATAGATATGGTTCCTACTCTCACGGAGGTTATGGTCTCCTGGGAGAGGTACACAGGTATTCAGGAGATCAGCATCCAGCACCATGTGTGTTGAGATGGGAGAACAGGATGCAATGAGACAAGCTAAGTTCAGAATAATAGACATGTTTCAGAGTCTTCTCTCTGTGCAAGGAAATATGAAAGCTCAGCAATAACTAGTGGGAGAAGTACATATGTTTATGTGGAGTGTGTGTGTGTGTGTGTGTGTGTGTGTGTGTGTGTGTGTGGCAGAGAAAGAAAGAGAGGTTTGGGAGGAATAAGGGACAGCAAGTGTAGAGCCTCATGAGTCAGTGACATTTTGTAAACTGAAAGCAAGAAGTTTCACATAGAGCTTTTCTGACCCATTATGTGTTGATTTCATAGTTTACTTCTCCATCTTCAAAAAGGAACATTTCTCTTATTGTATTTACAATTAATGCGGGAACGAGGGCTTGTAAATCAGAGTAGGTTCTTTCTTTAGAAATTTCACAGCTCACACCAAGCAGCTGCTGCCCTCTAAGCCAAACTCTCTACGAGCAAGCAGCCTTCAGGATAGCTTAACAGGAACATGGCATGTGCATTTCTTTCCTTGTTCTGTAACCATGTGAAAGGCCAGCCTTGGTAAGCCCTTACTTAGTGTGTTCGGCTTTATTTCTTAGCAAGTATTTATTTTATTGTCTTTTATTTTAAGTGAAAAGATCTCAACTTTTTAGAGTAGTAAAGATTTCTTCAATTTGGCTATAATTTCCCTTAGCTTGGTATAAGGGAACTAATAAAATAATACATTAATAAAATTTATTATTTTATTAATAGAGCTTGCAGTAACCAGCCACTTCTAATACTCTGTCCATATTTTAGCCATTGAACAAGTAGGTGGATAGGGAAGTTAAGGTTTTCTGACTTTAAGTGAATAATTTGTACCCCTAAAAGATCAGGAAATTGCCCGTAGCTAACCAAAATAAGACATACCAGGCACAGTACACATAGGTTCTTAATATATACATACTAAGCTGAATGAGTTAATTAAAAATATTTCCTCGTTAATTATACACACAGTAAAACAGAAACGTTCTGATTATAATTCTGTGGTTAGAAGGCCTTGTGTCGGAGCACTTGTACAGCATTTGTGGATTGGGACTGAGAGCTCGCGGTTTCTCTGTAGAGAATATTCACCAGAAGTTCAAATAGATGGTGATCCATCGCCTTTGTGACAGCCCCTCCCTTGGCAATGCATTTCTCTTTGCCTGGTGGCAGATGAGTATCTTGTCTTAGGGTCTCATAGTGTCTGTGTATAACCTAGAAAGATGCTCTAGCCCTTTAAGCCTCAATAAAGAGTTTTTTCTTTGATTTTTTTCCCCTCCTGTTATATCTCACTTTCCAATTTTTCACTCCCCTAGAGTTAAGCTCTCTGCCTCACAGTATCAAGTCCTGCATATGAGAGAGAAAATGACAGCTATAATGCACTTTATGGAGAGTTATCTGCCAGTTTTTTTAGGAATGTGGGGAAAGTGAAGCAGAGATTTAGGCAGGATATGATTAGATGCTTAATTGTTGTTTTCTACTTCTAATTCACTTATAAGCTCCAGTAGCATCTCATTTTTATATATAAGAAAGGACACTTGAAATAGTTAAACTGTCTTTAAAACTATACTCAGCCCAACCAGTGTGACTCAATGGTTTGGCACAGGGTGGGCAAACTTTTTGACTCGAGGGCCACAATGGGTTCTTAAACTGGACCGGAGGGCCGGAACAAAAGCATGGATGGAGTGTTTGTGTGAACTAATATAAATTCAAAGTAAACATCATTACATAAAAGGGTACGGTCTTTTTTTTTTTTTAGTTTTATTCATTTCAAACGGGCCGGATCCGGCCCGTGGGTCGTAGTTTGCCCACGGCTGGTTTAGCATCAACTTATGAACCAGGTAGCCATGGTTTGGTTCCCAGGCAGGGCACATCCTGGGTTGCTGGCTCGGTCCCCATTGGGAGGCATTCAGGAAGCAGACAATCAATGATTCTCTTTCATCATTGATATTTCTGTTTCTCTTTCCCTCTCCTTTCCACTCTGAAATCAATAAAAATATATTTTAAAAAATTACAAGCAAAGAACGTATTCTGTAGGGGAAACTGCCTCTGCTGAATTGGAGCCTTAAGACTACACAATTTTAAAACAGCCAAGCACCTAGGGGGTAGGTCTCAGCCACAGTCAGAAAGAATAGTTTCAGCAAGTTTGTAGTTATGTAAGCTGGACTCCAGGAGACGGGCACCCATCCCCATGACTCCCGTCCAGGAACGTTGGAGAGGTGAGCTGTGCCTGCATGGAAGCCATGGCCTCAGGCAAAAGCACATTTCAACCAGTGTTCCCGTCCTTAAAATGTATTTGTAGAAGATGACAAAGCAAGAGAATTCTGTGAACGGCAGAGAGAGAGAGAGAGAGAGAGAGAGAGAGGAAAGAAGAGAGAGAGAGAGGAAAGAAGCTGGAAGGAAGAGCTTCAGGGATAAATAGATATAGAGATAGAGATAGAGATAGAGATAGATATATTTAGAAATTATGCAGAAAGACAATGAATTGAAGACAGGCCAAACCTTCTCAGCACTGTGTACTATTGGAGCTCCTTCCTCTCCTTCCTTTATCTTTCCCCCTTCCCTGAAGTTTGTCTTGAAAGCTCCTTTTTTTATATACGTAAAGTTATGGGTTTGATTTTGGATTCACTGTTCCATAGGATTAATGAGTTTTTAATCACAGAAATTTCCAACATGCAGGTTATGATTACCCCAGTGTTGAAACGTGTGAAATGAAGATCAGGATGCTTCCTGCTTAGCAGGGTTCTTACGTGGACCTGTGAGATACTGTGTGGCAGTGAGTCCCCGAGTCCCTGGCGGACACTCGGGGATGTCGGGGCAGGCAGCTGCAGCTGCTGCAGAGACAGTGGATGCTGTTCTGACTGCATTTCAGCCAGGAGGGCTCCCCAGCACGCAGAGGTCCCTTTCTTGGTCACAGTGCGATGCTGGAATTGGGAGGGGAAATGAGAACGAATTAAGTGAGTGGCGAAAGCTCAATACCTGTTTGGACAGTATGCAAACTAGGCAGTCCCAGGTTTGGTGCTTTATCTTTCAAGTATTCCCCGGAGCCCTCCCAGCTGCTCATTCTGTGAGTCCCCAACAACCACTCCCCACAGTTTGGTGGGGTTTCAGCCGAGGACCCTGCAGGTGCACCCTCCTCCCTGCTCAGGCGTGGCACTAACCAAAACTTCTGGTTTCCAGGAGCAGGAATTTTAAGGTAGTTTTTATAAGGAATAAAAATGTTAATGGCCAAAACCGGTTTGGCTCAGTGGATAGAGCGTCGGCCTGCGGACTGAAAGGTCCCAGGTTCGATTCCGGTCGAGGGCATGTACCTGGGTTGCGGGCACATCCCCAGTAGGAGATGTGCAGAAGGCGGCTGATCGATGTTTCTCTCTCATCGATGTTTCTAACTCTCTATCTCTCTCCCTTCCTCTCTGTAAAAAATCAATAAAATATATTTAAAAAAAATGTTAATGAAGGACAGCCTAACAGTCTGCTTCCCTCTGCAAGTTTGCTTCATTCTCCCCGCTGCAGACTGGGTTTTTCTGTTTCCTCGCAGTCTCTGCTCCCTCCCTCTCTCCGGTTTCAAGTTGTACTTGATTTTGGTTTACAGTGGTGATTATGGCCCTGCTTGTACAAGCACTTCCAACTTATCACAGAGCTACCACCAGTGCTGCCTTCATAACCAAAACCAAATATTTGGAAGGCAAAGCTGATTGGCCATCTTAGACTCCTGGTCCAGAAGCTGCTGTGGAATGGAGGCGATGCTACCTGCAGTCATCTGTGGTAGAGAGTAAGGCCCCCCAGAGAATCCTAATCCCCACAATTTCTGAATATGTTATCTTATAGAGGAATAGTTCTCAGATTTCATTAAAATAAGGATCTTGAAATACACAGATTACCCTGGATCCAGGTTGGCTCAATGTGATCACCAGGGTGCTTATAAAGCCAGGAGGATGCAAGAGAGTCAGAGACAGGGAAGGAGATGTGAAGATGGGAGCAGCGTATGGAGGGATGTGGGGCCACGAGCCAAGCAATGCAGGAAGCCTCTTGGAGCAGGAAAGGCCAAGGAATCACATCCTCCCCGAGAGCTTTCAGACGTAATTTTGCTCAGAGACCCATTGTAGACTTTGATATTCAGAACTGCAAGAGAATAAATTTGCATGGTTTTTAAGCCACTAAATTTGTGATAATGTGTTACTGCAGCCAGAGGAAACTAATGCACCATCCCTTCCAGAAGGAGAGGCAGTTGCTAAAGGAGGTTACTGCCACCACCACCCATAATCTTAAGATCTCAGAGAAATAAAAAGCAGCTTCCCAAAGTTGAAGGACCTCCTGCCTTCCATTTTCTAGCTCTTCTGCCTGAGTAGGCTGCCTGAATCGCCATTAGGTTCCCTTTATGTACATGTCAGTAGAAGCTATCTTTGTTTCCTGGAGGTAATTAAAATAACTATTTCACGGGAACTTTTGTGAGTATTAATTTAGTATGTAAAGTCACTTATCACAACATCTGGCACGGAGTAAATGCCAATTATCAGGAATCCTAGCAATAAGATGTGAAATCTTGAAGGCTGTCACTGAAACAAGTGACTAGACCAGGAGTGGGCAAACTTTTTGACTCGAGGGCCACAATGGGTTCTTAAACTGGACCGGAGGGCTGGAACAAAAGCATGGATGGAGTGTTTGTGTGAACTAATATAAATTCAAAGTAAACATCATTACATAAAAGGGTACGGTCTTTTTTTTTTTTTTTAGTTTTATTCATTTCAAATGGGCCGGATCCGGCTCACGGGCCGTAGTTTGCCCACGGCTGGTCTAGACGGAATGAAGTCCAAAGGCCGTATGCTGGTTGCACACCTCCAGGGATCAAATATTTTCCTGCGTGTCACTCATGTACACTTCTCCCCAGCAGGGCAGGATGTATCATCCCCATTCTATATACGAGCAAACTGAATCTCAGAGAATGTAAATAATTTGCCCCAAAGTGGGAGTGTCAGAGCTACAATTCAAATGTAGGTCATTTGGCTTTAACAGTTTGCCTCTTTCTAGGTCAGCGGTTCTTAAGCTGTGGGTCACGACCCCTTTGGCAGTCAAACGACCCTTTCACAGGGGTTGCTTAAGACCATCCTGCATATCAGATATTTATATTATGATTCATAGCAGTAGCAACATTACAGTTATGAAGTAGCAACGAAAATAATTTAATGGTTGGGTCACAACATGAGGAACTGCATGTATTTAAAGGGCCAGAAGGTTGAGAACCACTGTTGTAGGTTATTGTTGCAGACTCTCTCAGTGCAATGAACCATGAGTCTCTAGAGCTCCCATTTCTAACGCCTGGCGCTTTAAAAGGTGGTAATGGATATGGAATGCTGGCAAACACTTGAGCATGAAAGCACAGGGTGTGTGAATAATGTCAAAGATTCAGTGAGTATGGATATTGCTACGGACTGAGTTGTGTCCCCCTCAAATTCATATGTTGAGGCCCCAACTTCTGGTGAGACTATATTTAGATACAGGGCCTGTGAGGAGTTGAGAAAGGTTAACTGAGGTCAGAATGGCACACGCCCTACGTTTTATGCTGAAAGCTTCACCATAATACCAGCCCTAATCTGATAGGGCTGGTGCCATTATAAGAGGAAGAGAACTAACCGCTAAAGTGGTTTACATTTTATGATTTCCTTCCCCCTTCCCAGCCAAATGGTAATTCCAAAATTAACTTGTTAAAAGAAATATTTTTATTCAAGTAATAAAAAGACATTCTGTAAGTACTGAATATATATAATATACTGTGCTAGGTCCTAGGTTTGCAGAGATATATGAGACACTATTTTCCATTAAAGATATGTTTTCTCTTTTTTCCAACCACAGTTTACATTGAATATCATTCCGGCCAGTTTCAGATGTACAGCACAGTGGCTGGATAACCATGCATGCTACAAAGTGGACCCCTGCTGCCCCAAGCACCCACTGGCCCTATACCCCATTATCTCACCATTTCTGACTTTATGCTCCATTATTTCTTTTTTACAAAGAGGAAGAGACACCAGAGTTCTCTCTCTGCCACATGAGAGCACAGCAGGAAGGCAGCACACCACAAGCCAGGAGGACAGCTCTCACCAGAAACTAAACTGTCCTGCACCCGGTTCCTAAACTCCCCAGCCTCCAGAACTGGGAGAAAGTATATTTCTGTTGTGTAAGTCTACCAATCAATGGCATTTCCCTATGGCCGCTCGAGCAGACTAAGGCATATGTACAATACTGGTACAGTTAGTGATTCCGTGTTTGTTTGTTTTTTTCAACTCCTGGTATTTCAGTGTGTGTCCCTACAGATATGAAACACCATTGTTTGTTTCCTGTATAATATAGATGCATTCATTCCACCAACATTTTTTGAGAGTAGATCCTGTATCTCATAATGGAGATGCAAAACCAGGAAGGACAGCTCACAGGTATTATGGTGGAGCTTTCAGCATAAAAGTGTGTGTGTGTGTGTGTTTATGTGTGAGTTCATGCATTTCCGTGTGTGAGATGCATGAGCTAGACATGAAGAAAAGAAAGAAAAAAGGGTGGTGAAATTGGCTGAAATAAATAGCATTGTAGATTGAACTGAATACAATCATCTCTGTTTACTTCAGTCTTAAGAAAAACCAGAATGCTCCTGGGTAAAGCCAAGGGAAAGAAAGGAGCAGGGCTTTAGAGAAGTGCTAAGAAGGCAGAAACATGAAGATGCCTTCTGCTCTTCCAGACAATCCCCTCCTTGCACTCGCACCTGATATCTTAGCTGGCTCCTGCAAGCTGCTACCCCATTCTGGCGCTCCACGTGGTCGCTACACAGAACCAGGGCCCCTCCCCAGTTCTGCTGTTTAGACTGGAAGCCCATGTCTGAACAGTGATAACCTCAGGAACGAGGCAGATTTGTGGGAGCCATAAGGAGAACAGATGGAAAGGTTCAGCTCTGGAATTTTCCTAGGAGTGAACCTTAACTTTGCAAATAACATGCTGGACCACTGGGAGGCATTAAAGCAGCGGTTCTCAACCTGTGGGTCGCGACCTCTTTGGCGGTACAACGGCCCTTTCACAGGGGTCGCCTAAGACCATCCTGCATATCAGATATTTACAGTACGATTCATAAAAGTAGCAACATTACAGTTATGCAGTAGCAATGAAAATAATTTTATGGTTGGGTCACAACATGAGGAACTGTATTTAAAGGGCCAGAAGGTTGAGAACCACTGGCCTAGAGAAACATAAGGAATAGTTACCAAACAGGCTGAAAGGATGTAAGCTTCCCCACGTGTAGGGTAGGAGGTGAGGACTATTCTCAATGTAATTGTTTGCAAACGTGGCTTTCTGTTAGAATCACCGGAGATGCTTTTTAATCCAGAGGATGCCCATTTGAGCAGCATTTGCTTCAGTCATAATGGAATAAGCAAGAACCACATTTACTCTCTCACATAATCAACTTAATAACTGGACAAATACAGAAAACAACTGGTTTTAAAAACAAGACAGCAGTCAGAGAAAGACTGCATGTATTCCCTTAAAGAAGGAAAACAAGGGAGATGTGTTTAATGATCACCCAGAATTTATGCTTAGAGGAATTTTACAGATCACGGTGCAGAAATGTGGATCTCTAGCAGAGCATGGGGTCTTCAGATCTTAAGAAGTTGGGTAGATGGGAATCATATGTTGGGAAGCTGAGGTGCCTGGAATTTGCATCACAAAGGAGCGACAAACACTGAGAAAAAGCTCCAGGAATCTACATATACATGGTCTCAAGTCTCCTTCTTAATGAGAAACCAGGTACACACAGCTTGGCATTTCACAGCCTAGGAAAAAACACAACTAGGAAGTGTTAACAGTTTCCAGAATCACAAAGAATTTGGAGCAGTTTGAGTTCTGGATGGACACAGACAGTCCTCATTGCCCATCTGTGACATTCAGTGCAGACCTCAAAGAGTCCCACCTGAGTAGGTAATTAAACGAGCACTGAGCAGTGGTAATAGGAGAAGCAGCAGTTGTTCTTAATTTAGACAGGACTTGCTAGAGTCCAAAAGCCCATTTTTACTGCAAGATACAAGGACCCAACTTTAAAATTTGGGAGAAAAACATATTATTGATAATACTATTGATTAAAGAAGATCTCATTACATATTTGTGCAGGGTCAATTTTCACAGTCCTGGAAGGTGACACTTCTTCCATTTTCCTAATTAAAAAAAAATCATCTTCAACATACAATTTGAATATGCTCTTTCCTGCTTTCTGCCCCATCTCAACAAATTATCGTATTCTTCCTCTACAGTTTGTCATAAACGCCATCAAGTCTTCCTGAGCATCCATCCTTCCACTGAACTCTTTTAGGTGAATGTTCCATGTCTTTGAAACCTCCGTGAGTGCATATGAAAGTGTTTTAGCATCGTGAGATAGTAGCTGCTCACCGTAATCACATTTCTTAATTACTGCAAGACCGTTCCTGCACTAAGCACACGTACTCCTTGTCTCATTTACACTTAATAAGAAACACATGGGATGGGAACGCTTCTTAATCCTCCTCTCTCCACTGAGGAAACTGAGGCTTAGAGGGCTGGGGAGCAGCACAGTCACGAGTTCAACAGGAGCATTTTGGCTCCAGAAAACAACTTGTTCACCTCCAGCATGGATAGAGGGTGAGTACATATTTAGCCTCTTCTTTATCAGAAGCTCCTTGTAGAGAAAAACTGTGCGTTTCCATCGTTGTATGCCTTGCACCTAGCACAGTGTTTTGTCTGGTTGGTTACTGGCAGACATCTGTTGAATGTAAGAATGTTTGCATACATGGCAATTATAAGCGTCTTTTGAAAGGTGATGCTCTCATGAGTCTTACCTAGGTACAAGTGATGCCTATGGGTAGGAGTATGTTATTGATGTGTTCAGTGGTCCTGTGTTTGGTAAATAACAGTTTTGTTGAATTGCTTTTGATTTTTTTTAGATAATCTATTTGTGTTCCCATTGTGCTAGGATTTTGAAGCAAAATATATATTTTGACACATAAAATAGGTTATGTTCTCAGAGCAGGAAAATTTAGTGATCAATATTCTAATCATTAAGTATGAAACTCCTTTTGTAGAGTAAAATTTGCTCAATTGAGAGAGAAAAGTAACGAAAGCCATTGAAAGGAAGCGTCCCTCAGCTTCTCTAGAGGGAAAAAAGGCCAGTTCAAAGGGAGTAAAGAAAAAAAGAAAAACAATTACAGGCAAAAGCATGAGCTTTAAAGTCTCCATGAATTATTTTTTTTGAGAATTCATTTTCTTGCATTTATTTTTCCTTCCTTTACAACTAAAAATGAATAGGGAAGGGCAGGGTAATCATGAAACTGAGATTGCAATTTTTTTCAGTAAAGCTACCATTTGGCTTGAAAAGAGAAAACCAGGCATCTTTTGAGTAAAACCTGGGAAGGAGAAGAGGAAAGAGAGTGATGAATTATCCCCAGTCCTTTTTGTACCTCGGGCCCTGGATTTCCCCAGCATGTCCTAGAGCAGTGGTTCTCAACCTCCTGGCCCTTTAAATACAGTTCCTCATGTTGTGACCCAACCATAAAATTATTTTCGTTGCTACTTCATAACTGTAATGTTGCTACTGTTATGAATCGTAATGTAAATATCTGATATGCAGGATGGTCTTAGCGACCCCTGTGAAAGGGTCCTTCACCACCAAAGGGGTCGTGACCCACAGGTTGAGAACCGCTGTCCTAGAGACTCTACAGAGAAGCTCAGCAAAAGAACCCACTTTACTGTGCCATTAACAAAGCTTTAGGAGGGAAGATACCGCTTAACCACTACTGATCCGCTTGTGGTTTGAACAAATGTTGTACAATGAGCCATAAAAAAGATTATTTGTAGAAAAATTGTAAAGTTTAGGACTCTGTACTTGTCCTTATTTTAGAAATCTGGGTTTGCACTTAAAGTGTCTGTGTCAAAATTAGAACCACTAACAATGAAAAATTAAGAGGCCAGTATGTTTAGTTGTCTGTGTTGGAGATGAGCTGGGAAGGGCCCAGCCTGGGAGTTGCCCAGAGATGAGGTCGTTGTTTCACTGCGTCAAAGAGCCCAAGGGACTCCAGGTAAAGCTTGTACAGGGGCCTGGTGGGAGCCATACCCACGTTGAAAAGCCAGAATTGTCAGTGGAGGAGAAATATACAGATTCTATTGATGTCCCCTTTTCAAAGCCTCTCAAATCAAGAAGTAACAGACAATGTTATTCATGTGTTTTTGTCTGGAATAGTTATAAGACTTTTTTTTTTGGCCTCTGGTTTCTTGCTCCTCTTATTGGCCTTTCACATTTCTGCCAGAGTTGTTTTCTAAAAGGCAGATATGAATATAACCTTCTCTAGCTTTAAAATTTCTACTTCATTTCAACCTGTTACTTAAGAATGTTTCAGTGCTTGGCTTCCTACAAGCCGTTACCCTACTTCATTCTCACCAGAGTTTAATAGCGCACTCAGAAAGGCAAGCTCTGCCCTCGCTGGTATTGCTCAGTGGATAGAGCATTGGTCTTTGGACCAAAGGGTACTGAGTTTGATTCCAGTCAAGGTTGTAGGCACCTCCTCAGCCCCGGCCCTGGTCAGGGCTCTTGAGGGAGGCAACCAATCTCACGTTAATGTTTCTCTCTGTCTTTCCCTATCTCTTCCACGCTCCCTAAAAATAAATGGAAAAATATCCTCAGGTGAGGATTAACAACAAGAAACAGGCTCTCATCTATCCATGTCAGTTTTCACTGAGCTATACCGTATTTTTGTTGTGCTAACCTGCAGGAACAATTGTATCGAAGTTAAGTCCCATGTAGGCAACAGCCTCTATGGTCACATGCTGGGATCCTAGGACCTCACCCAGACTGCCACAGTGAACCATCTCCAGAACAGAGTGCACACAGGAGACACACATTTCAATCCATAGTAAATAAATGATCACGCTTCACATTGATATAAACAGTGTCAGAGAATTGCTGTAGCTGTTGGATTTCCCTGGTATTTCTGCCTTCAGTGGGAAAGGCTTTTCCTCCTTTACTGAAGCCACGTCGTTCTGAGAGGGCTTCCCTATCACACCGTGTTTCTGCCTCCTTCGCTCCAGTCCATTGATCTAGTGTGTATCTGACCCAAGCCAGGTGTCAGAGTGTTTCCCTGTAATTTTTCAACTATTCTCTAGCGTGAAAGACAACCTCCTTCACGCCAAAGATAGAAGGTGTGAGAGATGGGTGCTAGCAGGGATCTAAGTAAGCGAGCTTAAGGGACTGAAGCTCAGTGGATTCACAGAGATCAGAGGTGAGGTCTGGGGGCTCCACAGCAGGAGGGGGAAGGAACAGACAATATTATTCAGGCCCCTGGCAGAAAGGGCCCCTGAGTCATTCTTGCTCATCCTGAAATTGCATGAAGATCCCCTTTTTGGCCAGATTAGGTTGGTATCAGTTTCTGTCCTTTGTAACCAAAGGATTGCAGGCAAAACATGGTTATATTGTGGAATTTGATCCAAAATCTTTTAAAATTTATGATATGAGGTATAACTCCCAGGAAATGTTGAATTCACAGCAGACCACTCAGATCTTTCTGGATCTCTCAGAATATGACCTCCACTTTACTATAATTGGGTTATTTTTATTGTTATTGGAGCATATTTTTCCAGCTTTATAGAGGTATACTTGAAACATAAAAATTGTATGTATTTAAGGTGTGCAAGGTGGTGTTTTGATGCACATTGCAAAACCAAGCTAATTAACATATCTCCTCACATAGTTTTGTGGGGCTGTGGAAAAACACTAAGACCAACTCCTAGCAAATATTCACTATATAATATATACTTTACCAGTATATATAGTATTTTAAAGTATATAATATATACTTTAGGTATATGATTTTTAACTGAGGTCACCGTGCTGTACATTAGGTCGCCAGAACTTATTTGTCCTGCATAACTGAAACTTTGTACTGTTTGATCAACCTTCCCCATTTCAGCCACACTCCCAGCCCCTGGCAATCACCATTCTACTCCCTATTTGTATTAGTTTGACTTGTTTAGATTCCACATATAAGTGAGACCACGCGATATTTATCTTTCTGTGTCTGGCTTATGTCACTTAGCATAATGTACTCCACATTCATCTATGTTGCCACAAATGGCAAGATTTCCTTTTTTTTTAATTGTTTATGGCTGAAAAATGTTCCAACGTATTTATATATACCACACATTCTTTACCTGTTCATCCATCAATGGACATGTAGGTTGTTTCCATATTTTGCCTATAGTGAATAATGCTGCAATTTATATGGGAAAATAGATCTTTGAGATGGTAATTTTATTTTAGTTAGATACTTACATAGACGTGGGATTGCTGGGTCTATGGCAGTTCTGTTTCTAATTTTTGAGTGATCTTGCTGACACTTATCTTTTGTCAATTCGATAATATCTATTCTAACATATTTCAGTGAAACATTTTATGGAATACTGTTTTATGACACTGGGGAAATTGTTAATATTTACTCTTGGCCAGTTATAAACTGGAGTGTTAGTATTAAATAATTAGAAAATGTTGAGTGAGGTTTTTACAGTGATGGAAAGAAAAGGTGAAAATAAGTGCTGATAAAAAGTCCTAAAGTATCATTTAGTAATAATCTCACCGAATGTGCCTAAGATAGTAAATCACTGGTGCCTGCATTCTGCATCCTATTAAATAATGTAAGTTACACACTGTGTTGGCTGGTTCCTATTATACATGAATCTTTCTAATGGGATTTGTAATATAAATGGAGATAATAAATTGTATTAGTTGATTTCCTTTCTAGCTTGAGAAGGGTCACTTGATTTCTATTTTTTTTAACCAACAAAAATTAGGCTAATACTATCTTTTAGTTTGTACAGCTACTAAATAATTTATATAAATTTCTTTAACTCATTTTTGAATGAAAAATTATACTTACACATATGTTTTGTATTTTAATTGGCAAAATAACTGGATAACAACCTTAAAGTTCATTACCAACATTTTTTCTTCTTAACCATATTCTTAGACATTCAAATGTCTTTTTCCTCTACGTATTGCAAGCCTGTGTTTGGTTGGTTGGTTGGTTGGTTGGTTAGTTGGTTGGTTTTCACAAGGGCCTGGGGCACAACTGACTTTCCTTGAGAAATCTTTGAGAAATCTTACTAACCATTTGGTTTTATAAATAAATATAACATTATATTTAGAGAACTTAAAGCCTATTAGAAATTATTTTATTTATATTATATTAATCTTGCCCTCTGCATCCTTCAATCTTTGAATGGAACATTGTGTTGATACAGTGGATGAGATTCTGTGGGGCTCAGAGCTGATTTGGGAAGTCTCTACCTGAAACCACTGGAGAGATCTAAATTGGAAGACTCAGTAACACCAAACATTGATCAGGGACATGGATGTCCAAAATGCTAGGAAAGGAATCAAGAGAGTAGTGAAATCCTGGTGAACTAGAGAGGCCAAAAAATTGAGATATGGAGTCAAAAGCCAGAAATCAGTATAGTACCTGATATTGAGTTCATTCATTCTTCCATTAACTGTTATTTGATATTGCTAGGCACTGAAGATAAAATAATTTTAAAAAATAAGGAAAACATACCCCTCTTTAGATTATTAAATAGTAAGTAAATAAATGGGTACAGCAAATGAATTAACAATGCACATTTGCAGAGTATCAAATTACAGATGAAGAGCAAGGATAGAAAATGGGCTAAGGGTGGGACAGAAAGGACAGAGGTTCTAAGGTCTGTGTTTTATGGGACCATCTGCATCTGTCAGTGGATGAGTGGAGCCTGATATAAAGAAACAGAATGGTAGCAGATAATTGGGATAAAATTTTGTCCCTATTACTTGATGTAGGTGAGGCAATAAATAATCTGACAACCAGAAATTTTCTTTTTTTTTCCTGTGTTCTTTCTTTTTTAATTTATTTTTTAATATGATAGGTCTGAGGGGTCATCATTCCCTTTGATGAGTGGATCCTCTCACATACAACCACTGTAAGCCAGAGTCCTCTCCACATGCTATGCGAGATGGACATTATTTCTATAGGAGTCCAATAGACTCCATTCAGCACAAGTCACGTGCTGGCATGCTCGGTTCAACAGATCTGTCCTGACTCTTAGAACCTTAGACAATGAACCTTAACAGTCACTAATTTCTTTTCACACTTGCTGCAGGTTCCCTTTGGTAAAGCAACACTTCCCAGGGAGCTGTCTACACTGACAGCTAGACAAGCATATATCATGTCAGCAATCATAGGAACCAGGAACACATGGTCAGTGAGCCGGGGTTAGGAGCTTCCAGTCAGTTATCTCTGTTAAACAGACTTCTGTCACCTTTCTGTACTGGGCATGCCCTATGTGCAAAGTTCCAAGCAGGGAGAAGCAGAATCAATTTTGCATTTTATATATATTTTTTAAAAATTTAGTGTCAAAAAATCGGTTACACACCTGTGAATAATAAGTTAGTGTTTGCAATTATAGCAAATGTTCTTAGTTACCTGAAGCTTTTTTGAAATAATTGCCATGGTCTTTAGGAATCAGGTAAAGCAGGAAACCTGCCATTTAGTTCTTTGTGGATTAGACTTCCAAATAATCCCAGAAAATCCCAAAAGTCTATTTAAAATTTTTATTTGTATTTTTAAACGAATCTTTTTTCTAATGTTCAGTTATTAAAATCAACACAACAATTAAATATTATTAAAATAGCTCATGCCCTGACCAGTTTGGCTCAGGGGGTAGAGCGACGGCCTGAGGACTGAGTCCCGGGTTTGATTCTGGTCAAGGGCATGTACCTTGGTTGCGGGCACATCCCCAGTGGGGGGTGTGCAGGAGGCAGCTGATCGATGTTTTTCTCTCATCGATGTTTATAACCCTCTATCCTTCTCCCTTCCTCTCTGTAAAAAATCAATAAATTATATTTTTTAAAAATAGCTCATGAAGCAATTACTCAAGATAAAAGGAAATCTGCACACATAACCATTAAAACTTGTTTGAAACAAAGAATTACTTTATTTTTATCTAAAGGGATTTTACTTTAAAATATGGCATAACATAGTTTCAGCATTTTAAATCTCAGTGGATTTACTTCAAGTATTTGAAATACTTAAGGGAAATATTGTGCAAATCACTTTTTTAAATAATTCATGAAACAAAATTAAAAATGTTTCGATTACATAACAATTTGCAATCCATATAACAAAATAAGAAAATATTTGCAATTACCATTTTTATACATGTATGAAGCAGTTTGTTACCCCTTCAAATCAAGCATAAAAATGATAGATTGAGAATTTAGCAGTTATTCAAGTCTGCTCTTGTGAGCTTGTCTGTGGGCAACTCCTTTTAACTTTGTTTTTATTATTCTACACCTATTTATGTCTTTGCTCTAATCTTTTTATTAATTTGTATGCCAAGCTGGATTGGGGCTAATCCCCAGTAGGGGGCGTGCAGAAGGCAGCTATGGATGTCTCACTCTCACATCAATGTTTCTCTTTCCCCCTCTCCCTTTCTCTCTCTCTCTGAAAACCTATTAAAAAATCTTTAAATAAAGGCATGGTTCTCAAGCTAGTCCTTTAAAAATGTTCACAATGGAAGTGAAGATTTGAAAATTAGATTTAATCAATTCCTCCTTGGCATGTACTTTGTAAAGGATGGTTCTTTAGCTGCATTGTGACTGTGAGGTCACACTGTTCCCTGTGGAACTCCTCCTGGGGACTTGCCTGATACCATGCAGAGGGTTCTAAGTAGAGATAGTAACTGGAAGGGCAATCCCCTGTTTCTAAGCCCAGGATGGTCCTCCATCACCCACAGATATCCTAATACATCGGTGTGTGATTTAATATGTATTTGTTCGGCCATTTCAATGGAGCATATTTTACTGAAAGAAAAAATCTATTTCACAAATATATATTGGGCATATCCTATGTACAAAGTTTCAAGCAGGGAGAAGCAGAATCAATTTTGCATTTTATATATATATATTTTTAAATTTTTTTTATTGGTTTTTAGAGAGAGGAAGGGAGAGAGAGAGAGAAAGAGAAAGAAACGCCCATCAGTTGCCTCTTGAACATGCCGGGACCGGATATCCATCTGCAACCTGGACATGTGCCCTGACCAGGAATCAAACCCACCACCTTTTGGTGTACCAGGCGATGTTCCAGCCAGTGAGCCACATGGACCAGGGCAATTTTGCATTTTAAAAAGGCCATTCTGAATATTGAGTAGAGACTGAAGAAAAGGTACCAGTAGCCATATGGGAGCATGACTGTGCATAAAGGGAAAAGAGAGCTTAGTGAGAACATATGGGTGCTCTTCTAGGCATAACTTTTCAAGACTGAGCCTTTCATTTAACACGCGGCTTCTGCGACCAGGCTTCCCATTACTTCTGGTTCCTGGCTACATCTCCAGGTTGTTGAATTTGTTGGAAATCTAAGCATAGAACTGTTGGATTCTTAAAGTAAACTGATTATATTATCAAGGTAAGCTCGTTTCCCTAAAGCTGGAAACCATTATATGTCAATGGTTTACATATTTCTCTTATATTTTCTTTAATGAATCTTAATGCTCTCAGAGGGATTGTTCCCAAATAAACTGCCAATGAATAAAGTGCCAACAATGAAAAGTTCTGACCAGAATTCTCAGGGGATAGCAGTTGCAATATACCAGTATTTTTCACTTCTACCTTTTAACAACTAAGGATTCAGTGATTGAAAAATAAAGCAAATTATTGCTAAAACTTCTCTTAAAAGTAAAAAATGAAATAAATTGTGGTGATTTTTTTTCTAATTTTCTTCATTAGAGAAAAATTTTCTTTCATTCCAAAATGATATTGTGTGCTTCCTTGTAATCTAATGTTAGGGCATTATTAGGATGAGATGATTATCTCTGTAAATGTCAGTGGAACACATATTGAAAGTCCGTAGGTGTTTGAAAGGGAATGCAACAAAGTGGAAATTCACAACCTTGGATTATAAATTGCACAGTATCATTCATTAGCACATAAAGGACTTCTTTTCATTATGGAAACACAGGGATTTAATACAGGTAGAAGGTAATGTTGGTGCCCAGAAATATAATATTCTGTGAATAAAGCCTAATTTCCCCCATTATAGGAAAATAGTATACATTCTGACCTGTGTCTTTATAAATAAAAACCCACTTCTAGGCATGTGTCCAAGCAGACCAAATACAGAAATGGAAATACTATATTTATTCCTGAAATTTCTTTTACATTTGGATCAGCATGTGTTCATCTTTGATTTACAACCTTTACAAATTGAAATGCGGCCCCACAAGGGAAGGGAGTGAGCTTTATTTTAAATAAAAAAACACGACTTTAGTGTTGACCCAAAGTCTGTCTCAATTATTCTTTATGAGTAAAAAAATAAACAATTTGTCATAGTAATTAAATATCAGACTATAAAGTGACATATTAGATGAAAAATTGAATTGCCTCATCTAACCCTGCCTCCACTGTCTTCATCACTGCCCCAAAAGATACCATCTCCCCAACTAGATGTACCTGCTATAGTGATGCTTGTCAGCACTTAGCAACAGAATTGAGTAAAGCAAGTTCAAGTCTTGACTGTACATTACTTATTGCAGGACCTTAATTGTTTCTAAACTTTATTCTTCCCATCTTTAAGATACAAATAATAATGTAAGTAATGACTGTGTATGTGAAAATAATTGGTAAACCTCAATTCATGAAGGTGAGGTAAGTTTGATCTCAATCATTTTTGCTTGCTTCAGTGAAAATTCCTTAACTGATTATGCTCTTCTCCATCCTCCCTCCCCCAGGATATAAAAATAATTCTGTCTGTACTGTAGTAACCCACTGCCTAATTATTTAATCACAACATTTTTAAGTGTTGGTAACACCAAATAGTATAGCTCCAGTATAAAGGAATAGATACTCTCTTCTCTTCATATTTCAATTTTTTAAATTGTGTGTTTATTATTAAAAATGTAAAAAGTTATAGAAATACTATATTTATTCCTGGAATTTCTAACTAGAAAGTAAAAATATCTTGTGAGTTTAAAATTACTGGGACGCTTCTAGAAATATATACTTTTTATAGATACATGACTTTGCATGTGATATTAATTTACTTTTGACATATGTCAGTACATTTGTTCATTCAACATGCAAGCGTTAACTGAACAGCAGTAAATGCCTGGTAATGTTTTAGGCGCTGGGTTCTAGCAATAAATAATCTAGATAAGGTCTATCTAACTAGAAGTGTTACCATTTCCACACATAGGGACCTATCTCCCTACACATATAGATATACCATAATGCAATTATGCAATCTTCACAAATGAACATTCAAGCTGTTCTAAAGCCTGACAATTAAGGGGGAGAAAAAGTCACAGGTAAATCTCAATATATGTCTTTCGGTACTTATGCAAATGTTCACTAAGTAAAGTTACTAGGTCAAAATTATTAATATTTCTTATTTTACTAGACATTGCCCTATTACCTTTTAGGAGATTGTGCTGATTGAAACTCCCAGAAACAATAAATATCATATGATACAGACCTTTTGCTGCTGTGATTAATGAACAGTTAGTGTTCTGATTAAATTTTCATAACTTCATTAATAATTTTGAGCACTGTCAGTTATTTATCTTTTCTTTATAGATATGTAGGCATTTTATATATTATATATGTTCTTTGGAATAAAATAATTTCCATATAACTACAAACCAGAGTTGTTGCCTGTTAGTTTATGTGACTTAAAGAAAACTAATAAGTGATTTTGATTTTGATTATTTAAATTGATCAGAGTTTTTATGACTTACAGTTTTTGCTGTATTTCAGGCCTTTTCTTCATCCCCATTATGTTTTCTCCTGCTGCATTTGTATTTGTATTGTTCACATTTATGTATTTAATTCATTTTGAATTTTGAGTAAGGAATGAAGTAAAGCTGTAGCTCTGCTTGTTTCAAATGGCTTCCAAAGGTCTCATTGACAGTTAATGGCAAAGATATGTATGCATATAAGCCTAACCAATGGACATATATCTTTGCTTCTCAAAAATAAACCAAACTTGGAACATAATTAATTGGTCTCACAATATACTGCTAGATTTTATTTCGTTTTTTTAAGTTGTTCATAGTAAGTGAAAATAGTATATATTGTTTTCTCATTTAGGTGTTTGCTTTCTCAGGATTTGGTATAAGTGCTACTCTGGCTTTGTAGAGTAATTATGACTCTTCCTTTATTTTGTTGTATTCTGAAGTACCTTAAGTATCATATGAATTATGTGATCCTTTAAGAGTAAAGTTATTAAATTTTGAAACTAAGTTTGCCACTACTTCAGGAAGTAGCTATTTGACCACATTCTTAATACCCTCCATGATTACTGAGCTGTTTAGGATTTTTATGACTTCTTTTAGTCAATTTTGATAGCTTATTTTCCTATAAAGTCAATCATTTTATCTAGGTTTCCAAACATTTAATTTCTTCTGTAGCTGGGATTCTGTCCCTTTTAATAAACTACAATCAGTATTTTTACTTTATTTTTGCTAGATTAGGCTAACTTTTGGTTATTTATTTTGTTAGATTTTCTTCAAGTACAAACTATAGTTTTTATTTCTAACCTATTATTTTTCCCTTTAACTTATACCTTTCTCTCTTTTCCATCAAGTCTTTCTTAGCATCTTTTAACCTGACAAAAGAGGAGAAGGAGAAGTCCTAGGAGTTCTTGTTGCTTTAGTAGAGTTGCAATTTTATCTATATTGTGTGTGTGTGTGTGGGGGGGATTTAGAGGGAATGTCCCAAAGATTAGTTTGATCCTCCTGGCTAGATAGCCTCACCAAAAGAATGCTATTGGTGAACTTTTTCAGAATTCATCTCCTATCTTCTTATCAATAATACTGCCTTCTTGATGTCAAGAATCTTCTTTTAGTTTGGTCTTTACCTGACAGTCTATGCATGAATAAAATATAGGTATAGAAAACAAAACAAAATCCCTAGGAATATATATTAATTTGATTTTACTCATATCGCTTTTCTGAAAATCAAATAACCCTGTAATTTTGTGAGGAAAACCTAGTTTCTCTATTCTGAAAATCTTAATAGCTGTGTGACCTTGGACAAGTCATTTATCCTCTTTATACCTCAGTTTCCCCATCTGTAAACTTGAGATAAAAATAGTATCTACCTCAAACAATCATTTATGAGGATTAGTGATTAAATAAGTTAATATTGTTTTTCTTAGTAGAGTACCTAGCATATCATGGCATATAGTGAGCACTTTGTATGTATTTATTTCAGCAGGCGTTGAGTTAATTGTGAATGGTAGGTAGGATGATTATGTAGAAACTGCTGATGGTTCCTCTCCTTCCCAATTCTGACATATCCTAAGGGAGGGGATTGTTGAGGAAAGAGGCCCAGGGATCGGAGCCACTCTGTTGACTTTCCAGGCAGTTTCAGACTGACTGTTTACTCTTGGTCTGTGGGCAGTTTCAGCTGAAGAGGTTGATTGTCATACAGCTGGAATCTCACAACCATGAGGACTGTGCGCTCCTGCTGTGGTTGGTGCCATACTGGGGGCTGAGTGGGGACAAAACTTTCTCTCGAGATTCTATTTAAAAATAAAAAGTGAAATGTTATTAAATCATTTTTGACAGTGCCGTACAACTTTGTCCTTTCCCATCTGTCTGCTCAACAAAGACCTGGGGATCAGAGCCAACCTAAACACAGAACAAATCAAAGGGCCTCAGGCCCAGTACGTTTGAGAAGACAAAGAGCCTTATTAGAAAGAGTTTTGATCAAGAAATCTTGGTATTGAGCCTGGGGAAAAAATGAAGTAATTTTGCCACATTTGAGGAAGCTCTTCATGAAAAAGAAGGGGAGGGAGGGCTTTTTAAAAATAATATAAAAAGTGTTGAAAGCATGCATGAGACTGGGAATTTGAAGAGTCTGTGGTCAAATGTTACATTCTATAAGGAGGGGGCTAGACTTGTGGAAAAGGAGGGAAAAAAATGGCACATGACTTGCTCAAATAAGAAGCAAATGTTTTTCAAATGTTCACAACAATAGGTCAGAAGCACATCTCAGACAGGAATTAGAGTAGGGACACCAAGTCCTCACTAATTATAAGTCAAATGTCATTCTTTAAAACGTGATGACAATGTGGTGATCTTGAAATAGCAATTTGATGTTCTTAGAAAATACTATATACACATATTATTTTGTAGGCTACTTCATACTCTGCAGCATTAGATAATTGTTTAAAATACACAGAGAATGCATGCAAACAAATCCATAGTACCTCATAGCTTAGGCTATCAATGATGGAGTGTTTTAGAAAACTCTCTGCAGTTAGCACTGCATCCTCTGTCTCTCCCAATGCTCACATTCTTCCCCACTCACCCCCTATATCCTCTAGTAGTTATTGGGGGTTTCTCATATCTCCTCTTGAAATCAGGTAAGAGCAGAGAACTTTGTTTTATGACCTAATAATCCTGGTCAGGAGAACACTGCAAAGATACAATAAAGGGTAGAGAAAGGAGGAGAGAAGGTGCTACGCCACGATGCTCAGATGGTCTCCTTCATTGCCTGACAATTTCCCACACTCATTCCTGCCTCTGTTCTTCGCTGTGATCATTTATTTCAGAGGGCTGAATACCCGGGTCACTTTTCAAGGGTCTCTAATGCATAATATCCTCCCCACTGGACTAAATTACTTACAGGACTCCATCAGGTTTTCAACTCAAATCACACTGATAGTTCTTTTCACATTCTGGTTATACTTCCTCAACTCCCAAATGCTTGATCATATACTGTCTTGCATAAGCTTCAGTTAGTCTTTGTTATTCACGTTTGTCAAAACCTGCCTATAAAATGCTGTAGGCAGGAGTCTTTTGTTGTTGTGTTTAGTATTACTACCTCTCTTTACCCCACCCCCATCCTCTAGCACTTAGCAGAGGTCTAAACATCAAGTCAGTAGGCTTTAGGCCATTCTCGAGGAACTGAACTGAATATATACCTAGCAGGTGAAGTTTACCACTTACTGTCCCAATTTCACCAAAGCTGAAATTGACCCTTTGAAAAACTTACATATTGAAAGTCTTATTTCTGAAATTATGGATATTGTTACATGAAATCTGGAACCATAAGACTCTCGATAGTGCTTTTAAAAACTTCCTATCCTCAGACCCCTATGCTGGAAGATTGTATCAGTGGGTTGGTATAGATCTCAGGAATCTATTCCTTTAACAAGCATCCCAGGGTTTGTAGCCAAGTTTGAAAAACACTGTACTAGCAAAATAAGCCTACATGTGGGAAGTACTGGGGAAAAAAGTATTTTTTTCTCATTCAAAATAATATATACCATTCATGCCCATGCTCAAAGACAATAGCAGATATTTATATAACACAGAACATTTTATGCAATTATTAAAGGAGTTTATTTTTTATTTTAAATCTTTATTATTAGGAGTGTTACAGATATTCCTTCTTGTCCCCACTACCCTCTTCCACCTGGTTTCTGTCCTGCCCCAGTCTTCACCACACAATTGTTTGTGTCCATAGGTAATACATATATGCATATGTTCTTTGGTTAATCTCCTCCCGCCCCCCCCCCCCTTCCCTCTGAGTTCTGTCAGTCTGTTCCATGTTTACATGCCTCTGGTTCTATTTTATTCATCAGTTTATTTTGTTCATTAGATTCCTTGTTCGTTTGTTTTGATTTTTAGATTCAATTGTTGATAGCTATATATTTTTGCCATGTTATTGTTCATATTTTTTTACATTTTCTCCTCCTTCTCCTCCTTCTCCTCCTTCTCCTCCTCCTCCTAGAATAACCTTTAACATTTCATGTAATACTGGTTTGATGGTGAAGAACTCCTTTAGCTTTTTCTTATCTGTGAAGCTCTTTCTCTTACCTTCAATTCTAAATAGCTTTTCTGGGTAAAGTAATCTTGGTTGTATGTTCTTGCTATTCATCACTTTGAATATTTCTTTTTTTAATTTATTTATTCATTTTTTAATATATTTTTTATTTCAGAGAAGAAGGGACAGAGAGAGAGAGAGAGAGAGAGAGAAAGAGAAACATCAATGATGAGAGAGAATCATTGATCGGCTGCCTCCTGCACACACCCCACTGGGGATCGAGCTCGCAACCCAAGCATGTGCCCTTTGCTGGAATCGAACCTGGGACCCTTTAGTCCGCAGGCCGATGCTCTATCCACTGAGCCAAACCAGCTAGGGCACTTTGAATATTTCTTGCCACTCCTTTCTGGCCTGCAAAATTTCTGTTGAGAAATCAGTTGACAGTCATATGGGTACTCCCTTGTAGGTAACTAACTGCTTTTCTCTTGCTGCTTTTAAGATTTCTCTTTGTCTTTAACCTTTGGCATTTTAATTATGATGTGTCTTGGTGTGGGCCTCTTTGGGTTCATCTTGCTTGGGATTCTCTGCGCCTCCTGGACTTCTAAGTGTATTTCTTTTACCAGGTAGGGGAATTTTTCTGTCATTATTTTTTAAAATAGGTTTTCAACATCTTGCTCTCTTCTTCTTCATGGCACCTTCATGTTGTCCCAGAGATTCCATTTACTAGTTTTATATTTTTGGATTCATTTCTTTTTGCTCTTCTGCTTGAGTATTTCTTGCTTCCTCATATTCCAAATTGCTGATTTGATTCTTGGCATCCTCTATTCTACTGTGGATTCCCTGTAAATTAATCTTCATTTCAATTAGTGTATCCTTTACTTCCTTTATTTCTGACTGGTATTTTTTCATGTCTTTGATGTTCTCAACTAGTTTTCTTGAAATTCTCACTAAGTCCCTTGAAGCTCTCATTATGATCCTTGAGCATCCTTATAACCATTGTTTGAACTTTGTATCTAGTAGCTTACTTGCTTCCATTCATTTAGTTCTTTTTCTGGAGATTTTTTTTGTTCTTTCACTTATGATATGTTTCTTTTTCTCCATATTTTGGCTACTTCCCTGTGTTTGTTTCTATGTATTATGTACAGCTGCTATGTCTCCTGGAATTGGTAGAGTGGCCTTGTGTAGTAGGTGTCCTATCAAGTTCAGTAGCTCAGCCTCCCCAGTCACCTGAGCTGGGCACACTATGCACACCCCTGTGTAGGCTGTGTGCAGTATCTTATTATAGTTGCATTACTGGGAGGAATTGGCCCCTAGGCCAATTGGCTGTGAGAGCCAGCTGTGACTACAGTGGAAGAGCTACTGTGCAGGTGATACCCCTATGGAGCAGAACACGCTTCAGTGGGGCTTTGGTGTTCACTGAGGCTACCCTTTGAATTTGTCACCTGTGGGTGTGTAGAGTTGTAATCTGAAGCTGTGGTCTGAAGCTGTCCACCGGGTGCACTCGTTCTGGGTCCCCCTGGAGGTGCAAATCAGCCACTGCCTATGCCCTGCCTATGGCCACCCGTCAAGAGCTAGAGATCAATCTGAAGATGACTGCTACTTGTGTTGGGCTTGGAAGTGCCCAGGAGAGGCTAAACTGTGAAATAAGGCAGGCTGCTACTAGTACCAGACCTGGGGTACTAGCAGAAGCCTACTTATTTGAGAGGTTTGAGGAAAATCTGAAGCCTGAACCCAGACAGACCATACATATGGGAAAGCAGCTGCAAAGACCTTGAGTGGGGCTGCAAATTGGGCAAGGCCAAATCTCAGGGAATCATCAGGGTGGAGCTAACAGTGTGAGCCAGGCTGATGGAAACTCAGATATGGCAACTATCAATCAGCTCCTCAGCATAGGAAAAATGACCTCTGCCAGAATTTTTGTCGGGGAGAAAGTCACCCCCAGAGTTCTTTCTCTGATGCCAAACCAGTTCCTCCCTATATGTCCCTGGATCACCCAAGCTGCTACCTCAGTGCCGGAGCTCACAGGGAACTAGTCTGAGTAAGTCCATGCATGAGCCCTTTAAGAGGTACTGCCTGGGTCTCCAGCAGCCTCCATGTCATTCAGCCACAATGCCCACTGGTTTTTACAGCCCAAAGTTACGGGGACTTTTCTTCCTAGCACTTGAATCTTAAGCTGAGGGATCTGGTGTGGGGCTGGAACCCCTTTCTCCTCATGAGAGGCCTCTGCAGCCTAGATATCCGTCCTAATTAAAAAGACACAAAAAAAACCCACCACAATTGGATGATGGACCAGCCATTCTGCACCTCCACATCTCCTACCAGTCTGAATGTGTTTTCTTCTTTCCTTCTCTAGTTGTAGGACTTCCATTCAGCCAGCTTTCAGGTAGTTCTGAATGAGGATTGTTCTGTATGTTGTCATTTTGATGTGGTTGTAGGAGGGGGTGAGTACTGGGTGTTACCCATGCTGCCATCTTGGTTCTTCTATTAAAGGGCTTTAAAATCAATTAATTTTCAGAGGGTTGTAAATCAATTTTATTTTTTATCTATCTTTCTATCCATCCATCTACCTATCTGTGTCTATCCATTTATTTGTTTGCCTACCTACTCATCTGTTTAGTTGTTGACATCCTATATATCTATCATAAGCCTTGTTAATTTAAGGCAATCCTAAATAATGCATTTGGTACAGCAAGAACTCAGTCAAAATTATCATAACAATAAATTTGATTCAAAAGTTTTAAGAATTATCTCTTATTTCACTGAGTTTCTCCTTTGAATTGATATATTTCTTGGGAATCTGAGTTATTTGTTGCCTTTCTTATGAGTAATTTTAGTAATAGAATAGATCTTGTGATTAGAAATGTTTACTTGCTGCTTACTCTAAAGCTTCATTTTCATCACCAAGCCTTCTATTTAATGCATTTGCTCGGTGCTAAATATCTCTGTTGATGTTTATCTTTCATAGGTAAAACTAAAATGAAAACTTCTTGAGTAATTACTTAGTCTATATTGAAAATGTTGAACAATTTGATTTGCTAGTCCATCTCTCTATTTCCTTAACCCATTTAAGCCTATTTGCTCATTTACCTGTTCTTTCCAATTTATTTTACTGCTGTAATCCTCTGCTACTTGAAATTGAAGAGATATCATTTTATGAGACCTCCATCCAAAAGGGATTATCAACTTCAAGATATGAAATATTTGTGGAATTCCAAAATAGCACTTGTTCTTTCTCTATCTAAATTGTTTGGCTGTCTCTTCAATTTCTAGTCATTAGAATCTACATCTGACTTACTAGTTTTGCTTTCTTTAACTCTCTGAGACTGATTTTTTCACTTGGGCAATAAGCTGTAGGCTCTAATGTTGATAAATGTTAACATAAAAACATTCAAACTGTTAAGAAGTTTTGTGAGTTTATTGGAGCCAAACTGTCCACAATTGCTGGGAAGCAGTATCTCAATGGATTGGGATAATGCTCCAGAGAATGGCAGGTTTTCATCTATTTTTATACATTGCAATCAAAGGAGGGGACATAGGTGGAGTACATGAAATCTATTGGTGATAGATTAGAGAGGTGGGAGAAAGCAAAGTGGGAAAACCCTGGGGATTGGATAAAAAGTAAAATGATAGGCACATACTTAGGTGGGTACAGGATAATCAACAAACAATTAACATGATAATAGCAATGAAGAAAGTTGTAGTATCTGTTGTGGTGCCCAGGCACATTAGGTTGTACCCCAAGGAGTCCAGAAAAAGGGAAGTTATAAATTACTCAGACATTTCAAGATATGTTATCATAGATGCAAAAAGATAGATAGATTCAGTTAAGGTAAAGGTTGACCTTGTCAGCGAAGATAGGGGCCTAGGACATAACTACCCACCATAAATGCTTTTAGTTCAAGTCTGATTTCAGACCATCCCTTGTGGTTACTTTAGGTTTCTGAATTTGCAAGACTGCTATGCAAACCTTCCCTGAGCTTGTCAGGTTAGCATGTGGCCCCTTTCATCCCCATTGAGTTTGGAGTATTTTTCCCCCCAAATTTACTGTTTGTTGTTGCAATTATAGAAAATGGGAGTGATTTCTGCGTAGGACTTTCCACTCAGTTGGAGACTCCCCTAGTGGGAGCTGGACAAGTAGCTAATTAAGTCTCATCCTTAGCTATGCAGTTCTGAAAATTCAATTTTGACAATGTATTTGGAATTGATCAAATTGAAATTGACATAAGTAGGTTTTCATTAACAAAATTCCATATAAATCACACAGAAAGTTATTAATGCATAATGAGAATTAAGACTACCAACTGAACTACAATTCTTAGATCATCTGGTCTGCATACTCTCTTCAGTGAGGAAAACCAAAATGAAAAGTCAAAGCAGACATTTACTTGATGAGCATGGAACTAGATAAATGGAATTATTGGTAATCTAAAGTGCTAGTGTCTTTAAACTAGCCAATGGAATCATCAATACTTTGAGATATTTCTGTCAATCAAATAAAAATCCTCAGGGTAGAAAGGTCAGAGAATTCTCTTCTTAAGTTAATGCTACCCACTTACTAATAAATTGAAACTCCCTTTCATCTGTTCCCTTGGCTTAATCTTTCTTCAGATATATAAATACTATTGATAAGGTGTTTGCTTTCTTTGACATTAACCATCTTACTCTACCTTTGTTTTCTGATCCAGACCATTTGCTATATACATGAAATATGTTATCTAATCCTGGACAAAAACCTGGTGAGGTTTTTGGAGAAAAGTGAGAAAGGTTAAGCGTCTTACCCAATGTCACACCACTTGTGTTTAAGATTCAAACCCAGATCTACCCATATCGAGCCCTATGACTAAAATTCTTTTCCTATCTAAAATACTTACTTCAAGAAAGTATTTTATGTGTTGGCTTTACTGTTTTCACATTTAGCGGGTAAACTTATTAGGGATTTCTAGAAACACTGTATCATTATCCATAGATGTTAATAATGTATGCTATGTAACTTTAATTGCCAAAGAGGCAGAAAGTAAAACTATCCGTATGCAATAAAAGTAGAAAGTTGGGCAACAAAGGCATTTTCTATTAGTAACCCATCCATGAATTTCTACTTAGTTTCATGGCAACCTGGAAATGTGCTGAAATGTATCTATTTTTTTTCCTTACTATTTTCCAATAAGTGTACTACTCAGTTAACAATTCTAGCTAAGGATTGTACTTGACAGTGAATACCATTACATGCATAGACTGACATGAGATTGGAAAGTAGTCCATGGTATAATCAAGTCTGCAAAAGTTAGTAATATGAATCCGTACAGTGGACTCTTGGATTACTTGAAATCCTATGTAATAGAGAATATGCTAATTGACCCTCATGCCATCGCAAAAGATGGTGGCGCCCACAGACAATAAGGAGAGAATATGCTAATTGCTGCCCCACCCTCAAATATGGCAGCACCCACAGCCAATAAGGAGGGAATATGCTAATTGGTCACCATGCCCTCAAAGATGGCAGCGCTCACAGCCACAAGATGGTGGTGCCCAGTCCCCTTAGCTCCCACCAGGGCTATAGGCATGCAGCAAGGCCAGGCCCATCCCCAGGTGTGCCCAGGCACTTCGTGTGCCTGCCTCCGGAGTCCCCCATTCCCCTCAGCCCCTCAGCCACCCAGAGCCGGCCTGAGGCACAGGCAAGCCTTGGATGGCAGCTGCCCAGCCACCCAGGGTCGCCTAAGGCTCAGGTAACCAGGGCTGGCCAAGGCTTCCATTGGTGTGATGGAGCGTCGCCTTCCCCTGATCGCGGGTCGCCTCCTGCCCCTGAGGGCTCCCGGACTGTGAGAGGGGGCAGGTTGGGCTGAGGGACCCCCCTCCAGTGCATGAATTTTCATGCACCAGGCCTCTAGTATTACATAATGAAGTATTATGGTTTCAGGTGGACATTTATTTTTTGTATGAATTTTCCCAAGTATTGAAGGACACTGAGCATCTCTAGCTCCTGGATATTAAATGCATCCTCCAACCTTGTGACAACCAATGTCATTGTACATTTGCAAAAAAAAAAAAACCTTCCAGTGGTAGGCAATTCTGACAACCAATGAAAGGAGGCTGGAGTATAATTAGTAAAGGGAACATTTCTAAGAATTCTGAAGTGAGGGCCAGACCTATAGTTTCAGAAATGTTAGTAAATAAAGGCTTGTTCTATTTCCCAACTTTCTCTAATCAACCAGCAAGAACTTCTATTTCACATCTATGTTGAATAGCCAAGGCATTTTTTTTTCAAATAGAATACTGAACCAAATGTTAATTTGAACATTAGAGGTTTTGGACGCAAGATCATATATTACCAACATGAGCTCTAATATTATTGTTAATGATTGATTATTATGTTCATTACATTATGGGATAAAGAAACTAGCAAATGCCTGGCTGGTGTGGTTCAGTGGTTGTGTGTTGACTCATGAACCTAGAGGTCATGGTTATATTCCTAGTCAGGCTCTATCCCCAGTAGTGGGTGTGTAGGAGACAGCCAATTAATGAGTCTCTCTCATTGATGTTTCTATCTCTCTCTTCCTCTTATTTCCTCTCTGTAAAATCAATAAAAAAATTGTTTTAAAAAGAAATGAAATAGCCCTAGCTAGTTTGGCTAAGTAGATAGAGCATCGGCCAGCAGACTGAAGGGTCCCGGGTTCGATTGCAATCAAAGGCACATACCCGGGTTGCGGGCTCGATCCCTACTAGGCAGCATGCAGGAGGCAGCCATTCAATGATTCTCTCTCATAATTGATATTTCTATCTCTGTCTCCCTCTTCCTTCCTCTCTGAAATCAATAAAAATATGTAAAAAATAAAAAGAAATAAACTAGCAAAGAATACTTTTTATATACATAAATAATCTTGATTTTTCTGCTATAGTCAAACCCCTATAATAAGCATCATAGATAAATACATGAGTAAGAATCATTTTGTTCTTGTGGAGCTTGCAACACAGTATGGAAGGTAGAGTTTAACCAAACAATTACCACATAGTTTGCTAAATAATATAGAAAATATATATACCAAATGCTATGGGAAAATTCAAGGAGTAGTGATAACTCTGTCTGTGTCATTCAAGAAAGCTTCCAAGATATTTGAGTTAGGTTGTGAGGTATGAGTAGAAGTTTACCAGATAGAAAAGACTTTCAGTGACACATAACTTTGTGGACAAAGGCACAGAGGTATTAAACAGCAATAGTTCAATGAGGATGGAATAGAAAGAAATGACATGAAATGAGACTTAAATGATGAGTGTGCTTTAAAACAAATAAATGATAAGAAATATGGTTTTGGTAAATATGAAGCCTGCTAAGGAATTTTAAGTGATAGTAACAGGTAATTTAATGAGTTTGCAAACTTGAAGTCACTCTAGCATACACATTAATCATATCTGGTTCACTCAGTAACACTTCCAAGCTTGTGTTACAGATTAATCTTCTCATTTGTTCAGAAATGTGTGAAAGTTTCTGATTGCCAGTGGTCAGGTTGTCCTGGCCTCCCTAGGCTCAGTGCCTGCAGATTATATTAAGGAGCTTTTCACATGAACACAAAAGTTTTATTTTCTTCTGTCTTGTAATAGCTACTAGTTTTTAAGTCCAACTATTTAGAGATTTAAGATTTTGATTTTCTTAAATGGAACATTAAGATTTTGTTTTGCTTCAGGAACAAAGGTTACCTTGGTATTATTGTACATATCTGCATGCACACCATTTTTGTGTCAAAAGAATTTTTACTTCAAAGACATTCCTTGAAAATTTGAGAAGTGCTTATAAGTTGAGTTGAATAGTATGATATAAATGCTTTCAATTAGTAATCCATGGTAAGTGTTATTCAACTGCATTAGTAAATGAGTGCAATGGTCCTTTGGATGACTCAGAATGACCTAAGTATGCCCCTTTCTCCCCCAAAATGGAAATATAGATATCTCTGTGCTTATACTTGTAGTGTTCATTGTATTAACTCTTTTTTTTTTTAATTTTGTGACACACTGAGATGTGCCTCTTGGAAATTAAGAAAGGTATTCTGCAACTTCTGTAAATTTTCTGGCAATAAAATTATTTTATAGTTTAAATTAAATCTCAAAGCAGAAAGAAATAGTCTATGAAAAAAGCCAAGAAAAATGAATCTAAACATTTCTATTGTTAACCATCAAAAATGCTTTACTTTTCATTCCTTTAATTGAAATCTTAATTTCTCTTATCAGTTTTGTATTCTGCATTTGTGCACCAGTGAATATCCAGCATCATAGCTGATACACCAAACCGGTGATATAATTGGATAAATAGCAAAAGAGAATAAATGTAAAAGAAGGATGTATTGCACTCCTGTTATTTGAGTTAAGGAGACCTTATTCCATATCCATATGTATGCATCATGTGTGTGTCTGTGTGTGTATTTTATAAATAAAGGTGCATGTAACCTGTGTCTTAACCAGCTCCAGAAAGCTGGTGAAAGCTAAGATTTCTTTTGCCAAGAGCAAATTGCCAGTGGTCAAGGTCATGACTCTGGTGACTTTTTAAGTAATAACTGAGATGCCAATATAGTCATTGCAAAGGTCAAGACCCTGTATCACTGAGTTACACAATTGTGGCTCACTCTGCAATAGCAGATAATGATGCACTCAGCAGACTGCTCTAAGTTTTTTGATACTTAACTAACCTGAAAAAGAGCTTCAGGCATGATTGAACAGACAACTCCCTCCTAGAAGCCAGGCTTTTCTAAGGATCACATGTACTGAAGGGACAACTTTCAGTAAAATGGACCATTAGGGCGAAATAACCCATCATTTTCTTGGACAAATAATGGTTCTTAAATATTGGATATGGGAGCAATACCTTTCTTACCTTCCTTGTCCCTTGATTTTTCATTTGTGTAATGTAGGGGAAGGTTTTGGGCTTTTTGGTAATTTCAATCTTTGGCAGACTTTATTGATTTATAGTTATTTAAAGTGACAATGAATGTGTTAGTTGGTATAAATTCTGTAGGATTATTATACAGATTATATGCTCATTCATATTAGCACCATTTAGGTGTTGTTCTTAAAAAAGGCTGAAGGACATGAGTACAAAAAGAAGTGGAATAAAGTTCATGATTATTTTAATGAGTCACTGAAAAAATGCCTGCTTTAAAGGCAAGGCTACAATTCTTAAAGACTGGGTGGGGGTAATGAAAGAAAATTACACCATCTCACTACATCACTTATCATGGATTCAGATATGAAAATGGCCTCATGAAAAAAAAAAGCACAATTCTGCATATGATGAGATAAACAGAACTTTAAAATATTTTAACACCCAGCACTACCATTGACTGACTGTATTAGAAAGGCATCTTTCTTTGTCTCTCATGTGGTATACATGTTGACAAAGAACTATTTATAATCTTTAGCTATGTCTTTAAATAGAGATAGGTATTTCTAAATTATTGCAGATGCTATTGAAAGAAAAAGAAAAAATCAGAATAGTTCATGGAGTGTTCATGGTTAATTGATGATTGGTTTGCCTTTAATTTTTAGAGAGAGTCACTAAAATCAGATTATTAAGACCAAGGGTCTTGAATCAGATGGGCTAAATTCAGACCTTGGTCACTGGTTACTTTGATTTTTAGATGCCAAAGTGATCGTGAGCAAGGTTATTAATTTTCTGAGGCTTATTTTATCTTTATCTATAAAATGGGCATGATATCTATCTTTCATGCTTTCTATAAGGATAAACTTGATCATGTATATAAAGCATTTATCATCAAAGAATTGGTACTCAGTAGCTAATAGTAGCTATAAATCTTAGAGGAATCTTATTTATAGCTATTTTCTGAAAGTGTATAATTCATGAAAGGAACCAAAAAATATTCTCACATTAAATTTCTTCTGTTGAGCTTGTGTAATTATCCAGGTGTAAGTAATTTACTTTGCATAAATTCTCTAGAAACTCTTCTTACCTTATGGAAAACAAAATATATAAGAATATTTTTTAAGTAAAAATATTTTTATCATTATATCACACTTGATTATATCTAATTTATTTCTATTAAAAAGATCGAAATCTTAATATGTAATGTAAACCATTATATAAAATTATTGCCCTTATCATAAGAGCAATTAAGTAAATAAGACATTAGCAAAATATTTCCTTTCAAATATCCATTGACTTTTATTTTAAAAATTTCAGTAAAGATACCAATAAAAATATATTTAAAATAGTAAAAAGGTATATACTTCTATGTAAATTATACCACAAAAGTTCTGTAACTATGCCCCACTCAAACCCATGTTCTAGACCCTACATATGAATGACAAGAACACAAGAACATAAATGAACCATGTTGCTGAAAAGAAAATCAGAGAAGTTTATCTGAAGGCCTGGTTTTAAATAAATTTCTTAAGAGCAGAATTGTTGGGAAGATGTGCAGGACCACTTTAACTACAAAGCACTTTTATCTCCCCTAAATTTTTAATACTTAAAATATTAAGTTAGTATGTGTTTAATTAGGTATTACAAATCACATGTAACTTTATACACTTATTAAATTTATTAAATTCTTATGTTAAATATATATTAGCCAGGGTTCTCTAGAACCAATAGAAGAGGGAGCACTATATATTTTTATTAAATATATATTATTACAAGTAGGCTTATTATATGTAGTAACGTATTATAAGAAGTTGATTCATGCAATTATGGAAATTGAAAGTCCTAAGACCTGCAGTCGGCAAGCTAGAGACTCGGGAAAACCAACGGTATAGTTCCTGTCTAAGTTCCAAGGCCTGAAAAGCAGGAGAGACAATGATCTAAGATGTAGTCAGAATTTAAGTCGAAGGCATAAGAGCAGTGTCTCAATCAGGCAGAGACCATGCTTCTCCCTTTCTCAACTCTTTTGTTCTGTTCAGGCCATCAAGGAATAGGATGAGACCCACCCATACTGTGGAAGATAATCTGATTTATTCAATCTACTGATTCAGATGTTAATCTCATCCAGAAATATCCTCACAGATATATCATAATAATGTTTAACCAAATATCGGACAACCCATGGCCCAATCAAGATAACAGATAACATTAAACATCACCCCTTGTCAACTTGACATCCACATGCATCTTAAACCATACTTAATCTCCAAATAAAGACAATGTCAAGGTCATAATCTTGTTACAACCTGCATATAACCAAAAACCAAATATGTCACAACCTGCATATAACCAAATATGTTACAACCTGCATATAACCAAAAACACACTAACCACTTTTCCGGGAGGGGAGGAAAAGTCCTTGAGTGATTTCTTTACTCTTCCAAGTAGTATGATATAAAATTAGCAATACTTAAGTAATATGATATGCATGTTATTTTGTATGATAAGGAAATAAGAGAAGGAATAAAACACATTTTTATACACACATACACTCATAAAATAAAGAAGAAAAAGTCATGGCAATTACAGTCCTGATTCTTTTTTTCATTGTTTAAAGTACTACACATAGTAGCCCTAACCGGTTTGGCTCAGTGGATAGAGCGTCGACCTGTGGACTGAAGGGTCTCAGGTTCGATTCCGGTCAAGGGCATGTGCCTTGGTTGCGGGCACATCCCCAGTGGGAGGTGTGCAGGAGGCAGCTGATCAACAATGTGTCTAGCTCTCTATCCCTATCCCTTCCTCTCTGTAAAAAATCAATAAAATATATTTAAAAAATAAAGTATTACACATAGTAGTAGATATCTCCTTTTTTCCCCATTGACCTTCCCCCAGCCTCCCCTACCCCTGTCGCATGCCCTTATCCCACCCACCCACAGTGTCTTGTGTCCATTGATTGTGCTTATATGCATGCATACAAGTCCTTCACTTGATCTCTTTCCCTCCCTCCACAACACTCCCCAGCCTTCCTGCTGTAAGTTGACAGTCTGTTCGATGTTTTACTGCCTCTGTATCCATCTTTTTGTTCATCAGATTATAATGTTCTTTATTTTCCATAACTGAGTGAAATCATGTATTTTTCTTCATTGCCTGGCTTATTTCACTTAGCATAATGCTCTTCAGTTCCATCCATGCTGCTGCAAATGGTAAGAATTCCTTCTTTTTATAGCAGCGTAGTATTCCATTGTGTAGATGTACCATAGTTTTCTAAGTCACTCATCTACTGATGGGCATTTAGGCTGTTTCCAAATCTTAGCTATGGTGAATTGTGCTGCTATGAACATAGGGGTGCATATATCCTTTCTGATCGGTGTTTCTAGTTTCTTGGGATATATTCCTAGAAGTGGGATTACTGGGTCAATTGGGAATTCCATTTTTAGTTTTTTGGGGAAACTCCATACTGTTCTCCACAGTGGCTGCACCAGTCTGCATTCCCACCAGCAGTGCACAAGGGTTCCTTTTTTATTGGATCATTTATCTTCCTTTTATTAAGTTGTATGAGTTCCCTGTAAATGTTGGAGATTAAACCTTTATCAGTGATAAAATTTGTTCTCCCATACAGTGGACTTTGCAAATATGTTCTCCCATACAGTGGACTTTCTTGTTGTTTTGTTGATGGTTTCTTTTGCTATGCAGAAGCTTTTTATTTTGATATAGTCCCATTTGTTTATTTTCTCATTAGTTTCCATTGCCCTATGAGCGGTATCGGTGAAAAAATCGCTTCAGCATATGTCTGAGATTTCGCTGCCTGTGGATTCCTCTAGTATTTTTATGGTTTCCTGTCCTATGTTTAAGTCCTTTATCCATTTTGAGTTTATTTTTGTGTATGGTGTAAGTTGGTGGTCTAGTTTCATTTTTTGCATGTATCTGTCCAATTTTCCCAACACCATTTATTACAATGGAGTCAAGACAATCTCTTTATGTTCATGCCTCCTTTGTCAAATATTAATTGAGTATAGTGGTTTGGATTGATATCCGGGTTCTCTATTCGTTTCCATTGGTCTATATGTCTGTTCGTGTGCCAGTACCAAGCTATTTTGAGAACAGTGGCTTTGTAATACAGCTTGAAATCTGATATTGAGATCCCACCTACTTTGTTCTTCTTTCTCAGGATTGCTGTGGCTATTTGGGGTCCTTTTTTTATTCCAAATGTATTTTTGGAGAGTTCTTTCTAGGTCTGTGAAATATACCATTGGTAATTTAATGGGGAGTGCATTGAATCTATAGATTGCTTTGGGTAGTATGGACATTTTAATGATGTTTATTCTACCAATCCATGAACATGGTATCTTCTTCCATCTGTTTATGTCTTCCTCTATCTCGTTTTTCAGTGTCCTGTAGTTTTCTGCATTTAGGTCTTATACCTCCTTAGTTAAGTTTATTCCTAGGTATCTTAATGTTTGTTGGTGTGATGGTAAATGGGATTGCTTTTTTAGTCTCTCTTTCTGTAAGTTCACAGATTTCTTGGCGTTAATGTTGTATCCTGCTACATTGCCGAATTCATTTAATAAGTCTAATTTTTTGAGTCTTTAGGGTTTTTTATGTACAATATCATGTCATCTGTGAATAAGGACAGTTTTACTTCTTTTCCAATTTGGATGCCTTTTATTTCTTCTTCTTGTCTTATCACAATGGCTAATACTTCCAGTACTGTGTCGAACATGAGTGGTGAGAGTGAGAATACCTTTCTTGTTCCTGTTCTTAGGGGAAATGACTTTAGTTTTTTCCCATTGAATATGATGTTGGCTGTGGGTTTGTCACACATGACTTTTATTATGTTGAGGTATGAATACTTCTATTCCCACCTTGCTGAGAGTTTTTATCAAAAATGGGTGTTGGGAGTTGCTGAGTGGCTGTCCTCCTCATCCCTTCAGCTCCCCAGGGAGGGCACCCCCACCCAGGAGACTGTGGGAGCTGCAGGAGGAAGGTAACATGACTTTGGGGACGGAAGTTGGATGACACAGGCAGCTGAACCTCTCTGTGTGGAGCACACGTTATGAACCCCTTCTGGAGCAGGTCTGCAAGCTCTGGACGCAAACGATATGATGGTGAAGAGAAGATAGTGACCTGGGCTGGGAAGACCAGCCCTCCACGCACGGCTCAAAAGAAACAGCTGCCTTCTACACTGAAGATCGCTTTGCCCATCAGGAAGCCCAGGTCTCCTGCCCCAGCAGCACAGTCAACCGATGGCACCCACGCTTCCTACGGACCCTTCCACCTGGAGTGCTCTCTCCTTGCAGAATTCACCTTGCTGGTGAAGCAGAAGCTGCCGGGTGTCTGCTCTCAGCCTCAATCTCTCTGCTGGAGCATGAGATGAGTGTTGCCTGCAAAAGGCATTTTGTGTGCTTGCCCTTTAAGAGGACACCTGATTTTTCACTAGACCTCCAGTACCTCCCTGGTGGATGAAATGCCCACTGATTTTTACAGGCAGTTGTTACGCCGCTGCCTCTTCCCAGGTCTGGTGCTCTGGAATGAGGAGCCCAGTGAGGCATTGAGACACCTCATTCCTCAGGGGCTACCTTTGCAACTGAATATTCCTGAAGGTTCTCTACTGCCACACAAGGGTGTGGGGCCAGCCCTTTTCAGGTCTCTTTCCTACCACCCTGGGTTTGGCTTTGTCTCTAACCTTTGGTTATAGGCTTATGTCCAACTGGTCTTCATTTGCTTGTTCAGGTTGCTTGTTTTATCATTTAGCTGCCATTCATCTTTGGTCCTGGAAGGAGAAGAGTGTACCTTCCACCTACTCCTAGCCATCATGCATCCCCTACCATCTGTGTATCTTCTGTGGTGAGGTAACTGTCCAGAACTTATGCCCATTTTAAAATTGTGGTTTTTTTTATTTCCTAATTTTTGAGGGTTAAGAGTTGTTGTTGTTGTTGTTTTTAATATATTTGGTTACCACTTCTCTGCCATATCCTGTCTTGAAAACACTTTCCCAGAATCTGTGGCTCATGTGCAAATCGGTGAGAGGACTAATGACCATGAAAATGTCTTCCTCTGAACTTTCTACTATTTCCCCATCATCAGAGACTTTAAAATTTTAAAAACTAAATAGTCTACTTTATTCCATTGATGAGTGATACATGGATGACATTGAACATATGACACTAATATTATAACTATCAAAGTCATACATGCATTACACAAAACAATCTACTCAAGGAGCAGATAGATTTGGAAGTCCCACCCCAGAGGTGACTTGACCATCACTTGTGGCCTAGTGGGTACCTCTCACTTCTGCCTCTCTCATGTCTGTCACAGGCAGAGTCATAAACACACATGCATGTCTGTCTGTTGAAATCCGATATAAGTGGTTTAGTGCAGGGATCTCAATGCAGATGGTTGGTCCATGTCTCACGTGAGAGGACCCCTGAAGTCTTCATGTGTTGACACGTAGAGACCCCTGCACCGAATTGAGCATCTGCTCAGCTTCCCTTGTCCAAGTGGACCAAGATTGGTGGTCCCATCCCCTCTCCATGGACCTCAGTGCTTTTTCCAATGCCTGCCTATTTCATCAATGCTCTGACAGGGAGTCTCAAAAATACATATCTGAACAATTGTGCAATAATTTCTGTGGGGCAACCTCCTAGTGGGAGCCCTGCCAGAGCAGGTGTGCCCCCGTGGGACTTTGGCAGGTCCTGCACACTGTTCTCCCAGAGGAGGGGCTTTCCCCTTCCTCCCCAGGGCATCTGCTGGGGTCTCTGCTGCCTCACTTTGTCCCCAGGACTGCTCCCCACCAGCCGAGAAGCCTGATCTGGCTGGTGGGGAATCTCTGGCATGTAGAGGCCTGTGCACTGCCTTTCATGTTGGAAGTGCATGTGTTTGCCCTTTGTCCCTTTAGAAAACACCAACCTTGGAGAGTTTTCTGCACCACAGGGCTGACACACCTGGGCCTAGCATTGTGTGGAATGCTTTCCAGCTTG
Organism: Myotis lucifugus; assembly: GCF_000147115.1. Classification (NCBI taxonomy): domain Eukaryota; kingdom Metazoa; phylum Chordata; class Mammalia; order Chiroptera; family Vespertilionidae; genus Myotis; species Myotis lucifugus. The sequence continues at coordinate 1,046,785 of NW_005871394.1, read as the reverse complement.
TGATATGTCTTCCCAGATTTCGGCATTTTTCTAGTTGTTTTGGGCACAGGAAGAGACAGCCATTGTCTGACTGGCTTCTGGCCCTGGGGTCACACTTAGCGCAGTGGTCTCTACCCTGAAATTATGCGCATGCTTACTGAAAGGGCTTTCTTTCCTCCATCTAATCTCTAATCCATCTACGAATTCCCTTTCTAATTGCAAAAATGTTATCTCAGATAAAAACAGATAAACATGTGAGCTGACACAAACAGCACTTATTGTGAGATTCCATTTCTAGGGAATAGGTAAGGGGCAGAGACAGGAATCAGATCAGGGGCAGGAGGAGTGGGGAGTGAGTTCTGTTGCGGCAGGGTCTCCTTTTGGGATGATGGGACATCCTGCAACTAGGCAGTGGTGATGCTCACACAGCATCATGACTGTCCTTCATGCCCAGGAATTTAAAAATATGAACAGTAACATTTAAAATATGAACAGTAACCATTTAAATTATATTTATTTATTACTTACAATGGATTATACAATGGGAAAATTAAGACTAAAAACATAAATAAGAAATTAATAAAAGAAGACCCCAAATAAAAAAAATAGAAACAACCCAAATCACACAATGGAGAACATATAAACTAAATAAATAAAAAATAAAAAGGATGTTATCCAGAAACCGTGAGGCTGAAACACGGTTTTCCCTTGGTACAGGGCGAACACATTTAAAAAGCGGCCCTTGACCTGGGCCCTCCACAGGCAGCTGCTCCTCCGAGGCTGGAACCTCCATGGGCTCCAGGGAGGGTTCTTCATCCACTGGTGGTGGGTTCTCGGTTTCTTCTGGGGCTGACCCTGACTTGCCTGACTGGGCCGGTGCTGGAGTGGGGAGAGGAGAGAAGATCACCCACGTGCCTGTATTTCCATCTGTCGCCCAAAGACAGAACACTGGGCACATTTCAGGACCCACCACAGGATGTGCTCCCCACCCGCAGTCCAACAGATATGTGGTCTGAGGCCGGTCTTTGCTACTGGCCAGGCTCTGGGGGTTCTCTGGAAACAATCCCTCCCCAGAAACTCGCCTGCACTCCCCCCACCCATTTCTTCCCTACACCCCTCCCTCCCCTACCACCTCCTCACCCTTGGGCTCTGCCTCATTGGGCTCCAGGTCTCCCGTCCTGGTGTTGACTATTGCCATCGTGGTTTGGAGACTGAGCGGCTTCGAGGTTAGAGGTTTGTGGAGCCTGGGTGGCTTCGGTGGAGGAGTCCTCCCCGATCCACCCACGGGCCCTGGGTCCCCAGGATCCCCAGTGGCCACACTCTCTTCAGGCCTCTCCTGGCCCTCGGTGGTGTGGCCCACCGTCCAATCAAGGGGCCAGGGGTCTTCCTCCACCACCAGATGCTCCACATTGACCTGGGAGTAGCTCTGCAATGACAGTGACCAGCAACAGGTCAGGAGGCCTCAAGCCTGGCCCCAGTCCCTGCTGCTGCTTCTGCCCCCTGGACCTTCTGCTCCCGGATCAGGCCCAGCCCTGTGTCTGCACAGACCTCCACCCAGGGGAAATGAGAGTCACCCCCAGGGCCCAGGATAGACCTCGGGCAGAGGGCGCCGCTCACACTCCACGTCCACCCAGCCAGCCTTGACCTGGGCTGCAAACATGACTGGCCCTGACCCCCCAACCCAACCTGTTCCTATTCCACACACACACACACACACACACACACACACACACACACACACACAAGGAGGGGACAGGGCTGCTCAGGTGGGATCAGAGTGGTGTCCTGGCCTGAAAAAAACTGCCCCAAGCCTCCCTGTGTTACCATCGCATCCCTCCGGGCAAAGGGCCACAGGCGTCCTCTGGGCTGGGCCCCGATGGTGACTCTCATTTCCCCTGGGTGGAGGTCTGTGCAGACACAGGGCTGGGCCTGATCCGGGAGCAGAAGGTCCAGGGGGCAGAAGCAGCAGCAGGGACTGGGGCCAGGCTTGAGGCCTCCTGACCTGTTGCTGGTCACTGTCATTTCAGAGCTACTCCCAGGTCAATGTGGAGCATCTGGTGGTGGAGGAAGACCCCTGGCCCCTTGAATGGATGGTGGGCCACTCCACCGAAGGCCAGGAGAGGCCTGAAGAGAGTGTGGCCACTGGGGGTCCTGGGGACCCAGGGCCCGTGGGTGGATCGGGGAGGACTCCTCCACCGAAGCCACCCAGGCTCCACAAACCCCTAACCTCGAAGCCGCTCAGTCTCCAAACCACGATGGCAATAGTCAACACCAGGACGGGAGACCTGGAGCCCAATGAGGCAGAACCCCAGGGTGAGGAGGTGGTGGGGGAGGGAGGGGTGTAGGGAAGAAATGGGTGGGGGGAGTGCAGGCGAGTTTCTGGGGAGGGATTGTTTCCAGAGAACCCCCAGAGCCTGGCCAGTAGCAAAGACCAGCCTCAGACCACATATCTGTTGGACTGCGGGTGGGGAGCACATCCTGTGGTGGGTCCTGAAATGTGCCCAGTGTTCTGTCTTTGGGCGACAGATGGAAATACAGGCACGTGGGTGATCTTCTCTCCTCTCCCCACTCCAGCACCGGCCCAGTCAGGCAAGTCAGGGCCGGCCCCAGAGGAAACCGAGGACCCCCCACCAGTGGGTGAAGAACCCTCCCTGGAGCCCATGGAGGTTCCAGCCTCGGAGGAGCAGCTGCCTGTGGAGGGCCCAGGTCAAGGGCCGCTTTTTAAATGTGTTTGCCCTGTACCAAGGGAAAACCGTGTTTCAGCCTCACGGTTTCTGGATAACTTAATTTTTATTTTTTATTTATTTAGTTTATATGTTCTCCATTGTGTGATTTGGGTTATGTTTCTATTTTTTTTATTTGGGATCTTCTTTCATTAATTTCTTATTTATGTTTTTAGTCTTAATTTTCCCATTGTATAATCCATTGTAAGTAATAAATAACATATAATTTAAATGGTTACTGTTCATATTTTAAATGTTACTGTTCATATTTTTAAATTCCTGGGCATGAAGGACAGTCATGATGCTGTGTGAGCATCACCACTGCCTAGTTGCAGGATGTCCCATCATCCCAAAAGGAGACCCTGCCGCAACAGAACTCACTCCCCACTCCTCCTGCCCCTGATCTGATTCCTGTCTCTGCCCCTTACCTATTCCCTAGAAATGGAATCTCACAATAAGTGCTGTTTGTGTCAGCTCACATGTTTATCTGTTTTTATCTGAGATAACATTTTTGCAATTAGAAAGGGAATTCGTAGATGGATTAGAGATTAGATGGAGGAAAGAAAGCCCTTTCAGTAAGCATGCGCATAATTTCAGGGTAGAGACCACTGCGCTAAGTGTGACCCCAGGGCCAGAAGCCAGTCAGACAATGGCTGTCTCTTCCTGTGCCCAAAACAACTAGAAAAATGCCGAAATCTGGGAAGACATATCACAAGCTGGAAAGCATTCCACACAACGCTAGGCCCAGGTGTGTCAGCCCTGTGGTGCAGAAAACTCTCCAAGGTTGGTGTTTTCTAAAGGGACAAAGGGCAAACACATGCACTTCCAACATGAGAGGCAGTGCACAGGCCTCTACATGCCAGAGATGCCCCACCAGCCAGATCAGGCTTCTCGGCTGGTGGGGAGCAGTCCTGGGGACAAAGTGAGGCAGCAGAGACCCCAGCAGATGCCCTGGGGAGGAAGGGGAAAGCCCCTCCTCTGGGAGAACAGTGTGCAGGACCTGCCAAAGTCCCACGGGGGCACACCTGCTCTGGCAGGGCTCCCACTAGGAGGTTGCCCCACAGAAATTATTGCACAATTGTTCAGATATGTATTTTTGAGACTCCCTGTCAGAGCATTGATGAAATAGGCAGGCATTGGAAAAAGCACTGAGGTCCATGGAGAGGGGATGGGACCACCAATCTTGGTCCACTTGGACAAGGGAAGCTGAGCAGATGCTCAATTCGGTGCAGGGGTCTCTACGTGTCAACACATGAAGACTTCAGGGGTCCTCTCACGTGAGACATGGACCAACCATCTGCATTGAGATCCCACTCACTAAACCACTTATATCGGATTTCAACAGACAGACATGCATGTGTGTTTATGACTCTGCCTGTGACAGACATGAGAGAGGCAGAAGTGAGAGGTACCCACTAGGCCACAAGTGATGGTCAAGTCACCTCTGGGGTGGGACTTCCAAATCTATCTGCTCCTTGAGTAGATTGTTTTGTGTAATGCATGTATGACTTTGATAGTTATAATATTAGTGTCATATGTTCAATGTCATCCATGTATCACTCATCAATGGAATAAAGTAGACTATTTAGTTTTTAAAATTTTAAAGTCTCTGATGATGGGGAAATAGTAGAAAGTTCAGAGGAAGACATTTTCATGGTCATTAGTCCTCTCACCGATTTGCACATGAGCCACAGATTCTGGGAAATTGTTTTCAAGACAGGATATGGCAGAGAACTGGTATCCAAATATATATATTTTTTCACAACAACTCTTAACCCTCAAAAATTAGGAAATAAAAAAAACCACAATTTTAAAATGGGCATAAGTTCTGGACAGCTGCCTCCTGCACACCCCCCACTGGGGACGTGCCCACAACCAAAGTACATGTCTTTGACCAGAATGGAACCTGGGACCCTTCAGTCCACAGGCCGACGCTCTACCCACTGAGCAAAACTGGTCAGGGTCAAATATATTTAAAAAAAAACAACAACTCTTAATTCTCAACAATTAGGAAATAAAAAAAATTAAAATGGGCATAAAATCTAGACAGTCACCTCACCACCAAAGATACACAGATGGTAGGGGATGCACGATGGCTAGGAGTAGGTGGATGATACACTCATCTCCTCCCAGGACCAAAGGTTAATGACAGCTAAATGATAGAACAAGCAACCTGAACAATCAAATGAAGACTAGTTGGACATAAGCCTTATAACTAAGGGTTAGAGACAAAGCCAAACCCAGGGTGGTAGGAAAGAGACCTGAAGGGGCTGGCCTCACACCCTTGTGTGGCAGTAGCAAACCTTCCGGAATATTTCAGTTGCAAAGGTAGCCCCTGAGGAATGAGGTGTCTCAGTCCCTCACTGGGCTCCTCATTCCAGAGCACCAGACCTGGGAAGAGGCAGCGGCATAACAACTGCCTGTAAAAATCAGTGGGGATTTCTTATTTGTATCTTCTTCCATTTCTTTATTTTCTTATAATTTCCCAAGTATGGGTCTTTTATATCCTTGGTTAATTTTTTCCATAGGTGTTTTATTTTTATATATGTACTAGATGCATAGTGCGTGAAATTCATGCACTTGTGGGGGTGGTCCCCCCGCCTGGCCTGCCCCTTCTCACAGTCCGAGAATGCTAGGGAACTGTCCAACTGACGAGGGATGTCCATGGGAAGTGGGCCTAAGCTGTCAGTTGGACATCCTTAGCGCTGACATGGAGGCGGGAGAGGCTCCCACCACTGCTGCTGCACTCACCAGCTTTGAGCCAGGCTTCTGGCTGAGCAGCAGTCTTCCTGTGGGAGTGCACTGACCACCAGGGGGCAACTTCTGCGTTGAGTGTCTGCCCCCTGGCGGTCAGTGCATGTCATAGCGACTGGTAGTTCTACTGTTCAGTTGATTTGCATATTAGCCTTTTATTATATAGGATAATTGTAAATGAGAGTGTTTTCTTATATTTCTCTTCTGATAGTTCTTTATTGGAGTATAATTAATTTTTGGATATTTATTTTATATCCTGCTAATTTAATGCATTCATTTTTCAGTTCTAGTAATATTTTTCTGGAATCTGTAGGGTTCTCTATATTCAGTGCCATGTCTTCTTCCTTTCCAATTTTTGAAGCCTTTTATTTCTTCTTCTTGTCTGATTGCTGTGGTTAGGACTTCCAGTGATATGTTGAATAAAATGGTAAAAACAGAAATCCCTGCCTTGTTTCTGATCTTAAGGGAAATGTTTTTAGTTTTTCACCCTTGATTATGATGTTGGCTGTGGGTTTTCCATATGTGGTTTTATTTATGTTTTGGTATGTTTCCTCTATTCTAATTTTTTCTGAGACTTATTATTTATAAATAGGTGCTGGATCTTGTCAAATGCCTTTTCTGCTTCTATTGATATGATCATATAATTTTTTTTAAATTTTTTGTTTAAAGTATTACAAACCATAGTTCATATGTCTCCTTTTTTCCCCCATTGACCTTCCCCTGGCCTCCCCTATCCTCTCGCACATGCCCTCACCCCATCCCCCCAGCGTTTTGTGTCCATTGGTTATGCTTATATGCATGCATACATGTCCTTCCGTTGATTTCTTACCCCCCCCCAACACTTCCCTGCCTTCCCACTGTAATTTGACAGTCTGTTCAATGCTTCTTTGCCTCAGTATCTATCTTTTTATTCATCAGGTTATAATGTTCTTTATTATCCATAAATGAATGAGATCATGTGGTATTTTTCTTTCACTGCCTGGCTTATGTCACTTAGCATAATGCTCCCCAGTTCCATCCATGCTGCTGAAAATGGTAAGAATTCCTTCTTTTTTATAGCACCATATTATTCCATTGTGTGGGTGTAGTTTTCTAATCCACTCATCTGCTGATGGGCATTTTGGCTGTTTCCAAATCTTAGCTATTGTATATTGTGCTGCTATGAACATAGGGGTGCATATGTCCTTTCTGTTTTCTTGGGATATAGTCCTAGAAGTGGTATTGCTGGGTCAAATGGCAGTTCCATTTTTAAATTTTTGAAGAAATGCCATACTGTTCTCCACCATGGCTGCACCAGTCTGCATTCCCACCAGCAGTGAAGAAGGGTTCCTTTTTGTTTGCATCCTCTCCAGCACTTGTCATTTGTTTATTTGTTGATGATAGCCATTCTTACAGGTGTGAGATGGTACCTCATTGTTGTTTTTATTTGCATCTCTCAGATGATTAGTGACTTTGAGCATGTTTTCTTGTGTCTCTTGGATTTCTGAATGTCCTCTTTCAAAAGGTGTCTATTTAGGCCCCGTGCCCTGTTTTTGATTGGGTTGTTAATCTTCCTTTTGTTAAGTTGTATGAGTTCCCTATAAATTTTGGAGATTAAACCCTTATTGGAGATAACATTAGCAAATATGTTCTCCCATGCAGTGGGCTTTCTTATTGTTTTGTTGATGGTTTCTCTTGCTGCGCAGAAGCTTTTTATTTTGATGTAGTCCCATTTGTTTATTTTCTCCTTAGTCTCTCTTGCCCTGGGATCTGTGTCTGTAAACATATTGCTACGACATATGTCTACAAGAATCTTTTTGATCACTTTATAAATGGCCCAGAGTATTACATTCTAATGAGGAATATACTACCTCTAAAATTCAAAGAGGCCCACCAGGTATTGTGCCTCTTATTTTAGTTGCAGGAGGGGCCACATGCAACAAATTATCCTTCATTTTAGAAGGGATATGAAATTATTCCCTACACCCTAGAATTTTAAAAGAGATATAAGGCCCATGAATTTTTATCACCTTTATTACCACCCTGACACACACTTATCTTACTGGTAAGTCTAGAGTAGTTGCTGCTTGTGGTTCAATGTAATTAATCCCTATGATGATCCTATGTAGGTATACCTGTGAACTAAATGGTTATGTAGGGCTGGAGAGTTCATATATTCATGACTTAAGATAGTGAAATTGTATTGCTGACCTTACCAAGTGGAACCAAACTGCTTCCAGTGGGCCTTATTGATAAGTATGGAGAGAAAAGCATTTGCCATTCTAGGTACCAGGTGATGTGTTAATTTGCTCAAACAAAGAAACCACCTCTGGTACAGCAGAGCTACAACTGGAGTCTTTAGTTGGTTAAGTTCATGACAATCCAATGTCATTCTCCAAGATCCACCCATCTTCTGTAGAGACCAGAGAGAAGAGGTAAATGGGATGTAGTGGGAATCTCACCCCTGCATCCTTCAAGTCCTTGATTGTGGCACTAATCTCTGAAACTCTTTCAGAAATAAAGTATTGATTTTGTTTTACTATTTTCTTAGGTAAAGTCAGTTCTAATGGCACTTCCTTGGCCTTTTCTACCATAATAGATCAGGGAACCAATGTATGAATTCTGCCAGCTTCTAAGTATGTCTAGTCCAGTTACACATTTCAGAATTGGAGAAATAGTCACTGAGTTTGGGGACTCACTGGGCCCACTGTGAGATGGACTTAAGCTAAAGTTGCATTGATCACCTGACCTCCATAAGTCCCTACACTGACAGGTAGACCACAGTGATACTTTGGGTCTCCTGGAATTAGCATCAGTTCAGAGCTAGTGTCTGGTAGTCCCCAAAAGGTCCCATTATCTCCTTTTCCCAGTGCAGTTACCTTGGTAAAAGCTGTCAGTACATTTGGGGAAGGCTGGGAGAAAAAATGACAGTGTCATTTGGGGCAGTGTACTAGGGCCCTTTCTGAAGGTACCTGCCCTCCCCTTCATTCAAGGACTTCTGGGTCTGCAAACTGGCTTAGTTCTGGGAGTTGATTGAGGGGTTCTGACTACTTTTATAATTCAGATTAGAGTTTTGTTTACTTGGCCTAGAATATTTCTTATTAACAGATCAAGTGAGGATTTCGTTTGCTTCCTGTCTAGTTGACTCCTACCACTTGGCTCCTGCCACCCCAGGATTCAATTACAACCATTGCATTTAAATTTCCCAATTCAGTGACTTTAGTTTCCAATGACCTACAGAGAGTAATGATCACAGTGCTCTTTAAAAATGTCGGGGCTCTACTCACAAATGTGTTACCTTACAGCAATGTCTATTGGACTCTTCTAGTGTAGGCAATGAGGTCTTAAATGAGAAATTCACTCTAACATCCCAATCTCCATAACCTGTGAATCCCTTCTTCTACATTAAACCAAGGTAAGTCTGGCATTTCAATTTATCACTGTGGGCCACATTTTGATCCATGGTACAGCCAACCAGGGAGTTAGGAGGGAGTTAGAACCCTTCTGAATAACTCTCTGAGTTGCAACATTAAATGCAGAATCTCTTGCCTAATGAACTCATATTAAAAAATTCAGCCAGATACAACTTTATGTTCCTTCCACCATTATTTCATAACCTAAATATCTATTTCTACACATGTTCCCAGGATTTCTCTTCAAGAATTTGAAAACTCATAGTTCTTTTGGAGTATAGAGTATTTCCTCCTGGGTCACACATTGTACCTCACCTTTAGGAGTCTATTAGGACTTGAATCTAGTGATAGGTCAAGAAGCAAACATGGGTGGTGAATGTGGGTCCTGAGGGGAGTCAGCTTTGTCTTGGCAACTGCCCCAGGCCAGGACATTACAGTTTCCTCAGGAAATGCAGAGTTAATCTTATTAGATGGGATTAGAGAGGCTACTACCACCGGGGTTTGTAAGGTCACTTCTCCTGGATGTGGGGCGGTTACTGGGGAGAGGAAGACCTCTTCCACTGGCAAAGAAGATTCATCATAATATTAAAGTAAGAAAAGTTTGAGCCAAACTGACAACATACCGGGAAGCAAGATCTCAAATACTTCCGATAAGAACATGTTATCTCAAATACTTCTGATAAGAACATGTTTTCAGTTTCTTTTATGCATTTGAAATTAAGGAGGGAAGTAATCTTTCTTGAGGGTGGTTACCCCTTCAAGCAGTATTACTCTGATTTTTCAAAGGTGTGTTATTCTAGATTAGAGGCCCGGTGCACAAAATTCATGCACTCAGGGGGGTCCCTCAGCCCGGCCTGCACCCTCTCACAGTCTGGGAGCCCTCAGAGGATGTCCGACTGACCGCTTAGGGCCGCTCCCTGGGCGGTGCAAGCCTAAGCCATCAGTCGGACATCCTTAGCGCTGCTGTGGAGGCAGGAGAGGCTCCCACCACCACCGTTTTGCTCACCAGCCATGAGCCTAGCTTCTGGATGAGCGGTGCTCCCCCTGTGGGAGTGCACTGACCACCAGGAGGAAGCTCCTGCATTGAGCATCTGCCCCCTGGTGGTCAGTGTGTGTCATAGCAACTGGCTGTTCCACTGTTCAGTCTATTTGCATATTAGCCTTTTATGTCTGCAGGATTAGGCTGAAACCAGCTCCCCAACATCCCCCAAGGGGTCCCAGATTGCAAGAGGGCGCAGGCCAGGCCATGGAACCCCACCGGTGCACAATCACGACTGGGGCGGTACACGGAGGTTGGCTAACCAGGTAGGGACTGCAGGAGGGATCCAGGGCATGTCCAGCCCATCTCACTCAGTCCTGATCAGCTGGACCCCAGGAGCAAGCTAACCTACCAGTCGGAGTGCCTGCCCCCTGGTGGTGAGTGCATCTCATAGCAACTGGTTGACCAGTCGATTGTGTTCCCCCTGGTGGCCAGTGCACATCATAGTGACTGGTCAACCAGTTGCCTGTCTGCCCCTGGTGGTCAGTGCATGTCATAGCAAGCAGTTGAGCAGCCTTAGCATATCATTAGCATATTACACTTTGGTTGAACAGATGCCGGGCACTTAATATTAGGTTTTTATTATATAGTATACATGAGAACAATGGACAGGGCTTGCTTAAAAACCTTTCACTAAAATCATAGGCCTGGGGTGTGACTATTCACCATGACCTGCTCAATTATGAATTTATGATTTATTGCAGCACCCTGTTTTCATACACAATAATTTAGGGACTAAATAACCCTAGTTTTATCCCATCCCATTCTTTGTTGATCAGTGCTTCACTCTAATAGTAGATGACATTGACGACTGGAAGTTGAACTTGCCTTATAATTTAGCCATAGGAAGAGAGTCTGCTTTTGATTTTTAACAAGCTTAGCCCTGTGACTAAATGAGATAAGGGTCTCTGTGGGGGGCACACAGAAAATTCCAGGTCCTTTATGCAGGCTTGAGCTGAGCATTTGAATCCCTGACCTCATTCTTTTCTTTTACCAGTTTGTCCAGCAACATTAGGAGTAACCAGCCATTCTCATTATATTCTTAGTTTTCTAAGAATGTTCAGAAGTATTATATATAGAGTAAATTAGTCCCTTGATTCTTATAATTGATTGGATGTATCCAATGGAGATATGTTCCCCTATTGTCAGATCACTCCATGGACTGTCAGGGCTCTCTTTACTACTGGAAAGAGCATCCTTAAATTTAATCCGATTAAGAGACAATTCCAGAAACCCCAGAACCAATTCACAAAACTTACTCTTAACATTCTGTTCCTAATGAACCACTTTCAGTATGAAAATCTGTAATAGTTATGGTTCTCCAGATAAAAATAATCAATAGGATGAATGGGTAGATAGATATAGATAAGAAAAAAAACCAAACACACGCACACACATATTTAATGTGGTGATTACTAGCTTGGTAAATCAAGGTAGCCAAAGACCTTAAGTTTGTTACATGACTTTAGTAGAGTTTTCAGCCTCAACAAAGTGAAGAACTAGTATAAGTACTAGCACATTAGAACAAGAAAGAGTCCTATAAATTAGTTATTTCGTCTTCCCCTAGTCATCAGACTATCAAGTGCTGACTATGTGCTAGGTACTGGACCACACCTGCTTCTGTTCTGTGGGCACTTACATTTCTGCAAAGGAAGAAAAACAAACAAACAATCTCTAACAAGATAATTTTGTTGTGGTAAAGGCTATGAAAGAAATAAACAAGATGATGGGAGAGAAAATCACTAGTAAATACTTTAGATGTCTGTAAGGGGATGGATATAAGCCTTTTTTAAATAAAAAAATAGTTTATTGATTTTTTATAGAGAGTAAGGGAGAGGGATAGAGAGAAACATTGATGAGAGAGAAACATCGATCAGCTGCCTCCTGCACACCCCCTACTGCTACTGGGGATGTGCCCGCAACCAAGGTACATGCCCTTGACTGGAATCGAACCTGGGACCCTTCAGTCTGCAGGCTGACGCTCTATACACTTAGCCAAACTGGTCAGGGCAATATAAGCCTTTTTATGACAACATGTTGAGACTCAATTACGGGAAGTTCTGGAGAGCCCTGTTGGAAGTTGGAACAATATAAACAAGAGTGGCTGAGTGACTGAGGAGCAATACTTGAAATTGGTAAGAGAGTGGGAGCCACTAATGCAAGACATCATGGTACAGAATTTGAATTTTATTCTAAAACCTTCAGTAGCCATTGGAGGGTTTGAGGAATAGTAGTGACATTCTCTGATTTCCTTTTTTTGTGTTTTGAATTATATATATATATATAAAAGCCTAAGTGACTGTTCGACCATTCGATCATTCAACCAGTAGCTATGACGTGCACTGACCACTAGGGGGCAGATGCTCAGACCAGTAGGTTAGCTTGCTGCTGGGATCAGTCGGATCAGGACTGGGTGAGATAGGCCGGACATGCCCTGGAGCCCTTCTGTGGTCCCTCCCTGGCTCTGATCTGCAGCAGTGGGGTCCCTTGTCTTGGCCTGTGCCCTCTCACAACCCGGGACCCCTTGGGAGATGGAGAGTCAGTTTCGGCTGATCCCTGCAGGCCAAGCTGAGGCACCCCACCAGTGCGCAAATCTGTGCACCTGGCCTCTAGTTGAGTCTATATTAGACTTGTAGGGTTTGTGAGTAAAATAATAGAAGTTTTGTTGTCTTTCCTCATTTCTATCATCTTGAGTTTGCTTTTCATCATGTGTGTTCTCCATATGCTTCCTTTAATGTTGCCTTTTTTCTTTAATGATTTAATATTTTGTCTTCCTTGGTGATGTATGCCATGCAGTTCAAGGGGTCCTTCTTCTTTTTCCCAGATTCAGGCTATTTTCTCCCTGTATGGATCCTCTGAGTTTATCTGTGTAGCCAGATTTCTATTGGCCCTCAAAGCCTAAGGCATCCTGTAGTGTCTGAAGCCAGCTCTGCATACCCTTGTCCCTATTCCTTCACCAGCTACAGTCAGGAAGGGACACATCCTGGTGGTCCAAGGTGCCAACAAAATTCCAGGACATCTTTCAGAGGCAAAAGAGAGTATTTTTATTCATTTATGGTTTGCAAATCATGGAGGCACAGCATTCACTGAAAACTGAAACTGGGCTCAGAAGCAAATGACTTAGGGCAGAGTTTTAAAGGCAAAAAAATGAAAAAGCTGACCTTTAAGGGGATTGGTCTGTAAAGGAAACAAAGCCATAAGCATACACTATATGCTTTTTCTGATTGAAGCAACAGGCTTTTCCATGTCAGCTAATTTAGGATCAGCAGGTAGGGTCCTAGATATTGTCATTGGTTTATGTCACGAGATATGCTCAATCGGAGATGTCACAAGACATGGACCACCGCCTCAGTTACCTTTAGAACTAACAAAAAGTTGTAAATCAAGTCATGCAGTCAAACAAACACTACAGGGAAGGCAGTTCCTCGCATAAGCAGAAGTCACAATTCACACTGCAAAGCTGCTTGGTTATGCAAGCAGAATCAGACACATTGCAAAACACCCAACTATTTGGCCACAAAAAACCATAAAGATAATGATTTTTTTTAAGTCCACCAAGGCAATCCTTCAATTGTAGGATGTGTTTTTGGTATAATTGTCTTTGAAATGCTGCTGCTGTTAGACTCATCACCTTGACAACTGTTCTCCAATGGCAGCCTCCTTAAACTCAGTTCTGTTCCTTACGGCTCCAGCCTCAACTTCACCTTTTGCATTTGAAGGGTATCCTCACACGGAGGGAGTGAATTTATTTTGTGCTTTCTGGAATCTGCTCTCTCTGATCCTCAGGCACTTTCACTGAGTTGCCTACCCTTCCAGGTGACTCTGCCAGACCGTCACGGCATTTGGTAAAGTAACATATCATTTGTAGTTGTAACTTCTCTCTGTTTTTTGATATGTCTGGAAATGAAAATTGAGTACTTTTTGCTGTTTTATGTTTACTTGTTTCTTTGTTCTTCTCATGCCTAACGGCTTCCAAGGGGAGTGATGAGTTTTTCTTAAGTAAACCATAACCATATGAGAGATCTTTAGCCATGTTGATACTGATATTTTCCTCTTTGCCTTTTTTTTTTAAAATGATCATTGTGGCTGCTGAGTGAAAAATGGATTGTGGGTGACAAGAGTAGAAATAAGGAGAAGAGTTTGAAATGACTTCGGTAGTCCAGGCTACAATAATTATGGCTAAGACTGAGGTATGGCAGGCCCTGGCCAGGTAGCTCAGTTGGTTAGATCATCTTCCTAATACACCAAGGTTGTGGTTTTAATCCCCAGTCAGGGCCATGGCACATACAAGAAGCAAACAAGAATACATAAATAAGCGGAATAATAAATTGATGTCTCTAACTCTTTGAAACCAGTAAATAAAAATTATTAAAAAGACTACAATATGGCAGAGCAGATGATCAGTAATTTGATTTGAGCTGTATTTCAAAGTTAGAGGATAGGATTTGGGAGATTGGTAGTGTTGTGCAAAGGAGAAAAAATTTATCAAGGGAAGGTCCTATCACAGATTTTGTGGAATAGGATGAATGGTGGTGCTGTTTATTGAGAGTTCTTTCCGGACCCTCTATTTTAATATGTTGGATAATATTGTAAAACATCTGAGAAGAAATGTCAAGTCTAAAGTGATGGATCTATAGGTGGTGAAGGCTTGGGGAAGAGGCTAGAAGGAGTCAATGGGGGAAAAGGAAATATGTAATACTTCCAACAATAAAGATTTTTTAAAAATAAACACACCCCCACACACACAGTGATGGTTCTAGACAGGAGATTTACATGTGGGTATCAATAAATTTAAGATGACATTAAAAAATGAAATTATGTTCAATAAATTCCCTCCAAATATGAAGGCCCTACTATCAAAACCTGAGGGACACCAACATTTAAAAATAAAGAAAAGTCCTGCCCTGACTGGTTTGGCTCAGTGGATAGAGCGTCAGCCTGTGGACTGAAAGGTCCCAGGTTCGATTCCGGTCAAGGGCATGTACCTTGGTTGCAGGCACATCCCAGTAGGGGGTGCGCAGGAGGCAGCTGATCGATGTTTCTCTCTCATCGATGTTTCTGACTCTATATCTCTCTCCCTTCCTCTCTATAATAAAATATATATATAAAAGTCCTAGTGCAAAATGGTTCAGCTGCTATGGAAAACAGTATAGAGTTTCCTCAAAAATAAATAAAATAAACTGCCTTTTGACATCACTTTTGGGAATATATCCTAAGAATCCCAAAAACACCAATCAGAAAGAATATATGTACCCCTATGTTCATAGCAGCATTATTTACAATGCCCAAGATCTGGAAACAGCACAAGTGCCCATCAGTAGCTGAACAGATAAAAACAAAACAAAACAAAAAAAACCTGTGTTACATTTACACAGTGGAACACTAAGAGGCTGTAAACAAGAAGGAACTCTTATCCTCCGCAACAGCGTGGGTGGGCCTGGGTATTATTATTCTAAATAAAATAAGACAAAGACCAATATGAAATTTGGAATCTAATGAACAAAATAAACTGATGAATAAAATAGAACCAGAAGCATGGATACATGGGACAGACTGACAGACATCAGAGAAGAGGGGAAGGGAGGGGAGGACTGGATAAAAGAAGGTGAAGAGATTAGCCAAAGAATATATATGCACAGCCCTTGGACACAGACAACAGTGTGGTACAGGCCAGGGAGGGGTGGTAGGGGCTGGGTGGAGGTGGGCAAAGGGGGAGGAGATGGGAGACATCAGTAATATTGTCAACAATTTTAAAAAAAAAAGGAAAAGTCTAGGATCCAGCAAGGAGATTGAGAGGAGTGGCATTGAGGTAGACAGAAAACCTCATTTCACTTAAAAGGAATCTGAGTTTTGTGACCCATATCTCCAAGCTGTCCATCAGTGTTTTCTCAGCTTGTCTCTGAACACACTGCTTCTCAGCCCAGTGATCTAACATAATTATACTTCAAAAACTCACTCAGTGTGCAGGTTTACCTGGCAAATAATATTTATAATAACTTAGGTTTAACTTTTAAAACTCTATCTCATTAACTTGAATTTCATAGCTCTAGTCTAGGCCTTTCCTTACAGCTCATATATTATCCTTCTAATTGACAGGCATACTTGAATCTAGTAGGATTTTAAACCTATATTTCCATAATTATAAATATGGAGCAGACATTTACTATGTAAAAGGGTTCATTCTTTTCTAGTTTTTGATGACAAACCATAGTAGGGGATCCCCTCCCAAATTTAAATATAGAATACATCATAGCTGCATAATATGTCATACACTATTAACATATCTGGTACTTCTTTAATAATATACATAGTCAAGAAATGACATAATTAAATATTTCTCTTTTTCTTAACCTCTTCTAAGGTTGCTCTTTATTAGAACAATCATAGCTTTCTTGATCAATTTTGTTCAAATAATCTTCTTAATAAATGTCAGCTGCTTTGTGGTTTGATATAATGAGGTAGCTGCCTTTTTCTGCCTTCTTCTGTATTTTGTGAAACTTAAGTTATTTATTCTTTGAGTATATGTTGTTTTTTTAAATATGTGGACTGAAAGCCTTACCCACAGCTCACTGGGTTTTCTTCATGAATGTGGAGATTACCTTTTGATGGACAGGACTGTCTGCTCACATTGATGTGAAGTCTCAGTTTGAAACAAGTGTCTGCTGTTGCTATTCACAGAAGTGCCCACTGAACACACACAGGTCAAGGTCAGCTTTGTTTTCCTCTTGAAAATTGTATCACCCAAAGGAAGGGCATGAAATTCTCTAGGACCTTATGACACAAAGTATGTTCCACTTCACAGAGCAACAGACTTAAACTTGGTCTTTTCATTGACTCAAAATATGAAAACCAAAAGCATGTGTAGTTTTATTACATGGGAAAACCCTGGTTTATTAAAATGTTGAGCTTTGACATAAAGGGGTAAAAATATGCAAAGCAGTTACTAGCTTATTTATTTCAAATTTTGTTTAAACATTTTTATCTGTCAAACCAAGTAGCCTCAGAAAATCTAAAGAACTGGCCATAGAAATGAAAGTTGTCTAGTTGAAGAACCTGAAATAGTTATAACTCTGACAGCCATAACCTTTTCCACCTGCCTTCTTTCCTTAGAAAGTATCTTTAAATCATGATTTTGTGAAAAGATATAATAAGGTTGAGAGATATCACATTTATTAAGCTCTGTGAAAGTTTTGGAGGGTTTTAGACATCCCACTTGATCTTCTAACTAGAGGCCCAATGCACGAAATTCATGCAAGGGGCTCGGCCCCCACTGCCGCAGCTTCGTCTGGAAGGTCGTCCGCTCTAACTAGCATATTATGCTTTTATTATTATAGATAACTCTACAAATAAGTATAACTGGCTTATATATTCGGAGGCCATCTATGTCTACAAAAACTGAGAATTGGTTTTCAATAACTCAATCAGCATAACAAACTAGAAAAGAAATCAGGGTCAGTGAAAATGGAGTTGGCATTGAGGCATAACATGGGAAGAGATCGTACGTGCATAGGCAAACGTTACATGTCTATGAATTTACTCAATTAAGTGGCTAACATTAAGCTGCACCTTTAACTTTTTGGCACTAGGTATAATGCCACATCTTTTACAGTGTAAGAGATTGAAGTTCAGATAAATTACTTCATTTGCCCCAGGGCCCTGTGGTTGAGCTAAGTAGTAGAGCTGAGTTCTGATCTTAGATTTCAAGGCTTGATTCTCAAAATCTTTACTCTTTCTGTTACAATATGCTGAGGAGTTTTCATCTTTTTAAAGCTCAGGTTTTCATCCTGGGGATCTTTTCTTCTTTGTTCAACCCTTTTTTTCCTCCCAAAATGCAAATTTCCCTGAACGCACCTTGGAGATGTAGTACATTGACCAATTTTGTTCCCTTTGATACTTTTAACCAGAAGGACTCAACCCCTAGATGGTGGGTCAGCCACCTACTATTATTGGAATATGTGAGTGAGAATGTATCAAGGGCCTCTGCCCTCCAGCATCTGATTATGTATAGGGATAAAACCAATATACATGAAACCTTTGTAGAATAATTACCAGCTGAACTCTATTATTCATGCCCATATAATCCATCTGCAATTTACTTTTTCAGCCTTAGATCCTCCTTTTCCCCTACATTATATTCAGTTCATGAAATATTTATAAAGCATATACTTATTATGCTAGGCATTTTTGAGGAGATAAAAAATGATTTAGATACAGTCTTTACTTTTAAGGAGCTTAAGTCTTTTCGCTAGTGATAAGGAAAGTACAAGCCTATAAAGTGGAATAAGTTAAGTGATGTAAAACGAATATAAAGTGCAATGGGGATTTCAAAGAAAAAAAATGCCCATCTGATTAAGAGGAACCCAAAGAGCTTTATGACTCAGGTGGGTATTTCTCTAGGTCTTGAACAGTGTTGGCCGAATACATGGCATTTGCACTATAACTTCCAAAATCACACGTATGTTGACATCACTAATCAATCACGGAATTTTTTATTTTCTGAAGCTAAGAGTGACTTTAAAATCTTTTCTGACACATTACCCCCAAGAGCCCTGTCAGTTTGTCAGAGTGGGCAACATGACAAGTTTATTTGCTTGTTTAATCTTCATTATGAGGAGATATGGAGGAGGGATAAGACTACAGTAGAAGGTATGGAAGAAACATCAGCAAAGGCATAGATGGAAAAGCATAGGCATGTTTGGGGAATCAGAATCCCAACTCTGCCAGGTTGGTTGCCCTGCAGGCTATATATGGAGAGAGAGAACTGAAGCTGTGTAGCCCTATTTTGGCAATACATGTCTACATGTCTGCATAGAAATATAGATGCATAAACTTCCTTCGATAGCCAAACTGGATTACTCAGAATCTAAACTTTCCCATTTCTGCATATCTATCTGCCAGCGAGAATGTCTTGCTCTGTTCTGTTATCTCAAATTCCAGCAAAACTAGCCCTAAGATAACTCCCCCACCTTTTAACTTCAAATTATTGCACAAACTATTCTTATCTTTATGAATGACTTTTAAGATGTGATTTCTGGTATTGTTGTTTATATTAATGTGCAGCCTGTTTATCCAGCTAGATAGTTTTCCACAGCTAGAGGTATGAATAAATTTCCTATTTTTATATTCTCTTCTAATAGAGTTTAAATGATTGTCAGTGGACACATGGTGAGGGGCTCACAAAATTTAGATCAGGAAGAAAATGAACTTAAAGTTTATCAAGTCTGACACTGCCTCCCAGCATACTCGCCTTCATGTGAAAACTTGAATATATTCTACAGTCTCATAGCTAGAGGGAGAGTTGAATATCAGACTTATCAGTGGCTGACCTTGAATCCAAAAGTAATGCAATAATAGCAGAACAAATACAGTTGAATCAGAAAATAAGCAGCAAGTTTCAAAAATCTGATGAGGAGTCTTAAGATCTATTTTAGAGGGCCTGGAGTTCAAACTAGCGTGTAAAATTGAGGCACAACTCTAAATTGAGAAAATTCCTCGATTGCACATGGGAATCAATGTCAAAATTGTCAAAATCCCCCACGAGATTACCTGAAGATCAATACATATATTTATGGGACCCCAAAATATATGATGTAGTCTGAAGAGGTTCCTCTGTGGCTTCTTACATTTTAGGGGGGAAAAGTCGACTAAAGTGGAGTTCACTGGAATATATATCACAAAGATTCATATATTCTGGGTGAAATCAAAGATAGGTTTAGAGTTATTTGCCATTCTATAAAAAGGAAGCACATTTTATCCTATATGCTTTTCTTTATTTTCCAAGTATTATGAATTTTTAATTTTCTAAAACAAAAATAAACTTAAAAATGTAATCATAGTCTTGATTTTTTTATATTACATATTTCAATCACCAGTAATATCTGTACAACAAATATTTGTACATTCAGTCAATGAAAATTTTTAAATTTGCAACTTGATCACCAATAAAAACTAATTAGCTATTTAAAAATATTTCCCCCCATATTATACTAGTTTAGGAAATTGATGAGTCTTTGCTATGTAGTTACCAGAAGATAGATCAAGTGCATTTTGGAAGTTAAGGAAATGGTCTTAGATCCATTCACCTAGGGAGGATCTGGCCTGTTCTGGGGACTGATTATAAAGATATAATTAGACAGGCTGTTCCAGTGATGAGACATGTAGGCTGACCAAGAGTCTACTTTTGGGAACCTCTCATTAGGTAATGAGTGTCCAGGCACCATGCCGGAAGTCAGGAAAATGGGAGGATTGAGGCAGGGCCCCAAGCTTTTAGGGAGCTATTGAATTACTCAGTTAAATAATCTATATATATATATATAAAGAGGTAATATGCAAATTCGCCAGGATGCTGTAACATCATGATCACTCAGGAGGAAGCTGCATGCACAGTGGGGGAAGCCATGATGGTGTAGGCCTGCAGACAACAGGGCCTGCCTGCCGCCAATGTGGCGAGCAGGCCCACAGAGAACAGGGCCTGCCAGCTGTGCATGCCGGCAGTCCCGCCTCTGCACATGAGCTGCAGAGGAAACACTTTTTCTGACCGCTCATTGGCTAAGCTCCCCGTACGCCACTCTCAGTGTTCTTGGTAACTTGGGTAATAAGAATCCAAGAAGGTGATCTAGGGTTTTTTCACGTCACTCCTGGAGGGAAAAATGAAGGTCTGCTGCTGGAGGGGCTAAGAAATGTCATATCCTGCCCTAGCTGGTTTGGCTCAGTGGATAGAGCCTTGGCCTGCTGACTGCAGGGTCCAGGTTCAATTCTGGTCAAGGGCATGTACCTAGGTTGCAGGCTCCTCCCTGGCCGGGGCCCAGGTCAGGGCTCATGCAGGAGGTAACCAATCGAAGTGTCCCTCTCACATTGATGTTTCTCTCTGTCTATCCCTCTCCCATGCTCTCTAAAAATCAATGGAAAAATATCCTCAGGTGAGGATAAAAAAAAAAAAAAAGAAAGAAAGAAAGAAAGAAAGAAAGGTCATATTCTATGAAAGAGACATCTTGAAAATGCCTAAAGAAAGTTGTCGTTTTTTTTGTGGTGAAGGGACTAGAGCAGGGGTGGGCAAACTTTTTGACTCGAGGGCCACAATGGGTTCTTAAACTGGACCGGAGGGCCGGAACAAAAGCATGGATGGAGTGTTTGTGTGAACTAATATAAAAAAAAAAAAAAGAAAGAAAGGAAGAAAGAAAGAAAGATCATATTCTATGAAAGAGACATCTTGAAAATGCCTAAAGAAAGTTGTCATTTTTTTGTGGTGAAGGGACTAGAGTCTGTGTTGATGAAAACACTTTGGTGGCTGCAGCGGTCAGCAGTGGCAGCAGCAGCTGGGTAATGAGGGCAGTGCCTTCCCCTCATCAGCCTGGTCGCCTCCTGCAGAGGGAGGCCAGACTGTGGCATAGGCCCACTTATGCCGGAAGTCAGGAAACTGGGAGGATTGAGGCAGGGCCCCAAGCAGGCCAGATCCTCCCTAGGTGAATGGATCTAGGACAATTTCCTTAACTTCCAAAATGCACTTGATCTATCTTCTGGTAACTAAATAGCAAAGACTCATCAATTGCCTAAACTAGTATAATATGGGGGGAAGCCATCAGTAGGACATCCCCTGAGGTCTCTCGGATTGGAGGGGGTGCAGGTCGGGCTAAGGGACCACGCCCCCCTGCACTAATTTTGTGCACTGGGCCTCTAGTGAAATAATAACCAAACATTGGAAACAAAGGGAACTCTCATAGTTGTTCTTATGGATGCTGAGACCTATACCTACCCAGAGTTCATTGTCAGCACTGGTCCAACCCAGGTCATTAGGGTAGAGAGGTCAAGTCCAAGGGACCAGAAGTCAGCTTGGAGCAGTGCATTCTGGGAAGAATGAATTCCTATAGAAAAGGTCTTGCCCAACTTTGGCTGAGTCTTTATAAATATGTTCTCCTTAAATCAGGTCTAGTTTTAGAACTCTATCCTATCTAATAAAAGACAAAAAGGGTAATTGACCATACCTTAGCTACGCTTCCCATTGGCTAATCAGGGTGATATGCAAATTAACCGCCAACAAAGATGGCGGCCAGCAGCCACGCAGCTGAAGCGAGCAGGAGGCTTGCTTGGTCCAGTGATGGAGGAAGCCAAGGTTCCCCGCCTGCCGCAGCCCGGCTCTGAGCTCTGAAAGCAACAAAGTTCCAATTATAGAAGCTAAACAAACCCCAGATACCTGCTTTCAGCAGGCCGTGGTCTCAGAGCTGGAGTGAGCAAGAGCCAGCTCTCAGCTCCAGTGACGGCAACAAAGTTTCAATTATAGAAGGTAAATAAATCCCAGAATAAAAAAAAAAAAACAAAGAAAAAAAGGAGAGGCTGGGAGCTTCAGTCACAGGCCAGCCTGAAAACAGCTCTCAGCCCCTCACCCAGACTGGCCCGGCACCCCAGTGGGGACCCCCACCCTGAAGGGGGTGTGACCAGCTGCAAATAGCCATCAGTCCCTCACCCAGGCTAGCCAGGCACCCAAGCGGGATCCCCACCCTGATCCGGGACACCCTTCAGGGCAAACCAGCCAGCTCCCACCCATGCACCAGGCCTCTATCCTATATAGTAAAAGGGTAATATGCAAACTGACCCTAACAGAAGAAAGACTGGGAATGACTGGTCACTATGACACACACTGACCACCAGGGGGCAGACGCTCAATGCAGGAGCTGCCCTCTGGTGGTCAGTGCATTCTCACATGGGGGAGCTCTGCTCAGCCACAAGCCAGGCTGATGGCTGCCATTACAGTGGTGGTGGTGGGAGCCTCTCCTGCCTCCTCAGCAGCACTAAGGACATCTGACTGCAGCTTAGGTCTGGTCCCCCCTGGCAAGTGGACATCCCCCGAGGGCTGCCAGGCTGCCAGAGGGATGTCTGATTGCCAGCTTAGGCCCAATCCCCCGGGGAGCAGGCCTAAACCAGCAGGTGGTCATCCCCTGAGGGGTCCCAGACTGTGAGAGGGCACAGGCTGGGCTGAGGGACCCTCTCCCCTCCAAGTGCACAAATTTTTGTGCACCGGGCCTCTAATACTGTAATAAGTAGGGAGCTAAGAAAAACAGAGGGAGGAGAAATTAGATGAGGCTGATATTTACCTCCTATACATATAAAAGAGATACTAAAAAGTTTGATTTATTTATACCTGTTTTGTGTTTCATGACTAAATTTAATTTAGGCGCAATCATCACCAATGCTGACTTGAGCTATTTCAAGTTATATTTTCTTCATCCAAGAGAAGTTTCAGTTTTTATTTTTTTTATTTTTTTATTTTTTAATATATTTTATTGATTTTTTTACAGAGAGGAAGGGAGAGGGATAGAGAGTTAGAAACATCGATGAGAGAGAAACATCGATCAGCTGCCTCCTGCACACTCCCCACTGGGGATGTGCCCGCAACCAAGGTACATGCCGTTGACTGGAATCGAACCCGGGACCCTTTAGTCCGCAGGCCGACGCTCTATCCACTGAGCCAAACCGGTCAGGCAAGTTTCAGTTTTTAATAGAGTCCTTAATGAGGAATCTGGGAACTTGATCCTGGTATCTGTTCTGTCACTCACAAGCTGGGTCTTTTTGTATAAATCACTTTCTCTCTCTCGGCCTTTCTTCATTTGTGAAATAAAAGGGTTAAGGTAGATTATTTCTATGGATTTTTTTTTTCCATCTCTAATCCAATGACTCTGTTAAGCAAACCTGACATCTGACCAGAACTTTGCAGACATTTTGTAATGCAATGCCCATTCTTTA
Organism: Myotis lucifugus; assembly: GCF_000147115.1. Taxonomy (NCBI): domain Eukaryota; kingdom Metazoa; phylum Chordata; class Mammalia; order Chiroptera; family Vespertilionidae; genus Myotis; species Myotis lucifugus. The sequence continues at coordinate 1,023,161 of NW_005871394.1, read as the reverse complement.
TGTGGAGGTTTTGGACAATATAAATCTTATTATATTTTTAAAATGGAGATCTTTAATGAAAAGGCTATATGACCAAATTTTCTCTTAGCTTTTAAGAATCATATTTTCTTCATTTCTGTGCACCTTAATATTTGATTCAGGGTTCTTCACTTTCTTCCAATCTAGCATTCTTTCTTTTAGCCTCCTAGTTTATCACTTATAATTTTGATTCATAGCAGAATGAGCATGAGCAATCCTATATAATAAAAGGCTAATATGCAAATAGACCAAATGGCAGAACGACTGGTTGCTATGACGTACATTGACCACCAGGGAGCAAACATTCAACACAGGAGCTGCCTCCTGGTGGTCAGTGCTCTCCCACAGGGGGAGCACCACTCAGCCAGAAGCTGGGCTCACAGCTGGTGAGCGCAGTGGCAGTGGCAAGAGCCTCTCCCACCTCTGCAGCAATGCTAGGGACCCCTCAGGGAATGTCTGACTGCTGTCTTAGGCCCGCTCCCTGCCAGCAGTCGGATATCCCCCGAGGGGTTCTGGACTGCAAGAGGGTGCAGGCTGGGCTGAGGGACCCCTACCTCCTGCCCCCAGTGCATGAATGTTGTGCACCAGGCCTCTAGTATATAATAAAAACAGTAATGCACATGCACATGAACATACACTCGTATACTCTCATTTAATCCTCATAAGAACTCCATGGATTAGACATGATTGTCCCCATTTTGTTTACATAAATAAGAAAGGTAAAGAAACTTTCTAAGGTCACAGAGTTAGCCAGTGGCAAGCCACTATGCAACCCAGGTCTTTTAGACACCAAACTCTGTGCTCAGTCAGAAAAAAAATCATAGCAAAAGTGGCATCAAGTTTTCAGATTCCAGTTTTATTGCCATGACAGGGCATTGCTGTTGGAAATGGAAAGGAACCTAGGAAAAGCCTAGAGAGGACTCTTCACCTGCCTGGCTTGGCATTCCCTATTCTTAGATGTATTGTCTGGTCCTACCTGAAGGGTCTTCTGTCTCCAAACTCCATATGTGTGGCATTTCAACAGGAGTTACCCTTTTGTGAACTGTCTGCATCTACTCTCCAAGGAAAGTTTTTTAGGGTAGTAGTTAGTCCAGCTTTTGCAAATCAAGCATTACAGTTTTCAGGTACAGAAGCAGAACTCTTGTCACAATGAGTTGTTTGAGTTGGCTGGATTCAAATATGAGTGACAAGAAAGTCCTGGCAACATAGCTCAGGAATTGAAGGTGAGGCTCTGGAATCTGACTGCCCGGTATTGATTGTGGAACTGCAACTGTCTAGCAGCCAAGTGCTTATCATCTCTGTGCCACCCTTTCATGACCTGTAAAGTAGAGATTGAACATAATACCTACTTCACTGGGCTGTTGTGAGGATAAATGCCTTAAAATAGTGCCAGGCACTGTGTAAATAATTGCTCAATGCACTTTTGATTGAAATAACAAGAACCCTTCCAACTATTCTTTTCCACTGACACATGCTGACTCAGCCAAATATTTCCTTACCAAATTAATAGTTAAGGAAGTATGGATAGTCAAGGACACCAATGCCATGAAAAAGAAATAGCCAGAGTTTTGTAATCTTTTTCAGTTATCTATGGTTGTATAACAAGACTCGTTAAAACTTAGTAGTTTAGAACAAAATATCGTTTTTCTTTTCTTCTTTTTTGCCCATGATTGGCAATTTGGGCAGGGCTTAATGGGAATGGCTCATATATGCTTCGTGCAGTGTTGACTATGGCAGCTTGAATGGGTCTGGTGCTAACTCCATTCTCCATGGGCTCTCTCTTCAATGGTATAATTTTACTTAACATAGTCACTGTCTTACAAGAGTGAAAACAAACATTGTCAGGCTCCTTAAGGCCTGGGCTTCAAAGTCTCAGAACATTACTTATGCTATATTCCATTGGCCAAAGCTGTCGCAAAACTATCTCAAATTCAAGAGAAGGAACATTAGTTTCCGCTTCTAGATGGGAGCAGTGGCACGTACATACAGTGCAAGAAGGAATTGCTAGTGGCCATCTTTGTGGTAACAATCAGAACTTCCTGAGCTTCATTTTAATTTCGTCCACCTGATACTTAAGGAACTTCTGTGACTCTCAATTTCCTCGTCTTTAAAATAGCTCATTTTAAGATTGTGAAGATTAATATAAATGATGCATACGAAGTGTCTAACACAGTTCTTCATTAATAGAAAATGCTAAGCACATACTTATTTTTTTCTTGTAATATCTTCCCGAAGGACAAATCAACCTGTAGAGTATGCCTTCTATAGAGTAATAATCTTACTGCTCGCCACTGAGCTTCTCCAGGTGAAAATATATTAACCATCTGAACAATTTTAACACCTTAAAACACAGAGTGCCACTACCATGGTTTTGGTTTGTCACATATTTAGAGTTGATGTTTGTTTGCTCTAGCTCTGTCTTGTTAACACACGGCAAGTTTCTGCCAATTGGAGCCTCTAATTGTGTGACTGTCTATTTCTTTGAGGCACCCCCAGGGTAGCCCAACGTGAACGTAATCTCTGCCTACTAGCCTGTCATTTGTCAAACCTAGTTTATATTTGTCATATAATTCATAGTGGGGAATATCATGCAGCATTTTCACATGGATGTGGTAATAAAGGGACAGAGACATCAACTTCAGTCAGAGAAATTCACTACAAGATGGTAGAGCCCATAAGCAACTCTCACTGCATTGTCTCAGTCTCGGTGATCAGCCAGATGCCTTTTTGTCCCCCTTATAGCCATCATTTTTGTCTATATCCTTCTGATGAGACCTCCTCCAAATATCCTAAAAAATGGGATTAGTCAGTAGTTATTGTAGGTTTCATATTTTTATGGTAGCCCAGCCCATAGAAAAGAGGTTACTGGATTTTTAAATCTGAGGAAATAATTTTTTATTCTAACTCACTTTGCTAAACTACAGCACCAACTATGAAAATACCACATACGTTGGCTACAAAAACAGCATGGAGAAATTAACATCACAGCCTGTTTCAGAGGAGAGAAATTTTCTAGCCTTTCATCAGAATTTTTCTTTCTGACATTATTGAGCTGCTTAGTATTTAAGACTCTTCATTTAAGTCAGGCAGGCTAAGATGAATTTGAATAATTTGAATTTGAGATCCTGTCAGTATGGAGTACAGGTGCAATTTGGTGGGTACTTACTTTTCACTATAGAGTGTTTATCACAAATGATGGAATAAGTATTCTGGCAATTAGAGACATTTGGGGAATGTAAAACTGAACCTTTGGAATCAGATTTGGAAGTAACTGCTCTGTTCTCCGTGATTGATCAGCCTTAGGCAGTATTATAGTCTTTCATTAATGTTGCCATTTAGTTTCATAGGTTTAGCCCACACTCTTTGTTTCTACAAAAAAAATAAAAGAAAGAAAGAAAAGAAGGTCACTCAATTTCTTCCCCCATCTTTCTTTTCTTATTTCCCCTGAGTTCTGGGCTTGGAAATCTAAGTGCACCTTAATGATCTGGAACTAAAACCTCTTCTATCCTAGGGATGAGAAAGCCCTGCGATCACCAGCAAATTTTATAAGCTTGGGTCTAATTTGGCTTCATAAGGGAACCATCACAACCTGGGTTCAGCATCGGGGCAGACATTTCTACCACACTCTGCGTCCAGAGTGCCACTAAACTACTCAACAAGTAAATGTGCTAACGGAAGTTTTCATGTATGTTACCTTTCTGCGTTCTGTGTGAAGTATCCTCGGAAACAAATACCCATATACTGCTGACGTAAATAAATAGATATTTCATATCAACAGTTAATCTTTCATCGTGGAAGAATCTGCATGCCCCTTCATTCCCTCTAAACCAATGGACTGTCATGCTTCTTGGGCTTTTGAAAGGTCTTTTTTTAAGATATTTTATTGATTTTTTTTACAGAGAGGAAGGGAGAGAGATAGAGAGTCAGAAACATCGATGAGAGAGAAGCATCGACCAGCTGCCTCCTGCACAGCTCCTACTGGGAATGTGCCCGCAACCCAGGTACATGCCCTTGACCAGAATCGAACCTGGGACCTTTCAGTCTGCAGGCCGACGCTCTATCCACTGAGCCAAACCGGTTTCGGCTTGAAAGGTCTTAAGAAATATATTGCCCCAGCTTCCCTCTGGTATCTAGAAGCTTAAATAGCTAAATAGCCCCCGTCCACACACACTTTTCTTACTCCCTCCAGTGTTTTTGCTGAAAAATATATATGGGCTTGTCTGTGTTTCCTGGCTCCAAAATCTGGATGCTCTACAGGAAGCACAATTCCCTCTGACACTAAGATTCGAAATGGCCTTCTGGAGACTATGGCTGCCGACCTTCTTTTTATTGGGCATTGATCTCCTCCTATGGGTTTAGTGTGAATAATACACAGTCCTCTGTTTCATGACACGGCATGTCACCACCTGTATAGTATTGCTGGAATTACTTATATTTATTCACTACAGATTGTTGAATTGAATGAAAAGTACCATAGAAGAAAGACATGAGCTTTCTTTTGCTCCTGTTTTTTTATTCCCCTGCCTTTGCTCCACCTCCTAACAGCTGGTCTGTGTCCCAGCATATTGCTAATGAGTGTTAGCAGCTGTCTCAGTAGTGGTCCCATTTCTCAGATAGCCAATCGGGTATTACCAATGAGGCCAGTATTTTAACTCACTAGGGAAAAGAAGGTTGAGCTGTTCAGTCAGAGGTAAATAAAAAATGATATCTGGACCATGGGTGTAAAATTATCCAGAAAAAAGAAAAGGAAAGAAAGAACAAGATAAATATAGTTTGTCCCTGAGGTCCTTTCTTCTTGTCTTTTAATAGGAGCGTGCAGATGGTATGATATGCACCATTATAAATGTAATATGTCTGTGCTCAAGAAAAGCTTTCTTTCTTTGCACCTGTTTGATTTTTAGACTGCCAGTGATGGTAAACAATTGAAGTGCATCTTCTGTTCCTACGAAAAGGAGTAAACTAGTTTTCCCAAAGTCTGTCTTAGTATTTCTAAACTCGAGTGCATAATTTTAAGAGATTAACTTCAAACATCATTCATAGAGTGAAAAGGTGGAATCAGATTTCTAGAATCCAGATGGAGTTGGAACTGTCTATTGTGACCAAGGTAATGACTGCTAAGCCCTATGGGATTCTTAAAACTATTACCAAGCAATTTTTCAAGGAATAATGCTACTTGTCTTTATGTCCATGTCTTAAGCCAACTATGAATGCCATCTCCATCATAGTGGCGATTGTATATCTACTCCCCAAAACAGTCAGACAGGAACTCTCCCATAAGATATCCTATAACATTATTGTGATTTTTCCATTCCAAGAATTGAAATTTTGTTTAAATGTCATTTTTGAGAATCAAAGGTTAGTGTCCTTTTATTAAAGGGCTCACATTTAATCAGAAGACCAAGTACAAGAGCATTTTGAGTGCCAGATATGTGCTGGGCATCATACTCTGTGCCACTATTTGGAAAAGTTATCCTTCATTCCTGAGAATGCAGCTCTGGGAAGGATGTACCAGAAGCTGAGAAAAGGGAGAGGGAGAGGAAGAAGACATGCAGACCAGGTAGATTAGTGGAATCAATCCTGAAATTAAATCCAGATTGTCTGCTCATTTCAAATAGTCAAGGAAATCAAACTGGGTTTCCCCCCCCGCAATGCTATCTATATATAAAAAGAGCCAGGGTCATAATCTCAAAAACGACCAAAGGCTCAACCAAACGCCAGACTGTGAGCACATCAGGTAAGGAGACTGAACTGCTGACCTCTCAGAGAGAGAGGCAGGGCTGATCAGCAGCGGCAGCCCTGCTTCTCTCTCCGGCCTCGCCAGCAGCCAAGCCTCTCTCTCTCCCAGAGGTCAGCAGTTCAGCCCACTCACCAGCAGCCTGGGGTGGCTGCTGATCAGCCCTGCCTCTATGATCAGGCCCAGAGATGCTGACTGGCATAGAAATAGAACAATCAGGCCGTAACCGGTTTGGCTCAGTGGATAGAGTGTCAGCCTGCGGACTGAAAGGTCCCAGGTTCGATTCTGGTCAAGGGCATGTAGCTTGGTTGCGGGCACATCCCCAGTAGGAGGCGTGCAGGAGGCAGCTGATCGATGTTTCCCTCTCATCGATGTTTCTAGCTCTCTATCTCTCTCCCTTCCTCTCTATAAAAAATCAATAAAATATATATTTTTAAAAAAGAAATAGACCAATCAGAACCAAATCTGGGTGAATTGCAAGGAGCCAATGGCTGTCTAGGAGGTGGAGCTTTTGATGCTGACTGGCATAGAAACCGACCAATCAGAACCTACACTGGGTTAACACTCAAGGCAGAACCTAAGGTGGGGGCTGAGGAGTGGTTTTAAGGGCAATAGCTGTTTGGTGTAAGGTATAAGAAAGTGATTCAATTTTTTAATGACCAGTTTGGCAGTATAGTGCACATGGCTGGCTATCAGTCCAGATATAGGGATTATGTGTTTTTGTCTGCCAAGAGCATCTTCTCCTGAAAAAGGCTTTCCCCCCCATTTAAGCAATCCTCCCCTATATAATCTATCTATACTAATAAAAGGGTAATATGCTAATTAGACCAGGTTGACCAGCCATCTTCCAGATGTCTGACTTCCTTCTGGAAAAATTCATAGTGGTGGGGGCCAAGGCAGAGGCAGTTAAGGGTGATCAGACCAGCAGGGGAGGGCAGTTGGGGGTGAGATCAGGCTGGCAGGGGAGGGCAGTTGGGGGCAAGATCAGGCCTGCAGAGGAGGGCAGTTGGGGGCAAGATCAGGCTGTCAGGGGAGGGCAGTTAGGGGTGATCAGGCCAGCAGGGGGACAAGATAGGGGTGATTAGGCCAGCAGGCAGAGGGGTTAGGGGCAATCAGGCAGTCAGGCAGGCAAGTGGTTAGGAGCTAGTTGTCCCAGATTTAGACCCGTCCCACAGGGATAGGCCTAAACTGGCAGACATCCCCTGCGGAGTCCCAGATTGGAGAGGGTGCAGGCCGGGCTGAGGAACCCCCCCTCCATGCACGATGCACCGGGCCTCTAGTTGAGTTATAATTGATGCGTAAAACTATAAGATATTTAATGTGTACCATGTGCTTATTTGGTGTACCTGTACATTGTGAAAGGATCCCTTTCCTCTAGTTAACACATTCATCACTTCACATATTCATCTTTGTCTGCTTTTGGTGAGAACATTTATGATGCAATCTCTTAGCAAATTTAAACTATACAATACAATGGTATCAACTATAGTCATTATATTTTACATTAGATCCTCAAATCTTACAGCTAAAAATTTGTCTTGTTCACCAGCCTTTCCATTTCTCCTGTCCCTGCCAATGACTTTGCTACTCTGTTTCCATGAGTTTGATATTTTTTAGATTTTACATATACGTGCAATATTTCCTTTTTTCTCATAACTAAATAATATTCCATTGTGAATATTCCATTCTTTTCCACATCTTCTTTATGCATTTATCTATTGATGACACTTAGGTTGTTTCCATATCTTATCTATTGAGAATAATGCCACAATATAAATCTAAGTCTATAGGTGTTACTTTCTCCATATTTTTTAAAGTAAATTGATTTTCTTTTTGAAATCTGAATATGATTTTAGGAGATCACCAGAAGAAATATTACTGTTCTTAGTTTTAGTTTTAAAAAGCCTGGGTCCTCTTGCCATTTTCTACTTGTATTGCTTAGTGCTGTGGGTTTTTTTTTGTTTTGTTTTGTTTTATTTGTTGTTGTGTTGTATGGGTTCTTTATAAACTTTTATTATTAACCCCTAGTGTTGGCAAGGATATAAAGAAAACTGAATCCTCATGCACTATTAGTGGGAATACAGATTGGAGCAGCCACTATAAAGAAGAGTATGGAGATTCCTCAAAAAATTAAAACTGTAACTGCCCTTGTGACTCATTGATTCCACTTCAGGGTCTACTAGCATATCTAAAGAAACCCAAAACACTAATCTGAAAGGAAATATGAACCCCTATGTTTATTGCAGCTTTATTTATTTATTTACTTTTTTTTTTTACTGTTGAGAGCATTACAGATGTCCCCCTCCCCTACCCCCCCCCCATTGATCCCCTCCACCCAGTTCCCACCCCATGCCTCCACCACCCTACTGTCTGGGTCCATAGGTAAGATCTTTGGTTAGTCCCTTCCTGCCACCTCCCCACTTTCCTCTGAGGTTCCTCAGTCTGTTCCATGCTTCCATGCCTCTGGTTCTGTTTTATTCACCATTTTGTGTTGTTCATTAGATTTCTTGTTTGTTTATTTTGAATTTTAGATTCAATTGTTGATAAATATGTATTTGTTGCCATTTTATTGTTCATATTTTTATCTCCTCCTCCTCCTTCACTAATACCATTCAACATTTCATATAATACTGGTTTTTATTAACTCCTTTAGCTTTTTTCTTATTTGTGAAGCTCTTTATCTTACCTTCAGTTCTAAATGAGAGCTTTGCTGGGTAGTGTAATTTTGGTTGTAGGTCCTTACTATTCATCACTTTGAATATTTTTTGCCACTCCCTTCTGGTGTGCAAAGTTTCTGTTGAGAAATCAGCTGACAGTTGTATGGACGCTCCTTTGTAGGTAATTAACTGCTTTTCTCTGCTGCTTTTAAGATTCTCTCTTTATTTTTAACCCCTGGCATTTCATTACTTACAATAGCCAAGATATGGAAGCAAACCAAGTGCCCACCAATAGACAAGTTAATTAAAAAATATATACAGCGGAATATCATTTGGCCATAAAAATAATAAAAATCTGACCATTTGCAGCAGCATGGATGGACCTGGAGGGTATTTTGCTAAGTCAAATAAGTCAAAGGATAACAAATGCCATATGATCTTACTTATATGTGGAATCTAAAGAACAAAATAAATGAACAAAGAAAATTGAAACAGACTCATAGATGCAGAGAACAGACTGAGGATTGCCACATGGGAGAGGGTTTGGGGAGATGGTTGGAAAAGATGAAAGGCTTTGAGAAGTACAGATTGGTAGTGACACGGTAAATAGTCCTGGGATGTAAAGTACAGCATAGAGAATATAGTCAGTAATATTGTAATAACTATATGTGGTGCCAGGGGGATACTGGAAACATTGGGGGACCACTTTGTAACGTTTATGATTGTCTAACCACTGTGCTGTACTCCTGAAACTAATAAAACATAATATTGGATGTAAATTAGCATTAAAAAATAAAATTTTAAAAATTAATAAAAAACCTGGGGCCTCTGAAGTGGCCCATTTACTCTATTCAGCATTATTCAAGCCCCTTCAACTATTTAGTTCACACTTGGTCCCAAAAAAGAAGTAGATGAGCACAAGAACAAGAATACTGCCAAGTCATACGGTATTTTTAAATGTAGAGAATTTAGCCCAAAGATTTAAAAGAAAAACACTTAAACACTTAAAGAATAGAAAATACATTATTTATATGCCTGTTTGTGTATGCATGTGCATGCAGAATATATATATTCTAATCTTAGCATCAAAACAATAGGCACCAGTAAGTAAGAATGTATTCTATACACCCCCTTGGCAACAAATTGCATAGAAGTAAAGAGTTATAATAGTTAGAAATGTACTAGAACTCTCAGAAGTACATGAAATAGGCTACATAAATTACAAAACATAACTGGTTTTCGTAATACTGTGTAGAAGTGGAAGTCAAAGTCAAAGAAAAGGCTAAGTCAGCATCGTTTTGGGATGGCTTGGTTTTTACTCCCAGAAGTCCACGAGGGATGATGCACAGCATGATTCACATCGAAACCAGCCTCTCTTCTGTGGTGTGGTATGGGGATTAGGAGCCAAGCATATCTGGTTCTCATTCTGCCTGGACCTGTGTGATCCTGGACAGGTTGGAAAAGCTTTCTGATTCGGTGTTTTCTCATATACAGAATGACAGTGCTGAAATCAACTCTACGATAGGTGAATTTTGGTGAGATTCGGTATTTATCTGGCACATGGTAGACACAACTCTTGTTTTCCTTCTCCTAATTCTTGTGTTTGTATATATGGAGTTTTATCTCACTATGAATTCTTTACACATTTCAATAATACTAAAAAAAGATGGTATTACTAATAATATAATCTAGTTTATGCTTATTTTTCCTAAAAATTAATCTTAAATAGATTTACAAACTAGTTATCCCTAAAGCAGAAGAAAACACCCTACTGAGTATTTTGTGTTAAGATTGTTTGTATGCTATCTCAAGGCACCTGACAATATTGCGATTATAAAATTAAGTAAAGAGAAGTGTCTTCGTTTTATAAAAGCCAGGAAATCTGTCCTCTCCAAGCTCTGATTTTTTCCTGGTAAGTCAGTTCATTTGTGAGCTTGTCCTCTCCCATCTATAAAATGAAGATGACGGCATTTATTTTTGGCAATGTTGTGAACTTTTCAATTCCTAGGAATTTGAAAGAGCATTAAATATTGCATATTTTCAAAATATTTATTTTTAATAGCACAAAGGCTGTATTTATAATTCAGCAGTTCTGAATTCTTGATGCTTATTTTCATTGATTCATATTCTATGCCTAAGTGCCCAGTTTTTCTTTATTCACTGGACTTAGAAGAGGTTTTTTAATTTTTTTATTTTCCTCAAGTAATACAATTTTCTCAAAGATATATTTCATAAATCTTTGCGTATGTCTCTGAGGAACATTCTTATAAGGGATATATTTTAGACTCTATTGTCTTATTGTCTTTTGTGGCTCTCTGCCAAAAAGCCCAGCTGATTTCATTTAGATTTCCTATCTACTAGCTATAGAAACTCCAAGCACAAAAGAACTAGGTCCTTTTGTTTTCCAGAAGGTTCCATGGGAGTACTACCAAGACCAAGAAAAAATGCAGAAAGAATTAAGGATAATCAAAGATAAAGAATTTGACCTTTAGGTAGGTTAAATTCTTTTGTAAGAGCAGGGAAAGAACAAAAGTCCTAAAAGAGCATTTTGGGTTTTGCCTCTATTATGTGGTGAAATAAAACAAATGACACACCAATCTTTAAAAGCTACTTTCAGTTTAGTTACAACTAAGTCAATTTGTCAAAGTCTATATGCTGCTAGCGGAAAAGCCTTCCTACTGAGAGGTAGAATATACACACTGTCTTCCTAGCATTTTTCTCCATTTTTCTTCCCCTTTATTCTTATTTCTTTCTAGTTTATTTTACAGAACTTTTCCCCAAGACTTTACAGTCTATATTTTAGCAAGTGGACCCAAAAAGCATCTATTAATGTGTCTAAAGTATAATTTTGAGAAAACTAACACAAAAAAATGAAGTTGACAATGATAAATTCTAAATAAATTGCTAAAGAACCATTTTTTTTTAGTATGATGATATGAAGTGTGTGTGGTGTTGTTTTTATTTTTAATCTAGGCAGGTTTGTTTTTTACTTTTTCTTCTGTTTCACATAAAATACTTATCATTGTGAGCCATTAAGCAGTGCCTCACAAAAGTACAAACATAAAGCTCTCTGGTCTGGGCAAGAAGAACCCTGTAAATTGAAACAGTAGGATTTTCCCAGTAAGTTGGTTTGAGCTGTCAGAAGGATAATTATGTGTTGTTTCCTTTGGAATTGAACAAGGACCTACCATCTCATTATTAGGTTGTGGGTTTTTGTTTTTGTTTTCATTTTGAAACTAAAGTTGTGAATGATAATCACCATATTGCTGCATTTACTGAAAATCAAACTGCTATTTGCATAGCCATTTGGATCCAATGGGGTGAAGACAGAGGGGATTTATAGTTCTACTTTAAATAATGGACCCCCAAAAGGGACCCTTTAACCATGAAAATCTCCAACAAAGTCAGTGTTACCAAGTTTTTTCCTTCTTGGTAGCCTGTATTCATTGGCATGCAGCCACTAGAAATTAAGACCCTGTTTCCCTGGCAACAATAACATTGCATAAGTCTGCACAAGAGCTCCCTCATCCAGATTGTTAGCTATGCAAATAAAGTTCCACAAAGAACTTGCCTCAGAATAAAAAAATAAAAGAGAGACCATCCTCATCTGTTGTGACAGGCTTTAAGGTATTATTCTCAGTACCTCCAATTGGACACAGTGTTCTTGTGATGAACTGAATTACCTTAGATTGGTATTCCACATCTTTTTTGAGCTTGGGATAGTAGTCTAGGATTTTATAGTCTATTTGGTTCCATCCTCAGTTCCATTAGCATCAATCCTACTTCTTAGCAGTTCCTTTTAGGGGAAATTTATTTCACTTGTCATATTACCTTTTAAAGAATCACTCCCAAGTAAATTTAAGTATGGTCCAAAGCTTTCAAAATTAAGCTGCATTTTTTATTTTTTTCTACTGTGACCCTATCATTCATATACATATATATATATATATATATATATATATATATATATATATATATATAAAGAGTGTTTTAACCTGTTGTGTGATCTGTAAAATAAATGGAGGTTAGATTGTTTCTTATTTGACTAGAAACTTGGAAGGTATTTTGTTTGTTTTCCACAAGTAATTTATCCATATTTCTAAGGGTAAAAGTAATAGAGGTGATTGTTTTTAGATTTCACTAAATACAGATTGATAAATATATTTTAGACCTTTACTTAATCAAATTATAAAATTTGCCAAAAATAGTGAGCCAAACTATACATCAATGGGAAGAATTAGATACCAGACATAAAAAGTATTGTAATGTATATATAAAGGTATTATAAAAGGTCAATGAAAATTATTCATTGAGTGTTTATGCTATGGCACCCACAGTGCCAAGTACTTTACTCAGATATTTTATTGAATCATCACCACACCCTTATAAATCATATATTAGTATTACTATTTTTATCATTATTAATATTATTGCTAAGCTCATTTTTAAAATGAAGAAATAGAGAATTATAATTTACAAACCTGCCAAAAGTAACATATGCATTAATTAGTAAAGTTATAATTCAATCTAGGCAGTCAAGGTCTAGACTCTCTGCTTTTTAACTACTTCATTTTTTTCAGTAAAGAATTCAATCTTTTTAAGTAAAGTTATCCAAATTCTTTCTAATTTCCCTTTTGAAAATGAGACCAGCTAGTGTCTGTAGTTTGTAAAGAATCTAATATGAAACAATTTGCATGTAGCTTGAACCCATGACCTCAGCCTTTTCAACAGTGGGTCTCTAATTCCCTGAGCCAACACAGGGCTGCATTTTATACAGACAATTTCTAATGCATAAATGCTGGAATTCCAAAACAGGTTCCGATGGATTCACTGATAATGAATTGGGAACTGTAACTTTATTCTGTAGGATTTTTTAATTAATACTTTACATTAACCCCCTAGGAATTCAACTCATTCAGTCCTAGGAATTCATATTTGTTCAGCTGATAAATGTATTTCTAAGTTCTTAATATGTACAAAGTTTAGGCTCTGAGCAAATCACCCAAATACAGTTCTGGCATTCAAAGGGAGATTGCTATCCTAGATGCTGAAATTGTTCGACCTAACTGGTTACTTTTCAGGACTTAGATTTTGCCATAATTTATTTAAAGTATATTCTTCTATTATCATAAACTCAGAGAAGAAAGAAGCCTATTTTTAAGGAAGCCCTATTTTAAAATGTATTGCTAATGGTAAAATTTTATAACCAAGATTTTCTTGAAGTCAGACTGTTAAAAATTCAAGGACTAAGGACAAATTGTTTTCAAATTAATTTCAAAGCCCTCACTATAAATATGTTACATCAAGTTCTATATAAAATATCATGTATTTAAGAGGGTGTGTTTTTGGAGGTTTTTTTTTTTGCCTTCTATCACTAAGTAGGAGAGGGTTATTTTCCCATTTACATCCCAGATTCATGGCAAGGACCATTTATATCTTGCAATATTTTATTATACATATGTATTTTGTTCTCTACTAGATATATACTCTAAATCCTACATAATAAAAGCCTAATATCCTAAGTGTCCAGTCATCCAGTTGGCTGTTAAACCAATCAAAGAATAATATGCTAATGATATGCTAAGGCCATTCAGCTGCTCGCTATGACATTCACTGACCACCAGGGAGAAGACAGTGGACTGGTTGACCGGTCACTATGACATGCACTGACCACTAGGGGGCAGAAGCTCTGACCCGTAGGTTAGCTTGCTGCTGGGGTCTGGCCAATCGGGACTGAGCAAGATGGGTTGGACATGCCCTGGAGCCCTCCCAAGGTTCCTCCCCAGCTGGCCAACCTCCCATGTCCCTCCCCAACCCTGATCATGCACTATTGGGATTCCTCAGCCTGTCCTGCACCCTCTCGCAATCTGGGACCCCTCGGGGGACGTCGGAGAGCCGGTTTCAGCACAGTGGTGGAATGACTGGTCACTATGATGAGCACTGACCCCAGGGGGCAGACGTTCAATGCAGGAGCTGCCCCCTGGTGGTCAGTGTGCTCCCACAGGGGAAGTGCTGCTCAGCCAGAAGCTGGGCTCATGACTGGCGAGCGCAGCCTCGGTGGCAGGAGCCTCTCCCACCTCTGTGGCAGCGCTAAGGATGTTCCCCGAGGGCTCCTAGACTGTGAGAGGGCACAGTCTGGCCTGAGGAACCCCCTCCCCCCTGCATGAATTTTGTGCACTGGGCCTTTAGTACTAGATAAAAAACTTGCATGATATATTTTAGTAAATCTTCTAAAAAAGTAACACAAAATAGTAAGTATTCAGTATAGTAATATTGAATGTATATACAACTGCATGTGTATACTGCAGTTGGAACTTACCTCATGTTCTTCTGTGAAGGTTATATACTGGCTACTAAGCCTTCAAAAATTTACAATGACCCATCTTCTTCTCATCATGCCCATTGTCAAGCTCTTTGGCTCCTTCCATCCACCATCCTTCTCCTTGACACCCCTAATGTGGATAACATATTGAATATGTTATTGCACTGTTAAAAGCACTGCCCTATCTTTATTAAACTAACATTATTCTTATAATTTAATTTAGATTAAAACAATAATTTAGGTTCCAAAAATCTAGAGACAACTTGATATTTTGTGTTATATATTATATGTGACCCAAGAAGCTCAAATTAATGTAAATAACATCTACCCACTTTGTGAAGTAAGATGTGCAATAGTTTCCTGTCAGTCCCCCCCACTCAATCCACACTCCTGCATGCTGACCCTTTCATGCCTCATGCCTTTATTCTTTCAATTCCCACTTTTGTTGTTGTTATACTCTTCAGCCTGCTCTTACTGATAAATAAGTATTCTGTAAGATGTGACTCAAATACTACCTTTATATAACATGACTTCTCCAGAAATTATATATCTCTATCTCCTATGCACCCCTCAAAATCATGTATATCTCTGTGGCATCATTCTTTCCCATGTTTAACAAGGTAGGGTAACTTCACTTCACTGAGCAATTAATGTGGAAGTCCTTTACATGTTATCTCGTTAAATGACGTTGGTTGCACTATAATTATCAATCTCCCTCATTTCTAGTAGCTCGCAAGCTCCTCGGGGAAAGGGATAGCAAATATTTGTTGAATAAATAAATAAATGAATGAATGAAAGAGCAATTACTGTGAACTGACCACATTCACTCTGATGATTACCTTTCTAAAACATGATTATAAGGTAATGAGATATCTGGACAGAGTTTGAAGTGCCCTGGAGCCATTTTCCTCCATGCAGTTCCAGTAGGTTCACACAGGAGAAATCAACTTTTTCATTTCATTTTATTTTATTTATAGCATGGAGTGGAAGACAAAGCACAGGCTTACATCTCAGACTTGAGATGGCTTTGAGGCTGATTCCCAGTGTGAACCTCACCACTCTATTATCTGGTTTCCTTGTCTGCAAAACACGGGTAGAATATTTATCTTATAGGGAATATCCAACAAAGTGCTCCGAATGGTGTTTGATACTGAATAAGTATTCAAGGACTACTTATTAGTTTTCATCCTTTGAGACCCTTGTTGCCAGGAACTAATAAGCCCAGGTTGATTCTGTACTATTTATTGCTTTTTCTTATTCCTAACAAACCTAACAGGAAAAATAACCTGGGCAGCCCTGAGAGGCTGCTGGCTCAGAAAACTACACTCCTGAATGGGAGTCTAATGCTTCTCTCTCTTCCCACTATCCTTGCTGGGTTTGCTGTTGCTCCCAAGCCTTACCAAGTGAGAAGAAGGTGCCATAAAGGATGTTCAAGAGATCAGTGGCCAGTGTGTGGAGAAAGGAATTTTCCCAGTGCACTGGCCTGACAGGAAGGGTCAGAGCATTACATCACTGCCTCAGGTGTGACATGCTGTCTAACAGTCCTGCACACCTGGCTTCCTGCGACTCTTCAAAGGAAACTTTATCTAAGAAGAGAGAGTTGGTTTTATACCCCTTCCTCCAGTCTTGTCATAGGGAAAAATATTCTAATCACAACTTTAAAGGGACTTCAGAGTCTGTGTTCCCTCTCAAAGATGGCATTTGCTGTTGAGATCCTGGTTATTGTAGCTGTGAGAGAGCTTTCAACATTGAGTGCACAGGGAAGGCTCATTCAGGGAACGCTCGAAGGCCCATGTGTGTAACCATTTGAACAAGGTCCTGGCTGTGCCGCTGGCTTTTTGCTCGCACTTGTGTCTGAGCATCAGTGAGCTGGCACTGCTGTTATTCTTGTATTTGTGTTCCTTTTAGAACAGCTCTTCTAGACGACACTTCAGGCTCTTCAGTTCTGTGTCCTAAAATAGGAAGTGGTCCCTGCAATGACTGCCTTTTCTTAGGACGATAGTCCTGGAGAGGTTTCAGTAGCTCTGAGTTTTAGGCTTTGATCCCTCACCTTTTTTCAGAAGTGGCCAAGTATATGAGATGCTTTATATCTTTAAAAATGCACACACTGCCCCTAGAAATGAAGCATAAGTAAGATCAGATGAAGTTTCCATCTGAAATTGCATTGGCGAATGAGCACTGGTCTTTCCAGCTCTGTTCTCCCAGTGGCTAGGAAAACAGCCTTTCAAATTAATATTCAGAAACACTCTATCCTGTAACTATCACAAGTAATGCCTAATGACTGGAAGTAAAACAGTAGGAATTGTTGTAATTAATAGAAGAGGTGGGATGGATCAGAAATATCCAAAGTAAAGAGCCATAGATTTTTTTTTAATTTTTATCGTTGACACTATTACAGGTGTCTCCCGTCCTCCACGCTGCCTTTGCCCATCTCTACCCAGCCCCAGCTTCCCTATCCCTTGGCCTCCACCACACTGCTGTCTGTGTCCATGGGCTGTGCACATATGTTCACTGGCTAATCTCTTCACCTTCTTTTAGGTTTTTAAACGTATAAGAGACCTTAGAGATTTACTAACTCAACCCCATGATTTACAGATGTGTGGTTTTTTTTTTAAATTGAGATACAAAGTTAAGTAACTTTCCCAAAGTCATGATATAAAAATATGAAAGTTTAAATTATAATACCTAAGAAAATGATTTAAGTGGTTTTAAATATTATTAAAATATTTTATACCTTTTATACACTAAGTCCTGTGACAGGTACTAGGGATATAGCATTGAACAAAACAAATTGATTTCCTGCACTATTAGAGGCCTGACTATTGAGATAGAGACCAAATAGTCATACTTGTAAGTGTGAAGACACAGCTGTGACACGTGGTACATGTGAGAGGTGCACAGTGCTGTGAGAACATATAGTAGAAGCCAGTGCGGCATAACACCTGTCTACATGCTTCTTGCATTTAATCACCCTATTTCTCCAGCAGTTACTACTACTTGGTGTTTTTCTTTTTCTTTTCTTTTCTTTTCTTTTTTTTCTTTCTTTTTTTGTCTCTTTGGTTTTCACTATTATATTTCTCTCCCCAGACTAGAACTGAAAGCATTACTGAAGCTCTATCTGTCTCGTTCATAATGATACTCTCAGAGCCTAGAGCAGTGCCTGATACAAACAGGACACTAGGGTATATTTGCTGACTAAGGAAGATGGCTTATTCTGTGAAAGCTTCCCTGGAGAGCACATTTTCTGAGCACTGCCTACTAATGTGACTTTTCACCAGTGCAAGAAGAACAATCCCTCCCAAAAAATGAACCACCATGGTGTTTCAGAATAGGGAAAACAGAATATTTTTGTCTTTAACTGTTTATACACAGTCTTCCCTTCTCTTGAGATACACATTACTGCATACCCAGAGAACCATGTGCTGATCTGCCTTCTAGCTCCAGGTGGGAATGATGAGCGACTCTGTCTTCCTGTTTCCGAGGGCATGCATGTGGCAGGGTGGTCAGTGCCTAAGCAGAGATGTCAGCATTTATATAGAGAGCCCAGCAGTTAAAATCTCTAACACATTCTGTTTTGGGGGCAGGGAGTTCTACCTTTTATTTTTACCATACTATATTTTATCTTTCAATTATGAAGTGTGAAAATAGAACAACATTTCTTTCATTTTTTTTTACTTGCTAGATCTTTATTTTTTTATCCATAATTGTGAAATTAGTTTATAATTTGCTCTTTTATTGAACTTAAAAGTTGACATACAATATCATATTAGTTTCAAGTGTATAAACCAGTGACTAGACATTATATAACTTACTAAGTGATCACCCCAATAAATCTAGTGCCCATCTGACACCAAACAAAGTTATTACAATATTATTCACTGTATTCCATGACTATTCTGTAACTACCAATTTGTACTTCTTAATCACTCCACCTTTTTCACCCAGCCATCCCCCAACCCCCCACTCTCTGGCAACCACCAGTTCTCTCTCTGCATCTATGAGTCTGTTTCCATTTTATTTGTTCATGTATTTTGATTTTTAGATTCCATATATAACTGAGATCATACGGTATGTGTATTTCTCTGTCTGTTTCACTTGGCATAATTCCCTCTAGGCCAGGGGTGGGCAAACTTTTTGACTCGAGGGCCACAATGGGTTCTTAAACTGGACCGGAGGGCCGGAACAAAAGCATGGATGGAGTGTTTGTGTGAACTAATATAAATTCAAAGTAAACATCATTACATAAAAGGGTACGGTCTTTTTTTTTTTTTTTAGTTTTATTCATTTCAAACGGGCCGGATCCGGCCCGCGGGCCGTAGTTTGCCCACGGCTGCTCTAGGCCCATATATGCTGTCCAAATGGTAAGATTTCATTCTTTTTATAGCTGAGTAATATTCAACTGCTTACATGTACCACCGGTTTTTTATCCAGTCATCTATTGAAGGGCACTTGCGTTGCTTCCATAGTTTGGCTATTGCAAATAATGCTACAATGAACATAGGGGTGCATGTATTTTTTAAATTAGTGTTTTGGGTTTCTTCTGATAAATTCTCAGAAGTGTAATTGCTAAGTCATAAAGCAGTTCTATTTTTCATTTTCTGAGGAAACTCCATACTGTTCTCCATAGTGGCTGCACCAGTCTGCATTTGCACCAACGGTGCCTGAGGGTTTCCTTTCCTCCACATCCTCACCAACACGTGTCATTTGTGGCTTTATTGATTATAGCCATTCTGACAGGGGTGAGGTGATACCTCATTGTGGCGTTAATTTTCATTTCTCTGACAATTAGTAACATTGAGCATGTGTTTTGGCGTTCTGTATGTCCTCTTTGGAGAAGTGTCTATTTAGGTCCTTTGCCCAGTTTTTAATTGAGTTGTTTGTCTTCCTGGTTTTGAGTAGTATAAGTTCTTTATAAATTTTGGCTATCAAGCCCTTATCAGATGTATCATTGGTGAATATGTTCTCCCATTTAGTAGGTTGTCTCAATATGTTTGATGGTTTTCTTTTTACTTTGATGTAGTCCCATTTGTTTATATTTTCTTTTTGTTTCTCTTGCCCAAGGAGATGTATCAGAAAAAATATTGCTAAAAGAAATGTCAGACATTTTACTACCTATGTTTTCTTTTAGGATTTTTTATGGTTTTGAGTCTTACATTTAAGTCTTTAATCCATTTTGAGTGTATTGTTATATAGGGTGTAAAGAGGTGGTCTAGTTTTTGTTGTTGTTTTTCAAGTATATGTCCAATTTTCCTCATTTCCTTTATGAGAAGTATTGATCAGATTGGTATTACCAAAGGAGAAAGAACATCAAGGTTAGCAAGAATGAATCAGAGTCAGAGTATAGTAAATTCAGGAAGAACTGTAGAAGGCTTTGTGGAAACAGGTAGGAAGAAAACAGAGAGAACTACAGAATGATTGACACTATTTTTATCATAAGAATGGAGAAGCTAAAGTGTTCCATCTTATGATACTGGCATTATAACTGAGAAAAAAAATAATGTAAGAGAAGTGTTCATTAGAGGTAGTGCCCTGAGTGAGCACAACATTGGAAGAAGGTCTGGGGGAGGAATTTGGATGAGGTTTGTGCCTCAAACCAAAAATGAGATCACAAGAGGGAGAATTTAAATTACTTATGAAGGAGTTCATTTTAATGTCTGTGCTAGAGGGTAGCTCCAAGAAATGCAGACCCACCTGCCAGTCTGTTTAGCATCTCTGCTTCTTAGGATTTCTGGCTGTTGGCTATGGGGCATGAGAGCAACCAGACTATGTATCTCTCATCATCCAGCAAGCTAATCTGGTCTTGTTTACATGGTGGCTCAGGGTTTTAAGAGACTGAATAAATGCAGTCTCTTGGAGCTGAGGTTAGCTTACACAGCCTCACTTCTACCTCATTCCATTGGCCAAAACAAGGCAAGGATCAAACATAATTCAAGGGATGGAAATATAGACTCCGCACGTCTTGATGAGAGGAGTGGCAAAGAATCATGACCATATTTTAGTTGCCACAGTACATACAAACAAAAATGCAGATGTATTTTTCTTTACTTTTTAACTTTATGCTTTTCAACTGTCCATAAAAATGGAAGGAATCTTAGATTATATTTTTATAGGTCAAGTACTTTTACATACTTTAAGTTAGCAGAAATATGTACCAAGAACTCTTCCTGAACTGGTGGCTAATATAAAGTTGGAAGAGCCTGACCAGGGTTTCTTGGTGGTTGAGCATCAACCTAGGAACCAGGAGGTCACAGTTTGATCTTGGGTCAGGGCACATGCCTCGGTTGTAGGTGGATCCCTGGTAAGAGGCAGGCAGGAGGCAGTTGATCAATGATTCTCTCTCATCGTTGATGTTTCTATCTCTTTCTTCCTTTCCCTTTCTCTCTGAAATAAATAAAAATTTTTTAAAGTAGTTAGAAGAATGCTAATGGCCTAGATATAAGCATATTTTAAATTGAACCCAATAGAATATGCACTAAGTCAAACGAAGGTGTTATCTTGAATTCTCTATGGATCCTTTGGAGTTCACATCCCAGCATGGCTTCTCGAGCAGAGCTTGGAATCATCCTCTGAAACATGCTGCTTTTCCAGTTGTCCGGTTTCCAAATCTAGTGAGTACAGGCCTGCCAGGCCCCCCTCGCAGGATGCCACTTAATTTTCCCTGTGCCCCATTTTTAAAGCAGTGATAGTGGCCTCAAGCTTTTGTGAATAAGAGCTTCAAAAATGTGCTCGTGAACCTTTGCCCCTGTTCATCTGAATGATCAGAAGGGATCGCAGTCGTGTGCCTTTTTATAGTCTCAGATGCCCCATGTATCATTGAGGCTGTGGGTTTTCAGCGTCTGTCAAATCTGCTTTGAGCTTATTTATAAGCTGCTCAATAAAAACAAAACCCTTTGCCTTGCCATTTGCAGTGCCTCACACTAATCCTCGTTGTGAAACTAATTAAACGCAGACAGTATATTTAAAATTACTGACCTGTTCGCCCTCTTTTCCTGAATGTGGTATCTTGCAAACGTTCTCTTGCTTAAGGCAAGTTTGAGTTTTAGAAAATGAAGATCTCTTACATAAATTCATCTTTTACCTCATTTCTGGCAGCGAGGGACCCCCTTTCCTGGTTTGTGTTTTTCCATCAGAATTAATACTTGAATTTAAAATCCGATTGTTATTTCCACCCCAGTCTCCCACGCTGCCAGTTTCCCCACATGGCTGTTTTGATCTATCATTCAAGTATATACACTGTTTAAAATTAAAAGCTGTCTTTTCCCTTAGTCCCACCAGAGATATTTTATAGACAAAAATACAACCTTTTCCAGGGCTGCTTCTAAGCTGATTTTAATTGACTGCTCCAGCCAGGGACAGACCAAAGCAGTTGTGATTGTGGCGTGGTCTCGGTGGCGGCTGCTAAAGCATTCAGAGCACTCGGTGGGAGGGATCAAGGTGAGATGGAGCAAAGCTGATGGAAAATTGGAAGGCAGAAGCTTCTATTTGTCACACTAGTCTACAGTGGCATGCTCACCAGGGTTTATATTCCTGGTGCATACTCCTAAATGTCAAAATAAATTATCTCAGAGAAAACAAGTGGGTTATCAAGATTGACTGTTCTTGACTTCCTGACTTTCCACAAACTCTTTCAAAACTGAATTTATCACTAGTTCAGTTTCGATGGCAAGGTAATGTAAGCTGCACTTGGCTTTTAGCGCTGATAGGGACCATCACCAAGAGGTTCAGCATATACGGGTGTAACCAAGACAAACTGCTATTAAAATAGTTTCACTCTCCCAGAGACAAATATTCCTTTGTCAGTGGGCATTCTTGCAACCACTACCCAGGAGATTTAATTGAAAAGCTTAAAACACATAGAAGCAGTGAGAGAAATCTCCAGGAATTTGGGGATGATGAAAAAGTTTAATCATTGTCAATGAAAAGTTGGTCTCATTTACTCTTCACACTGTGAAGTATGAGGCTGTGTGGCATTTACAACAGCAATTAGAAGCCTTTTTCTCCCCTTAGCAGTAGCTTTGAAGTGACCTAGTTAAAATGATGCTTAGGGTTTATTTTGAAGTGCTGTTTAACTGTGTAGAATAATATTTGGTTTCTCTGTTAGTAGAAACACATAGCCTTTAAGGAAATTCAGGACTGGTTAGTCAAAAGCCAAAATGTATGGCTCTGCACTCAGGATTTGCATCTAGGATGAATACCCTTCCTACTACCTTCCCCCAAACTTTTTAAGATACATAATTGTTTAAGTACTCAAAGAGGACAGTTACTCCCTCAGCTTCCTCTTATCTCCACCCCCAACTACATTTCTTCACTCATTCATACACTGACTGGTGCAATGGTGTCTAAAATAGTTCTTGAAACATAATTTGCAGTTGTGGGAAGAGGCAGCAAACCCAAAAGTAGGACTTAACGTGAACAAAATCATAAGCAAAGCTCAAAATCAAGAGAGCCCTCAACCCTAGATGTTAGATATGGAAGGAGTTCATGGGATGGAAGTTGAATCAACTCAGAGAAGACAAGGTGATAGTGGAGGATGAGAGATCGATGTTTCCTGAGATGAAGAAGGTAACTGCAGCCTGAGTTTCTACTGGGTCTTTTTGCTTAGGTTCTGCATTGATGGGACAGCAGTGCTGGCTGACAATACTTGTCTTCATCTGAACACTGCATATTGTATAAATTTTATTTATGTATGTATGTGTGTATGTATTTATTGTGTTAATTTATATCCTTATGAAAGAGTGAGCTTTGAATTCCTTATTCAGCATGTGTTCTCTTCTCTACAATCCATTTGACATTTTCAAATCTTTGTTAGCATTTACTACATTATTCTGGTTGATCTCTTTACTGTTCTGCCTGCCTTCCCCGCCCCCACTACTCTAGGAGTGAGCTGTTTGAGAGCCAGGAGCACTGCCTTTTCTTGTGTAGCTAGCATCTAACACACACCAAGAGCCCATAGTAAGGGTCTCTTGTTTCTCTAGAGTAGGTGGTCCAGCTGCTGTTAGAATGAGGGAGGCTCATATAAGGTACTCTTTACTGATTTTACTCGTGTCCTCATTTGTCACATAATTTCTGAACTCCTAATGTGTTTTAGGTACAGTGCTAGGTGTGGGGCATGTAATAGTAAGACAGTTTTTACCCCTTGAAGTTTACAATCAAATAGAAAAAAAAAAACAAACTCTTGAAACAAGTTATTCCACAAATAAAATTTTGAGTTTGTGTTAAATGCTAAAAGGAGAAATAATAGAACTTTGAGCACAGGAAATGCAGTAGATTCTCAGTGCCACAGCATGTTCTTTGTAGAAGTGATAGGGTAGTACTTGAAGAACATGCAGGAATTGGCTTAGTGAGGTAAGAATAAAAGAATGTTCCAGACAGAGGGAAAGCATACAGGTAAGAGGGGCCAAATCCTCTTATAGAGACTCTGGGGAGAGTGGTGGAAGACGAAGTTGGGAAGGTTTGCCAGGACTAGATTATTCCTGGCCTCAAAAGCCATTTTATCAACATGAGTCAGTACCCGAAGAGCATAGTTAGCATTTTAAGAGTATTAAATAGAGATTAATAGCACCATATTTGCATTTTAAAGATCATTCTGACTTTAATATGCAGATCTGAGCAAAAGTAAATGTGAGATGACAGTGTTATCGGACCACTGCACCCCAGGGGGCTGGCCCTGCTCAGGCAAGGCACCTTCCTGTGTCAGGTGACCTCCAGGTTTGTGACTCATGCAGGAAAAATTGCAAGACAGGAGTCCAGGTGAAAGTGAGAACAAGTTTATTAAAGCTTGGGATAGTGGGGCAAAGGAAGAGCCCCAGAGACAGAATCAGGGGGTCGCCCTGGACAAGCTGCCCCTGCCCTTTGCTCCCCTGAGTGCAAGTCTGGTGGGGACCCTTTGAGCTTAGGACAGAAGAAACACAGTACACAACTGAGGAATGTGGGGTGTGGAGTGCTCAGAGAAGAGTGAAAGCTGGCGTTCTTTGTCCTGGAGGTTTTACCTCGTTTCTATAGGCAGGAATTTCAGGGGAGGTCCCAGGGGAGGATCAATTTTTGGTTAGTTTTATTTTATCTGGTATTAGTCTGGCTCTAATCATCATCATCATCATCATCTGTGTCCCCAACTAAGCTGATCATCATTTGTGTCTCCAACTAAGCTGATTTAAACCACCTGTGCTTAGGTATCTTTGTTTAGGGAGGATAGAGTCTTATGATTTACCAGCTGACCATTAATGGCTCAACTGTCCTGGCCTTTGCTCAGCAATTTGTTTCACATTCCACTGGCCAGGGAATTTTTCCAGTTTCTTTCTCAGCTGCCTCAATAGGAGGGTATTATGATGGTCCAGGTAAGATGCAGGGCTGGCTTGGTTCAGGGTAGCAGCAGTTAAGATGGAGAGAATAGACAGCATCCACATATACTAAGGGGTGAAATTGTTGACGGTGGAAATGAGGCCCTTTCGTGAAGTTGCAAGGAAAACATTCCAGGGGCCCACATATGGGAGGAAGTGGTTTAGCCCTAAGGTTTATCATAGAAGCAAAATCCAAGGACTGCCCCTGGGTTCCCAGTGTCTCATCTCCATCCATCCGGCCACGGAAAAAATTCAGCCTGTCTTCATCAGGCCCAGAAACACAGCCAGTGTCCAGACACTTCACACCATTGCTTCATTCCATCTCTCTGTCCCCATCTGCTGGCTCAGCTTCTGTTCCCAGCTGCACTCCAGCTGGATCTGTGCTCAAGCCCACACTTGGAGCCTGCACAGTCTTCCATGGGCCCCAGTTGGCTCCTAGGACCACATGGCTGCTATGGAGAGAGAAGGAGAGAGAGAGAGACAGAGAGAGAGAGAGAGAGAGAGAGAGAGAGAGAGAGAGAGAGAGAGAGACAAAGAGAGAAAGAGAAAGAAAAAGAAAAGAGAGAAGGGAGATTAAGAGGTTCTTTGTTAAACTAGGATTATATTATCTCAGGCTTGGGAAGGACCAGATGGTTCTTCAAACTAACAAGTCAACTTCCCAAGCTTTGGGGGGCTGGTGCTTAGTTCCTACTATGCACTATGCATGCCTCAAAGTGGAATTACTGTGTCTCTCCCCCTCCCAACCCCCCTCCCCAACCGCCCCGCGCGCTTCACCTTGACTTGTACTGGGCATGCGCCCAGCTGAAGAATTTCCCCTTAACAGTTTTATCCCCTCCTCAGTAATCTGTGGGGACAGACAGGTTGTACCCTGGGGAGATTGGAAAGCTGGTCCTTTTGCCCTACACAGGAGTGGGCGGGGCATTAAATCCCTTGGCTGTGATCCCCTGTGGCAGTGGTCGGCAAACTCATTAGTCAACACAGCCAAATATCAACAGTACAATGATTGAAATTTCTTTTGAGAGCCAAATTTTTTAAACTTAAACTATATAGGTAGGTACATTGTTACTAACTTAATTAGGGTACTCCTAAGGCTTAGGAAGAGCCACACTCAAGGGGCCAAAGAGCCGCATGTGGCTCGCGAGCCGCAGTTTGCCGACCACTGCTATGGTATCTATGAATACTGCAACTTCCTAGAAAAGCAGACTTGTTACCTGATTCAGCTCCCAAGTTTATTATGCGTCTTAATATCTGATTCCCTTTGCTCCCTTCCTTTATTAATATGTAGCTACCTAAGCTAACAAAATCAGCAAGACTCATCCATTGATTACCTGTGGGAAGTAAGGGAGAGGATGAAGTCTAGGTGTCTTCTATTCTTTACCCACACAGCATTTAGGCCTCCTTCATGGAATGAACACTATGCTGTAACAAAACAAAACAAACAAACCAAGAGAGGTCAGACAAATTGCACAAAGATTTTTTAATAAAAGCCTTTTTGTTTAATGATACTGTGTAGTAATGATTCAAATGCCCATTTAAAAATAATTACTAGATACTTTGACCCAGTGATATTCTTAATTTCAGGAACTATGATAGGGGCTTAGGCATTCGCATTGTAGGAGTGACAACATACACACACAAAGATTACTTGATTTTTCAAAAAATCACCTCGAGGAGCCTAACTATTCTGTTACTCTGACCAGCAATACTTTTATTGCTATTGCCCTGTCCAGTACACATGGGCTTTCTATCATTTGAGCATAATGTTTTGAATTAAAAGTCAATGTAACCTACAGTTCTGGGGTTTGTTTTAATTTTTGGTGCCCCCTAGCACCATTGTAGCATGAAACATGAGAACCCATAACCTGAGGTTACATAAAACAGTCGTCCCCTCCTGTCTAGAAGTAGGCACACTCACCCTTTCCTCTCATCACAGCATCATCTCATTATCACCACAATCCATATCTCAGATCAGCTCTTGGCTCTTATCAATACGGGTACAAAATTTGGCTGCCCCGCTTGTTGTGTCCCATTTAATATTCTCATCTTCTGGTGAACTCTTAACGTCGTTATCACCTACCAATTAATGCTCTACACACCTCCATATGGAGCCTGGGATTCCTGACTTCCTCAATCCAGGTGTGCCTTCGCCAGTGACTAGTGTCCCACATAAAAGTACCAAAACTGCACAGAGAACAGCTAGCACTCAGAGGAAGGAAAGTCCACGCTCTGAGCATATAACTACATTATATCAGGAACTGTGCTGAGAAGTCTGTAATCTGACACCACGGCACTACACAGAGGGACAAAACTGAGTTGAACACAAGCCAAACCAGTGGAGCAGATTTGAGAAATCAGTAGTGACAAAAATGAACAGTACACTTTTTAAAAATTTGTTGTTAGAACAAATGAAGAGAAGCATTGGCCAATGCTTTAGACATTCCTTAAACTAGATGTCCAGCATTTCTCACCCCTTTCCTGTCAGACCCCCCTCCATTTCTAAGCTTACCTTCATGTTGTTTACCATGTACTTACCATGGGATACAACCTTGGTGCTGAAGTTGATAACTGAGCATTCAAGGGGGAGGAGATTGCCCTTGTCATGAATGCTGATGGAGTTGTGAAGGTAGCAGAAGATTTCAGTGGCTGTGGGCCCTGCTGGCAGGTGTACGCATCTTAGGCTAATGCATGTGTTTTTCTTTAATGGCTTTAGTAGGTCACACTGAAGGTGTTACTCTGTCTCCCAGGGAAAATACGATATTTAATTTGCTTCAAAAATCTGAATGGAAAATTTTCCAGAGTTCAAATATAATGCAAAGTTTAAATTTTTAATTGTAAAATTCTAATTAGGTTGTTATTAAATTTTTAAAATATCACCCTATCGGTTTAGATATGGCTAATTGTCTCTAATTACTTCTGAAATGGGTTTTATGCAGTTAGTGTCCACCCATGTCCTATCTCCTGTTTCTACTAAGCGGCCACCCAGGGTGTGCTGTTCTTTCATGTAACCTTCATTTAACTGAAAGGACTTCTGTTATTACTCTCTCCTAAGAACTTCACAATTAACTTGAAAGTGCCTGATAGAATGGGAGAAGAGGAGTCCTCCTTTTCAGCATGGTTTTATCTCAAGTGTTGTTAATGAAAGACACGAAAATTGAGCACTAGTCTAATATGTTATCTTCTGAAGTGTATTAGGATGCTCAATGGAAAAAAAAATGTCACCTTTAGCACACATAGGGCCTTGACCATAGGCTACTAAATGCCTGGAGTCATTGAGTCATTGCAACATTATCAGCAGAACATGTTTGCCGGGTCCAAAACATATCAATAAAATGAAAAATGTATTCTCTCTCAAAATACGGCTTGATAGATTTTTACCAAATTGAGAAACTATGTTCAAGGCGTCCTTCTTATTATATAAGCTAGAGCATGACTCTGAATGGAGAGACTGAGTTGTGGAGGTTGGGAGAAGGGCCTTACATAGACTGAGACCATCTACTTCCTGTTACTTCCTGCAGCTTCCTAGAATTTGAGATCAGCAGGGACACATTCATTTGGCAAACCCTAACATTCTCTCCAGCATCTTACCTAGGAAGTCTTTTTAATTAAGTTACACCTCTCCATTGGCGGTTAATTTATATATTTCACAGTCATTTTCTTCCCTAAATAGGTCACATCTATTATCCCAAATTTTGTGAAAATAATTATAGTTCTCAGGAGATATTTTACACTAATTATAACATTTGGCCTTTTCAAAGAGCTCCTTCTTCAAAGCACACCGTGTGCAGGTTCCTCCGCTGGGTCCCAGGTCCAAGGTGTGTTCCAGGATTTAAAATTTTCAATAAATGTGGCAAGTGGCATAATAGAGTTATCTTCCTCAAGCATGTGACTTCATTACAAGCTCCTAAAAAGTGGCTCTGGCCCGATCTCCAAAGTTGCGCATGGTTGTAGATGGCGGAAGAGTGTTTGCTTCTGGGAAAGGCGTTCACATTTCATGATTTTCCCCGGGTTGTAGTGATCAGCCCTGGCTTCCTCATGCCTCAGTCAGCCAACAGGAACGCTTCAGGTGGAGAGTAAAAAGGACACTCTAATAGCAAGGAACTATTTAGGCTAGCAGCACACTGCATTTTCAGACTAGAAGCTGGAACTTTTGAAATGCCCTTTTCCAGGAACAAAAGGGTTTAAGTGTGGAAAAGGTTCATAGTGTGACTGGCATGAATATTTAATTAGGAAAATATTAAACGTTTTGGTAAAAGGGGACAGTTAAAGGAAACTGATGTTTAATGAGCACTTACTATGTGCTAAGTGCTTCAATAAATACAGTTTGTGAATGATTCCTTTTAAGTCTGACAATGGGCCTAAGACGTTGGCATGCTGAAAGCAAGTGACATTGCAGTGTCACAGCCTGCCTCACCCAAGCACCCATCTGTGTCATTATCAGAACAAAGAAACCTTTGCTTCCTGTGGGAGATTGCCACTAATGCTCCTGGTAATGACCAGGGATTTATTCCACAGAAGCATCTGCAGCCCTGTGACAAGGAAACGAGTCCTTTCATTCTGGAAGAAAATGCACTGTATAAATTGCCTCTTACGTCCCTCTCTCTTAGGCAGCAGAATCTAAGAACCAGTCTGAGAATTCACGTAAAGGCAGAGTCCGGCTCCGTTGCACACTGCAGCTAGGGCAACTAACAAAGAGCGTGTACTTGGAGGTCTTACTCCCTGGGTTTGCCTCTTCCCTGTATAACTTGCTAACTCTGCAACCTGGGCAAATTACTTAGCCTCTCTTGGCATCACTGATCCTTGTCAAAAAATGGAAATGGTGATAGCACTTAGCTCGTAAGGTTGGAGAAGAATTAAAAGCATATAAAGCATATGAAGCACTTAGCCCAATGCCTGCTACATAATAAGGGCTCCATAAACGAACTATTTTTATGGCCCATAAAATGTTCACTATCATGAAAGGACATGGCATTCTTATGATTGTTCACACAAAGAAGCTGCCTGGTCTTGAATAGTGAAAACTGCCTTTGAGTTTTACAGCTTAGATCTTAATCCCATGCTAAGGGCTCTGTTTCTGTGGTCACCAGTATGCCGCACGCTATA
The DNA here is from genome assembly GCF_000147115.1 of Myotis lucifugus. NCBI lineage: Eukaryota > Metazoa > Chordata > Mammalia > Chiroptera > Vespertilionidae > Myotis > Myotis lucifugus. The sequence continues at coordinate 992,993 of NW_005871394.1, read as the reverse complement.
TGTTTGTCAATACTCAGAGGACGAGACTTGAGATATGCTAAGACTTTATCTGCGGTCCCTGAGGTGGGTGGTGCAGAGTGGGTGAATGAAGACAGAACCAGGTTGTGGAATACTGCTTACTATGGTGTTTGTAAAGAAAAAACTTGGTTTTGAAATGTGGCTTTTATCAGGGTAGTTTGACCATTTCCAAATGTTCATACTAGGGGCAAGTCAGGTGTGCTGCCTAGAACATATCTGAACTTCAGGTGTCTCATTATTGCTATATATATATATTTATATCAACTTCAACACCTATAATTTACTGTTATAATAGGCTTTTATTTAGTGATTCATGAATGAATTGGGCAGCACCCAAACTAGCAAAAGAGCTGTACAAGGAGAAAGATATTGTATAGACCAAAGCAAAAAGGAGTGAGGAAGTCATACCAGATACTTGCTGATTGACTAAAGCAGGATTACTTTCTTTGTAAGGAGCAAAGGGAAGTCTTGGAACCAAGTTAGATAACTTATGATATGCAGGTAGGCACTGACTGGTTAGCAGTCTTCCTTTTCTGGGAGAGCAAATGTAGAAACTTAGTTAAGTTACCGTTTGCTGTTCGGGGTCTAGTCTAGACTCTTAAAAAAAAACTATATATATGAAAGCTTCAACCAAAGTGTTTATCCCACTGGTGTTAAAGTCTTATCCTTGCTAGCAGTGGAGGAAATTGGGGCATATAGATGGGTAGCAGCTATGGTTGGGCCACTCATGTCACAGGTCTGGAAACAGGAACCAGTGAGATGTTATTTTCAATTTGATCGCCTCAGGAACTAGGTAAGACCATTCAGCGTACTTGGCTCAAAGCAGCTGCCAAAGACATGGGAGTGGGTGGGGGAGAGGGATAAAGATGTTGGGTGCTATTGGCATATTCCTGTATCTGAGGTTTGAACATTATATACAGGGATCTATTCCATGGTTGTTTCAGGAAAAGATCACCTGAATGGAGAATGGAAGAATCTTACACTAATTGACAAGTGAAGTTTCAAATGTAGGGAACCCAAAAGAAAAATAATTTTCTTGCCCTGGCGGGAGTAGCTGAGTTGGTTGGAGTGTCGTCTCATATATCAAAAGCGGGCAGGTTTGATTTCCAGCCAGGGCACATGCCCGTGTTGTGGGTTCTATCCCCCGGTGGGGGCACATGTGGAAGGCAGCTGATCGATGTTTCTTTAGCACATTGATGTTTATCTCTCTCTTTCTCCCTTCCTCTCTCTAAAAGCAATAAAAATAATAATAATGTTCTCATGAATGTATTTCCCTTATATTCTGCTTAGAAGTGCTTCTTTTTTTTTCCTCAATAGAAATATTCATACAAGTGATGATTAGAGCAAGTATTAGTAAAAAACACAATGTTTTAAAATTATCTCATTTTCTTACTGTACAATTTATGTCTTGTTGCAATAATGCTGCATAACAAACAACCCCAAAAGTAAGTGGTTTAAAACAACAACAACGAGTTATTATTGCTTATGAGTCTGGGCAATTCTGGTGATCTGACTGAGCTCAGTTAATCTCACTGCTCATTGCTGGGGTCTGGTATGCCTCTTAGTCAGCTGGCAGACAGAGGGGGAGCTGACTGGTCTGGGAAGGCCTCAGTACAAGTGTCTTGGGTCTCCTGCACATGTTCTCCTCTCCAGAAGGCTAGCCTGTTCTTGTGGCAGAAATAAGAGTTGAACAGAGGCACAGAGGACCATGTGAGCCGAGGCTTGAAGCTGGCACGCTGTCCCTTCATGACATTGGATTGGCTAAAGCAAGTCATGAGGCCAGCCCCAGTCCAAAGATTGGAAAATAGACTCTTTTAAGGGAAGGAACTTCAAAGTCCTACTGCAAGTGCCATGGATACTGGCGGAGAAAGAATTGCATTTTTACAATCAGTCTGGCACACTTGCTCTGCACATTTTCCCTGTATGAAGGCAACTTCAGAAAGATTATAGCCTTGAGTTGGATGATATGAAAACTGAGCACAGTGACTCCACTAAAGTCTCACTAATGTGAGGCCACATTGGAAATCAGGGTTTGGCCACCCCTGTCATCCAGGGTTTGCTGCGTTGTGCCTGATACCAGATGTGTGTGTGTGTGTGTGTGTGTGTGTGTGTGTGTGTGTGAGTGAGAGAGAGAGAGAGAGAGAGAGAGAGAGTGTTTACACATTTCTATACATTTTAAATTACCATCCAGCTCATTTCTGACATATACATTCAGAGTTTTTAACTTTGAGATAAAGTTTGCCTGCACTAGTTTTAAAATCTCTTTTATTAGGCAAAGAAATGGGATTGGGACCTCATGAAGCTCAACTCGCTCATATAAGAATATCCATCAATGGGGAAAAGTAGTGAAGGGGTTTGGGAAGGAAAACTGCATTTTAAAGTGACTTCTATTGCTGCCTATCTTGTAAAGATTGCATCTCAGGACTCGTGGCTTTGAGTGGAGAGCAATGAAATGCAGGCTTCTTTCTAGTTTCCGAGTTTTATTCTCTGTTTTGAATCTGAACCAGCATTATCTTTCCGTCTGAAAATAAATAGTACAGCATTTCTCAGGAGTCAGGTTTAATTTTTGTTTGTTTCCTGCTCAGACATATCTGGGCATATGTACACACAGATGTTTTCTTTTATTAAAAGTATTTGTTTTGTGTTAAGCTAATGTACTTGTAGTATGGCATAAAAGGGCTTTCCGTGCAAAGTAAGTTTCCCTCACACTGTAATCCAAGAGCCCCTTGTCCAGATGCCAAGGGGTATGCTCCTTAAGGGTTGTCCTCTGCATATATAAGCCCATGCAAGTATTTGTGTACAGCTGTTTAATCACTTAATATAAATATGAAGATACTTCACATACACAGAGTTCTTCACCTGTTTCACTTAACAGTTTAGCTTAGAGATTTCCTCATCTCAGTACACAGAGAACTGCCTCATTATATTTTTCAAGTGTCCTCCTGCCCGAAGGTATACCTCCCGGGTGCCCCTCATGCTGTCTCTCCTTGCCTGTTGGTCACATGCTATTCTTGAGGATTTCTGTTTCCATCTTGGGACCTTTATCTATCCCAGATGGGTCCAGAAGATCTTGATGACTCACATAAGACAGTAGGTGTCCATTCTTCTCTCCATGCCCCATTTTCTGGGGGCTGAAATGTTCTCCACGGCACAGGATGATCCACCTCAGCTTTACCAGTGAGTTTGGAGACTGACCAGAATTGGTTCCAGTAATGCGGGGATCCGTCAACTTGGCCCATCTTGCGTCTCAGTCTCTGGCCCAGGGGTACTTTTTGGTTTTGGTTTTTGATACAGCAGAAATGCATTTCATCGATGTTAAACAATCTAAATGTGATAAAGCCAGACTGTGACAGCTCAGAAAAGACACCAAGATGTAGCAAAGACCCATTTAAGGTTAATATGTGAATGCCATAGCTCATCTACCCTGTGTATCCCAAAGTTTTTAAGACATCTGGATTGGACCATTTAGAAAGTGCTCTTCTCCTTCTATTTTTCCCTGGTCTGGGAGTTACAGATGAAATGAGGCTTTCCAGGGCCTGCCTTTTATATCTCAGTGCAATAAAATTTATGTTTGATAAGCATTTTATATCACAGAATATCGTATACTGTCTAATTATAAAATACAGTATAATGTTCATAAGCATGAACTTCAGGGATAGGTAGGCCCTGTCTGACCTTGAGCAAGTTATTTGACCTCTCTTAAGTCAATGAGTCCTCATCTGTAAATGAGATTAATAACACATCATAGCTCAAGAGCTATTTTGATGTTGAAATTAGATATTGTGTATGAAATGCTCACAGAGTGTCTGATACAGCAGTCAATGGTAGCTATAATCTTCCACCAAAGGCCAGTATGCTGGCTCCTGCAAAAGATCCTCTCGTACCTTTCATCGTCCAGCGTCCTTCAGCTATTTGAAATCCATCCTAACATCTGACTTTCTCCATTGCAAAGGGAATTATTTATGCAGACTCTGCCCCATGGACCTCAGCGATGCCCAGTAGTGCTGGCATGTACTATGTGCAAGCCAATGTCTTTGGTGTTACAAAAGTAATCAAAAGAATTTCATTTTGGTTTACTCAGGGTTTTTTTTCTTTTTTTTAGGTAAAATAGCATAGTATAATTGACCATTAGAGGGTTTGGATTTTGGCTTTTTCACCTACTACTGTGTAACATTGGGCAAAATGACCCCAATTCCTCATGTATTATATGAGAAGACAAACACTTGTTTCACAAGTTTTTTAACAAAATATCTTGGCTACTTTGAGCAATTAAATAAGATAATATTAAAGTACTAAGCACATACTAAATTCCTGTTATCTGTTTTCCTCCTTCACTTCAGCATGTGTGATTGACATCTATGTAGTTATTTCTTTAGAATTTCTCTTTTAGAAAAATAAGACAATTATACATTCTGTAAGACAGTGTGTGAGGGCTGTGTATATAGCCATTTTCCTCCCTACTCTTGCTTCTCAGAATGCACCAATTCTCTTTTAATTAATATTTCATCATATTGCACTCTAAGGTCCAAGAAGGTCTAGAAAGATATGCACAACACAGCAAAATGACAGCATAATTATTATTAGTTAATTAAAAAATGGATCCTAATCTTGATGTGGCATACATGTACAATTACTCTTATTATATGAATTTCTCAACACACATGTCATCTTAACTGGTCCTTCTTCATTTTGATTCATACTAGGTCAATTCCAGATTTTGCTATTGTTACAGTTAACACTTCTCAAGAAAAAGTGATCACTGTTGATTAATGAATATACCTGATGGCTTCTCAAGGTTTTGTATTCATTAGATTTGGTTTGTATGCTCTTAATGTGACATCAGTCTCCAAAGTTGAGAAGGAAAAAAACACTTGCAATTGATTAAATACTTACTCTGTGCCAGGCATTACACGTGTGGTATTTTATTTGATCTTTACAGAGGCCAGCTCTAACCTGGAACTATAAGGAGAAGGGGATTGTGGGAAATGTGATTCTTGCCTTTGTTTCTTTGGTACAGGGCATTTGAGAATGGGGTGGCCTCTATCCACTTCAATAACAGTCTATAATAGTCAACCCATTGTGAGGAGGAAGTGACACCCTTTCTTGTGATCTGACCACTGTCTTTTCATAATTAGGACAAAAGCATCTCACGGAAGTAGTTTCTCACCACCACCCAGCAGCTCAACTAAGTGAGAAGGTTGATTCACCCCTTGGAGCAATGAGACTTGGTCTGCAGAGTCAAAGAGGTTGAGGCCAAGGCCAGAGATTACTGAGCCTCAAAGTGCTATCCTGGGCCACGTGCGCAGACTTCCTGCCTACAAGGTGTCCTTGGTCTCGGTGTAATTCTGCTCTTGAACTTACGCGCTGAAACCTGGGAGGTGCTTTCAGTTTAGTGGGGAAGCAGACAAGGAAACAGACACCATCATGGATCAGGTCTAAGACAGGTGAACACCTGGGGCAATGGGAGCGCCCAAGTGTACCTGGAGGAAGGGACAGTAAATGGCAAGTAGAAGTCATTAAGATGATGCCAGAGGGAAAACTCAGGCCTTAGAAGGCTGCACAATTGCTAAAATAGCATTAGAATTTTGATTTTTCTGACTGAAGGATGATGAGATGGCAGGACAATGCAGACAAAGGAAACTGTGAGTCAGAAAAATCCAGAAAGAGAGAGAGATCTGGGGAGGGAGGAAGGAAGGGTGTGTGGAACTGGGAAGGGAAGCATAGAACTTAGTTTAAAGAGTTAAATAATAAAACTTAGGTTAGAGAAATTAAATAATAGAGGCTTTGAAAACCCACCTTAAAGTTTTCAAATATTCTATTATTTGCCCATTTATCTACTGCCATTTTCAATATGTTTTACTGCCAAGCCTTACCCATATGTTATGCTCATGATTTACAGTTTAAGAGGAGGTTAAAGGTAATGATTAACTTTAGACTTAGTAAGTATGCATGTTCACACTTTAATGGTATCAACTAACAGAATGGAATTATTATACATAAATATTAAACTAGTAGAGGGATAAAATAAGAAAAAATCAATCAATCAAATGCATTTCTAATTAAAATCCTAACGTAATTATAAAATGTATACAGAAAAGCAAAGGATCAGAGAAAGCCAATTTATGAACAAGAAAATGTTAGTGGTAGTGCCAGGTATCAAAAATTGATTAAAAATAATACTAAGATATAACATACTGGTGAAGTAATATACAAACAAACCATAGAGTAATATGACCGATAACATATTGTAGGTCACTATGAAAAAGATGAGTCATTCAGGAAATATTACAAGAACAATTGTTAATCTGTATGGGGAAAAAAAAGCCTAAATATTTTTCTCAAACTAACATATAACACAAAAAAAGCAGAAATCACAAAGAAAAATTAACAAATTTGTCTATCTTAAAATGGTAAACTACTCATCAAAGGTATTTAGAAAATGCGAAGAGCAGCTGATGATAGAAGATATTTGCAACATATAAAGCCAGATAGGAACTAGTATCCATGCTATATAAAAACATTCTTCAAATTAATAAGAAAAAGACAAACTAGTTAAAGAGGAAAACCTAAAGGCAAAAGAATAAACAGGCATTTCACAGAAGAGAAAATTTAATATTCCAAAAACTGCATGAAAAGATATTGTCTCATGGTTAATCAAGGAAATGCAAATTAACACCACAAAGAGATGCTGCTATACCCACCATATTGGAAATTTTTAGAAAGGATAACAAGTTCTGGTAAGGCTGTGGAGGCAGGGGAACTTTCATAGATTTCTGGTGTGTGTGTGGATTATCAAGGAGGGCTACTGACTTCCTTATTTAATGACCCAGGAAAGAGTCCCACAGATGTACAACAGAATAAATGAACAGCATTGATTGTAAAAATTGGAAATAACACAAATGTCCATCACCGAGGGGATGAATAGATAAATTCTGGCTCAGTGATTACTAAATAGCAGTGAAATAAATAAAACATCTATTCTTATCAGCATGAATCTCATAATCATAATGTTGGGCAGAAGAAAATAAGTCACGGGAATAATACATATGCTTTGGTACTCCTTATGTAAAATTGAAAAGTATGCAAAACTAAACAATATTTAGGCTACATACATATGTATTATAGCTATGAAGAAATGCCAAGTAAAAATGATATAAATTTCTGAATGCTGATCCCCTTTGAGGGGAGGGAGGGAATGGCCCACAGAGGCTCTGGTGACATATGAAAAACCCTTTTTCTTATGGGGGTGTTCTTTCAGCCCTTCTCATATATTTTATAGCTGATATATTATAAATATGATTTCAGAAGTATAAAGTATTTTGTAATTTGAAAAATAACATTTGATAAAATGATAAAAAAGTTAAATAGCTTATTTCTCCTTTTTATCCTAATATAAAATTATCAAAATGAAAATAATTCATTACAAATGCATTCTTTTAACTCAAGTTTATTAAAGTGAACAGAGTCCATCTTTTTTTCACTAAAATCGTTTTCTAGAATATTCCAGAAAAAATTAACATAGACTGGATACAACAATCATTAATTAGTACATGTGTCTGGCCTTGAGTAAGGCACTAATCTCTCCAAGACTCTCATCTTTATCTGTCAGTTGAGATGCTTGGATCAACAGACTTCTAAGAAACTTCCTGCATTAAGCTTTATATACTAGTCTGGTATCTTGAATGCCCTCACCATTAGGCAGGAGGACACAGGACAAGCTGTGGTGTTCGGAAGGCAGAAACCACATGCCATCACTGTGCCTGCAGTGTGTAGGCAAAGTACCTGCATATGTCACAGGGTCAAAGGGCAGTGGAGTAAAGGCCTCTGGCATTAAATGGGTGAATGTTGGGCACGCTAAAATCTAAAATCTCATCATGTCCTGGAACTCGTTATAAAACAAAGTGGATGGTTTTACACCACCCTAACAAGAATCATGGATAATGAAATATTTATCAATTCTATGATACAGTTTTTACATTTTGTCTTCTCTGCAAACAAGGTGGATCTTGTAACTGATGACACCTTTTCCCACTGTTGTGAGCCAGCCAGCAGTTGTGATGCAGCCGTCATTGCCTGATTATGAATAAACATAATTATTATTCTTGGTGGCATGATTTGCAATAGAATCCCCTTGGTGCTTCACTCAAGGAATCATTTAAGGAAATAATGCATCCTACTTGTCCTGAAAAGCTCCCATTGACATATTCTGATATGATTATAATAAAACAGCTTCAAAACTAGTGGAATGGGTACCTGCATTTTAGAAGAGAATCTTGGAGGCAATGGTAGAGTACCCTTTGAAGAAAATCTCCATCAAGGAGACTTGACTTGGGGTGGTGAACACGCAATACAACATATTGTATTATAGATTGTACCCCTGAAACCTATAGAATTTTATTAACCAAGGCCACCCCCAATAAATTAAATAAAAAAATAGGTTCTTGCAGAAAAAAAAAAGTCTCCATCAAGAAAATGTTCTCCCTGGCTCAGATTGACTGGAAAAACACAGAGATAGAGAAATCTGAATTGAAAAATAATTCAGAAGAACTGGGCTTCAAATGTGAGTAGACTTTAAAGAACCCTTAATCAGTTTATGTGGCTTATATTTCCTATATATAAACAAAAGTATGTTTTTAAAAACAGTTTCTCTTATCACTGGTCTGGTCATGGATGCTGTCAGACCTAAAAGGTTAATTCCCACTAGTAAAGCTTAGTTATGGAAACTGGGAGCCAGGCGAGGGCGGCAGAGAGCTAACCTAAAGTTTTAACTCTATGAAGGGTCCTTGATAGTGTATAAAGCTCTTTCATATGTACGGACCTATGGCATTCCCATTGCAAAATGGAGGCAGGCCAGTAATTTTCATCCCCACTTGACAACAAGGAAACTGAGGCTTGGAGAAATTAAGTGGCTAGTTGGAGCTGGCCCAGCTAAGGAGTGGCCCTTCACTTAAACTGAGAACAGTTGGACTTCAGTGCCTTCTTCTCCATCAAATGCTGGTAAAACCTTTGAGAAGCCCAGTGGGTAGTCAAGAGGAGCACTGGACATGGGTCAACTGAGATCCAGGTCAGCTAAGCTCAGGACCAGGGTGTGTGGTGAGGATGTCGTGAATAAGGATGAAAGTGTGAACTAAGAAGTCAAACCAAAGACCAGGGAGATTGAGTAAATACCAAACTAGCTCATGATCACTAGACAGCAGGAGACAGTGCTGAACCAAATTCAGACAAGGGCCAGAAAGGAAAGCCCTGGGAACATGTCTGGCTATCAGAGAACACACTGAGTGCTAGTGGGGTCTCAAACCCTGCTCTCTCTGGTCTTTAAGTGGCCCAGCCTCAGACATATTGAGAAACAGAATAGCTCCAGGCCCCTCGGCAATAATGTTTGAGCAAAACTCCAGGGTATTTTGTACGGGTGAAGTTACAGATGAAAAGAACAAAAGATATTTGCTGTGTTCCTGCCTCACTTCCTAGCATTTAAAAAAAAAAAATCCGGAGGGAGACTTTCTGCTGCTTTTACCAAGTGGTTATTGTTTGAAAAGCTCAAATCAGGAAGTGGAATATTTTGCAGTTCTACTGGGAAGGCACATGGGAATCTTCACACCTAAGAAATTGCACTCAACCTTTTGGCCTGAGAGGTACAGTGGAGGTGAGGTATCACTTTGTGTTGTCAAGATTCATTTCTTTCCCGAGCAGTCACTTCCCAAAGTCAGCTCTGTGGTTGGGATTCTGAAGGCTTTTGTTTCCTGAACCTCAAACTCTACTTAATATTCTCCTGCTTAGCTAGCTCTTGGGAAACCCCTGAAGAGGAAGGTTGAAAGGTGTGCCTACAGCTGGTTTTTCTGCGAGAAGATGGGTCTCAGAATGCAGAATAGGGAAGCGGAGCTTCCAGACCTCATCCACAGTGCATGCAGGACCTCAACCGCAAACATCAATAAGTACAAATAGGTCCTCTGCCCAGAAATCCCACAAAGAGGAAATTTGAAGAATTCAGCCTTCTTTATTATTCATTTGGAATAAATCATGCTTTGTGCTGGGTGACAAAAGAGGGGATTACATGTAAGAGGATGATGACCATAGGATTAGTATTGCTAGTTCAGACAAAATCTGTGCTCCTCCCAGACCATTATATGTACTTTCCGAGGACTTTGTAGCATATAATAGGTACAAATACATCGAGAGCTGAATGGTTCAAACTCATGTATTCGTTTTATTGACGATCTGTGTTAGATTCTCTTCTTGTTTTCATTCTGGGATAACAAATGCAATTCCTAAATATGATTTTATATCTACATGTACACTTACATCTGCATTTGTATGTATTTCCAGAGTAAAGAGAATGCAGTGCAGAAAGCACTCGGGTGTTAGAATCAGAGGGACCTGGATATATAAAATATCACTCATTTATCGGTGAATTTGGTCAGGGTACACAATATCTTCATACCTTTCTATGCTTATCTATCATATAGAGAAACAAATTACTACAATATAGTATTCTTATAGAAATTAGATAAGTGTTCTCTGTGTGGTCTTTACGTTGAAGGCATTAACCAATCTGCTTTTCCGATGACGGCTCCCTTAGACCCATGTTAAGCTTCATCTTCCTCCTTCAGAATTCCATTCACAGTATTTCCATGTTTGGAGTTACCCTTTGTCAGTGTAATAAATATTGAGCACTTACGATATGCCAGTAACCATTCTAGGAACATAATAAAGAGACAAAACCCTTTTCCTCAGGGAACTGACTGTTTAGTGAGCCCCCTTTTCCCTCTTTTTCTTTCTTGCTTACATCTTCATCCCACCTACCCTCCAAACTTCACCTCTGGGGCTTCTGTTCTGAGGTGTGTGTGTGTGTGTGTGTGTGTGTGTGTGTGTGTGTGTGTTTAATCAAAAACAGTCTCTGTGCCCTTTGAAAATCTATAGCATTTTCCTGCTTTTGCTACTTAGATGGTTTTTTATCTTCTGCTTCCCAGTGTTGTAGAGTTTGTTTGCTTTTTCCTCATGTTCTTCTGACTTACATGCTTCTGAAGGGTAAAAGGTCTGAAATATAAGCTTTAAAAGGGCAGCATGATTCAGTGTGTTTTATTCACAGTGTAGCCCTAGTAACTATAGAGAGCAAGAGTGGGTTCTCTATAAATATTCTGCATGCATGAATGAATGAATGCCTGTGTCCCTCCCATTACCTTGCTGAACTTTACTGGAGAATTGGATTTGCACTCAAATGTTCTGGATTAAAAACCAAGCTCAGAAGTTGACTTTTCCTCTCTGAGATCCAACTTCCTAATATGTAAGATGCGAATAAGATTTGTGCTTTGCGTAATTAAAGAATTGCTTTTGAAGATCAAATAAGTGTGATGTATATGGAAAAAAACTTCTGTTCACTGCTGAATTGATTAGAAGTTATCACATCTAAGCCTGTAATGATTACTGCTGACTGAATGAATGCATGAGTTACAGGCTGAATGTTTATATCCCCCCAAAATTCATATGTTGAAGCCATTACTCCAGTGTGATGGTATTAGGAGATGAGGCCTTTGGGAGATAATTAGGGATAGATGAGGTCATGAGTGTGGAGCCTTCCAGAAGGAATTAGGCCCTTATAAGACAAAATATGGGAGAGAGAGATCCCCCCCTCCAACTTCTTGTGTGGGGCACAAAGAAGTCATGTGAGCACACAGCCTGATGCTAGATACCTATAAACCAAGAGAAAATGGCTCAGAATCACATCTACCTGCTGCACGTTGATCTTAGACTTTCCAGCAGCCAGACTGTGATAAATTTCTGTTGTTTAGTCTGGCAAGCATGGCTCTGTGGTTGAGTGTCAACATATGAACCAAGAGGTCATGGTTCGATTCCCAGTCAGGGCACATGCCTGGGTTGCAGGCTCGATCCCCAGTGTGGGGTGTGCAGGAGACAGCCAATCAGTTATTCTCTCTCATCATTGATGTTTCTATCTCCCTGTCCCTCTCCCTTCCTCTCTGAAATCAATAAAAATATGTTTTAAAAAATTCTGTTGTTTAAGCCACCCCGTTGAGAGTATTTTATTATGGCAACCAGAGCTAAGAATGAATGAATGAATGAATGAATGAATGAATGAATGAAAGAATTCCATGGAGTCCAAGTAATTTAGGGATTCAATCAAGAGGTAAAAGCAGGCACAATAGAGGGAACAGAAGCCTCTGTCATTTTAGAGGATTAATTAAGGTTTAACAGCGCTGTGCTGCAACTTTGCTGAGTCTATTTCCTGAGATAAGCTTAACTTAGAGAAGTTCAGGACATCATGGAAAGATTAAACTGTCTGTTAAGAGACTGATGTCTTAGTGGGTGTCTGTGGGCAAGTCACTTTAACTCTCTGATCCTCTCTTGCCTTACCTATAAACTAAAGAGTACCGTACCCAACCTAAGTGCCTTCTAGCATTGTGTGGATTAAAGAATGTTATGCATTGATAAGTGCCTTCTAAATTCTTAATTGCCAATAAAATATAAGATATTATCCGAAGTGACATGCTATTAAAGACTAAGATTTGTGCCACATTTTTTTGCTTCTCAAAATTAACTTTCTTACCCAAGATTTACTTATGACCTAGAAATTCTTAGCATCCTGGAATTTATTGACAATATATCTATTCAAATCCATACGCCAATCCTGTGTGCCATGTTTTGCAGAGAGGAAACCATTCCATATAGGCAAAGGGAGTTGCCTGGGTCATACAGCTTACCGATGACACAACTAGGTTCCCAGCACATGCTCAGTAACTCCAGGTGTGGAACTCTTTCCACTGAAGCACAAACATCTATGCTCTCTTGTTTCTAAGTACAATGGTTTTTATTTTCAATGAGACCTAGTTTTCCTGATTACCACATTCAGTCCAATAAAGGTAACACATGGACTGTATAAAATTTTCCACTACCTTTATGTTTTGGTTAATGTGCAATATTCCGGTTGGGATCTTATTTTCTAGGTGAAATTTAATAATGGGTCCCTGGAGCTCAGATTTGCAGGGCACCCATGTCGCTGATGTTAATTTTTTCACAAAGATTCTTAAATGGCCTGTTACTACGAAAATGTTTTGTGCTGGTAAATATCAAAAAGAGGTATGCGATCCTGCGTCTTTTGAAACTTTGAGTGCTGGCATAAGATCAGAGGTTCATTTTCTGTTTATGCAGATGTTATTAAGCAAATAACAAGAGGGTAGAAGGGTCTAGATGGTATTGAAATCTCTGAAGGAAGAATGGTGATGAGGTGGGGAATTTCAAAATAGGCTTTTGAATATAGCCTGTAACTAGGTACATGGTCTGAAGTTAGAAAGAAATTGCTTCACTAAGCACCATTGTTCTGAAGAATAGCAAGAATAGCAAGGAGAGGCATTGATGATCTCAGATAACACATTATGGCTCAAATTATATTGACAGCCTAGCCTGATTCCCAGGAATTTAAAGCAAATTTGGTATTCAGAAGCCAGATGGGTTTTTTTTAAGACACCTTCTATTTTTTAAAGATCTTATGTCAGCCTTGGCGGAAGAAAATATTTTTTCTCTGGAGTGAAGTAAATGTTCCTTTCTCTAAATCCTACCATCGACTAGCAGTTCAATGGGAATGACTAAGCCCAGGACTTGGAGCTTAGCATGCAGAGGGACCTGGCTCAGGCCTCAGGGGCATTCCTATTCTCCCAGCAAAGCTTTCCACCCAGGAAGCCCCAAGGGGCTGAGGTCATGATTCAGTTTCAGGACCACGGAAGCCCAGCTGGGAAGCTCTTCCTCAGATCATGAGATCATGGCCTCTTACTGTGACTGCCATGGTGCCGTCCCAGAACATAGATTTAAATAATCATGATCAACAGGCAGTTAAAAGCCCGTGTCTCAGGATTTCTTTGCCCATATGAGACGTGAGCCAGCCACTGATGTTTCCCAAGCTTTGTTCCCTCCTGCTGATCACAAATATATTGAAAATATAATAAATGCTAACTGATGTGATAATCAACATCATGGAGAAAATTCTGCCTCTCCCTGTGCTGCCAAGTCAGTAGGTTTCATTTGCTTAAAGATGAGGTCAATGAAGGCAGCCTGCTCATTCCACCACATGGAAGACTCCCTGGCTTTGAATGAGTCAGACTATTGCATCCTTGTACAATCCTCTCTAATGTGCTGCTGTGGACAAAGTAGGAACCACAAAAGAACCCCTTTGATTAGATTTTATTTTCGTATGTTGTCAGATCTATATCAAGATCTTTATCTGCATGGATGTGTACATGTGTGTGCACATGCACAACTGAGTCAAAGTTCTTTCCTGTACTTGGGAATAGTTGAATGTTGCTGAGCTGCTGCCATAATCTTCTTTCTCATCAGAATCAAAACTTTATCATCACTATCACTGTCACCATCATCATCATCACCACTAACAATTACTGAGATTTGTTTTACTCCAATTTACGTGGAGATAAAGGCAGTTTTGTTATTAGCCCCATTTTATAGATTTAAAAAAACACTATTGTTTAGGAAGGTTACATAAGTTTTAAAGTTCACGGAGATCAATTTTGGCTAAGTTATATTCAAAACCAGGGTCTAGGACAGTGATGGCGAACCTTTTGAGCTCGGTGTGTCAGCATTTTGAAAAACCCTAACTTAACTCTGGTGCCGTGTCACATATAGAAATTTTTTGATATTTGCAACCATAGTAAAACAAAGATTTATATTTTTGATATTTATTTTATATATTTAAATGCCACTTAACAAAGAAAAATCAACCAAAAAAATGAGTTCGCGTGTCACCTCTGACACGCGTGTCATAGGTTCGCCATCACTGGTCTAGGGCTTCAAAGATGCCATGTTTTATCATCACGCCATGTGTCATCCAACACATGCCCATCCCTACCCCTGGAAGATCTACCATCTGAGGATGAATAGAGGAGTTTTGCATATTTAGTAACCAATGTCTTGAATTCTACTTTTAGACTTTCAGAAGTTGTATATTTTGAAAATACATATTTTAGGTTATCAAATATATAATATACATACTGTTCAAGGTAATAAAGACCTAATAATAATATAAGAAATTAAATTATTGCCCTTTTTAGCATACAACTCTCAAATACGTGCTTTTAGATGACTGCTTCCCACCCCCTACCCACCCTCTCATTCACAGTAGCCTCTTTTCAGGTCATTCATATATTTATTCAAGTATTGTGGGAAGCATCTGCCGGGTACCAGGCACTGCTCCAGGGGCTGGAGATCCAGTGATGAAAAAACAAATGCAAATTTCATCATAATGCAGAACAAGAGTGTGGTTATTAACACTGATCTGGAGGCAGTGGTTTGTTTGTTTGTTTGTTTATATTTGTTGAAAGTCCAGGGAAACCAAGAGCTTTAGCTCTGGCAGTCTCGCTCTAAAACAAAGCAGAGCCACGGTGCACATCCTGCCCACAGGGGCTCTGCTGGGCTCTGCGGAGCTGTCAGAGAGAACACATCTCCTGCTCCAGCAGCCAGGGCAGGGCTGCTGTGCTTCCAGGAGTTAGGATTTTCCTAAGGCTCCTTCCAGGACTCATTCTCCACAGCATTGGCCAGATCCTTCAGTCGTTCCAGTAGTTGGCGAGTCACTGTTCCATGTGTCCACTGAACCCTGTGCGCTTCCAGGCGTTCTAAGGGGGAAGTCTTCAGGGGCGAGTCCCTTCCCCTTGCCAGCAGCAAGATGCGAGGCAACAACCACTCCCCCCTGATGCCAACTGACAGGGGCACGAGTTCGGTTTTGTTCAGGCAAAGGGATTAGCCCCCTCAGGGTTCATTAAGGGGCAGCCCCTTTCAGGGTCTGGAACTGTTTACTTCAGTGGCTTTCCTGAAACTGCCCTGTGTCACTGGGGCACTAATTGTGCCTGATGGACCCATTATTTTGTAATCAGAGCAGTTCCTCGGCTAGCTCTCTGGGGGTTAATTATAGGGATGAGGTAGTGGCCCCGAGATTCCTAGCAGACAGGACCGCTTGACTCGCTCACCAGCCGTCTTGGAGAGAGTCCTGTTACTATGAACATTCGGGTTTCTCGGCACCAGCGGTGCCTGCCGCCCTTGGAGTTGATTCGGTCACTGTGCCAGGAGGAGCCCGGCGATGCATCAGCGCCAACCTGCAGGCCTGGCCTGCTTTCTGCTCGCAGGGGACTCCTACCCATGGATCGGGAAGCCCAGCCCGCGTGTAGGCAGCCCTGCCTGCTGCAGAGGATGATTCCTGCCCCGGGGTAAAGGCGTGCACCTCCCGGAAATGTGGGTGCCTTCAAGCCGAAGGCACTTTAAAACTAGGAAAGCGGCAATCTTCCCTGAAACACACAGTACTAAACACAGCAAGAGACCACAATGATTGGTAAGGTGACGGAGCGCTTCTCTGACATTACGCCCCTGGCAGCCGGTGGGGGCTGACCTTGCAATCTGCCCCTCATTTCTCTCCCCCCGTCTCGTCCCCCTGCCCCCCCCCCCACACACACACACACACACTGAATGTCTAGCTCAGGACTCTTGGTGTAAAGTGATCACACATTATTGTTCAGCCTTTGTTGTTGTTTTATTTTGCAACAAGCCCACTGGGATTTAATAAGCAGGAATGTAATATCCAGGAGAGAGTATTGTGTATTGAAGTGTGAATGGGGAGGAGAATTGGTACATTTCAGAGCTTCAATATCTAAATCCTGTGGCATTTGGGGCCATTGGGGAAAGCAGAAAACCAAGAAAGAGGGATTTTTTACTCGAAGCTTTGTGCTCAAATCCACACTATCAAGTACAGTGGAGCAATTTTATTTTGAGTAGAAATGCCTGAACTATAATCATAGGTAACTTAGGAAAATGATCTGGGAGAAGTATAAATTGTTTTTATGGAGTTAGCCCTTGCATAGAGTCTGTATTTAAGAATGACTGTGGTTGTTGAGGGTAGAAAATGTAATATGATGGAAAGTGCTCATGATTCATATGAAAACCTAAATTCAATTCTTATTTCTCTCACGTATACGTTGTGTGATTGGGGACAATCATTTTGCTTCTCTGGTTCTCAGTTTCCTTAGCTTTAAAATGGCAGTAATAATACCGATCCACTTGCTGCCACAGGATTGTTGTAAAAATTAAGCATAGTGCCTGGCATTTATGACATGGCTTAATATTATGTGAATGGAGACTAATTGAATAAAAAATGTATATTCTAGAAAAATCTTCCCAAGATATTAAGTATTTACAGTCACATGTAAGTCATAAAAGCAAAAGAATTTGTAGTGATGGATATCTTATTACATTTTTCCATTCCTATATGCACAAACAAAGCAGTATAAACTGTTCCTACCTACATATGGTAACTTCTAGATTATTCCAGAAACTAGCCTGATACTGAAATCTTTTTGCCTAGCGCTGTGATTTCCTTCTGTCAGAGCAAAGTTTCCTTCTGAAGCCGGTAGAATTCTGCAGTGAAGAATAAAGAATAAATGTAGTACTAAAAGTATATTAGGCATACAAAGTGTCCAGAATAGGCAAAACTATAGAGGCAGAAAGTCGACTACGTTGTTAGGGCTGTGTGTGTGTGTGGGGGGGGGGGGAGCAAGGGGGTAGAAGGGGAATGACTGCTAATGAGTACAGGATTTTTTAGGAAATTGATGAAAATGTGGTGATAGTTGCACAACTCTACAATTGCACTGAAAACCATTGAATTGCTCATTTTAATGGGTGGGTTGTATTATATGTGAATTAATATCTCAATATCTCAATTAAGCTGTGCTTCAAAAAATTATCATTTATACAGTGTGTATATATGTATATATGTATACATACACATACATACAGGCAGACAGATTCAAAGGCATACAGTACTAGAACCGGATAAATATGAATGAATTTGTGGCTCTGAAATGGAAAATGCTGATTCCTTAATGAAATGCTATGATTGTAAAAGAGGAAGAGAGCAGAGGTTGGTCCCCAGTCCTGTGGCAGCGCAGGGTAATGCTGGGAGGACTGCATTCCATGGGAGTCAGACATGGTGGATCCGTTTCCAATCTGAATCTGAAGCCATTCCATATCTTACTTCTTTCCGGTCTTGTGTTCTCTTTTCCATCTGTTTCTGTAATGCTGAAATACCTGGACTCTATCAAGTCTGTCCCTCTGGGAAGTTCAGACAAAGTATTTGTCCTAAAGACTTTCTGGCAGTGAGATCTGATTTATTCCCAATGCTTAAGATATATTTATGTGAGACATAATACTATAACACATTATTATATTAACATAGAATATATTGTATGTAATAACTATCATGTGTATAATTGTTAAATAGCTAAGGAAAATATAACTATTTAATAGTAGATTAGATTAAGTTTGAATAACATATTTTAATGTCTTACTAGTATAGACTTTTTTCCATCATCAGATAATTTTAGCTAATATATTTATAAGAGTAGATTTAAGTTTATATACTTTGTGACATTTTTGTAGTTTAAGCCCAGTGATAGAAATAAATTTACTTAAGCAGCTACAGTATGATGAAAAATAATTAAATCAGCACTTTTATACCTCTCTTGCCTAAAATAGCTTGGGTATCTATGCAATATAGACCACATATGGCTGACAACAAGTATGTTATATATCCATAAAGAATAAAGCTCTTTCAATGATATATAAAAGTATATTTTACTGAGGTATGGCAGCGATTGCATTGCATGCCTGTCATCCCCTCCCCTGCTGAGAGCCTCTCATTTTGGTGCCTACCAGAATAGATTTTAGTGATGATAGCAGCACATATTTTTACCCATTCAGCCTTTTACTATCAACTAGCAGCTGGAGTTATTCACTTGCAAGTATAAGCAGCTAAGAGGGGTGACTTTCCAACTGGCACAGCCATTTGTTGAGATCTTACTAAATATCAGGCACTATGCTTGTCTCCAGAGATATAATGATCAAGTCAGGATCTTGGCTTTCAAGTAGCTCAAAGCTTAATAGTGGAAATAAATCAAGTAAAAAAAAAGAGTTATGGTGCAGTGTGAAATGTGCTATGCTGTAACAGGACACGGGAGCAAAGAGGATATGAGAGAAAGTGGCAATCATTGAGCTGACTTTTTAAGAGTAAGAAGTTATAGCCTCGGCAGAGAGGAGATCCCATGTGCTTTTCACCCAAACCTGTGGTAAAGGCTTAAAGAGGCTGTTAGCAAGAGAGAGCGCTGGTATTCACACCCAGGTCTTCCCGGTCTCCCATCACACTGCCTTGTAAAATGCATACAGAAGAGTGTTCTCTCCTTGGACAGTCCTTTTCATCTGCGTTAGGAACTGGCAAGGCTCATTTCTCAAAGTGAATCTTGTAGAACACTAGTCCCTGAAAATGCTTAGAGGCAAATGCCACCATAGTTAAATAAGCTTAAGAAAGGCTGAAAACTCTGTTATTCTCTTTTAGTTTATAATACACATTAACATAGAATTCTGCGAAGTTCTGAAATTGAATGAATAGACAAACAAACAAATAAATACTTTAACTTTGCTTAACTTGATGATTCCAAAATGATTTTTAGTCATGGACTATATTTCATCCCATGTACATTTTAATACCATGGAAAAAATTAGTATAGCCAATTCCGTATCGGGACAGAAAGGGACAAATTGGCTTAAGTTAGTTTGAATTTGTTTGGACATGGATTATCAGTTATCCATTTATAAGTACAACAGCTGCAATTTGAAGTTGGACTTAGTATGTCTTTGAAAGCTTTACAAGATTCAGTTTCTATACATTTTAATAAAAATACAAATAAACACCATTTATTAAATTGTATACCATTCAGAGTTCTTCAGGCAATATATGTTCACAAAATTAATATCTGCCATGCAGTCACTGGTCAGCTCGTTTCTCCTTAACATTCCAGTTTCCTCTTTCGCTTCTCTTTGCACCTGGGACCTGGCTGTACTGCACGGCCAGTAGGTTCCCACGGCTGCCGCATTCTAACTCTAGCCTTTGCTAACATTGTTGCTGCTGCCTGGACCACTCTTTCCACCTCCCTGACATCTCATTCCTCTCTCTTCTCCAGGACTCAGTATGGATATCATTTAGTCTGCTAAACTTTCCTGACCCCACATCGGGGTAGGGAGCCTTCCTTGACTCATTGTATACCTTATGTTTCCCCTCTTAGGCTTGTCACATGGTCTTGCCTAGTTACTGCTCTGTATTTCTCTCTGGACTATGAGTTTTATGAGGAGAGGAAACATGCCTGTATTAGTCACCTACATCCTCATTTCCTACCTAGTACCAGACATATACTCTATAAACACCTGTTGGATGAATATGTTTAAAAATGATTTTTATTTGTGCACATAATACACTATGCGAACTATGATATCAATTCTCCAGCTCTTGCAAACTGAAATAAGTTTCACATAAAATTTCCAAATAACTGTTTTGTTTTGTTTTCCTGTGAGGTAACCCTTTCATGCCAAATTTCATGCATTTGAGGACTAATCGATGTCTCTTCTCTCCTCCTTACCTTTGACCTCCTTCAACTTTAATTCATCATCTGTAATTGCGAGACCCTCCCTCTCAGAAAGCTTGGGAATGAATAGCATAGGTTTTTTCTAGCTGTAAGAGCCATGGTCTCTCAGTCCCATCCTGAGGACTCAGGCCACATGTTCACATGAGATCCGTGCTGTAACATTCGGTGTCTGCCACTGCGAGGGGGAAAGGACTTCGGGGCTGTCCGGTGGCCTCTCTGGCAGTCGGTGCAGGCGTGTCCCTGGGAAATGGGCTGCTCTGTACTGAGAACCAGAAGTCCCAGTGCACGGCTTCTTGGAAGCCGCCAAACTCCCTGCAGTGGTCACTGCCTCTTATGCATGAGGCGTGAGCCTTGTGCTTTGTGTTGAAGGGGAAATAATGTACAAACGATGGCCTAGTAAGCTAGTCATTACTTCTAATTGCTGGTATTAGTACTTTCAATTTCCATTCCCCAGGATTATTGTTGTTTTCACTATTAAGTAGACATCAAACTTGTAGCACTTTCCGACTCTGTCAGAGATCAACTTACCATAAGAATATATTTGGGTTGACTTTTTCGGAATTCATAATCCTGTTGCTCAATCACGGCAAAGAACTGCGTGCTCCTTTAATGAATTAAAATTTAAATCCGGAACACTGGCTGGGCCCAATTCACCCACTGCTGCTTCAAAGCTCCTTAGCATATCAAAGTGCTAAGAGCACAGAGAGCACAGTGCAGGAGCCAACCCGAGCTGGATAATGAGATATAGGACACATGGAATTTGAGGCAGTGCCTACAGCGCCCAGGGCAATATTCTATACTTACTTTTATTGTTCGGTACAAGGTATTCCAACACTTTGCTGTGCAAACTCTGTGTCTCTCTTGCATATTCTTAGACGATGTATCCCATTTATATTTAATTCGGGTTCTGTGAAAGGTATGAATGGAAGTTGCTGGGACTGTTTCCAGAATTAATGGGAGACAGGAACAGTCTATTATTACTCAAAACTTAAGAATGTAGAATGCCAGAGAGAGACACTTTGAAAAATGATTACCTTTCCTGCAGGAGACTGAGGATCTGTCATATGTCTTACGAACTTGCCCAGTGGTGTATATAATTGTATCCTTTCTCGTGGGCTGTCTTCCCACTGGAGAAAACAGCGCCTACCCCGGCTGTGCGGGAGTGATGATGTCAAAGATGCCTGCTTCCGTGTTATAATGGAATGTGACCCACCTAACTGCTACCGTAGGACTCTTCCGAAAAGATGGTTTTCACACAGCATTACCTGTAGGAATATGAAAGCATGGAGAAAACCACAGAGAAAGGGATCAGCTAAGAACTTTCCTCTTTCTTATAGTTCACCTACACTTGTGACCGGTATGACAGCTTGTTGAAAGCACCTCTCTCATAATATGTGCCTCATGTATTCTCCCATTTTATTTTTTAAAAGTTCAGATATACAATCAGTTAAAAAAGTAATAAAATGAACATAAAATACCCTTCATCTAAAATCACCAAATTTGCCCTAGCTGGTTTGGCTCAGTGGGTAGAGCATTAGCCTGCGGATTGAAGGGGCCCAGGTTCGATTCAGGTCAAAGGCACATGCCCAGGTTGGGGGCTCAACTCCCAGTAGGGGGAGTGCAGGAGACAGCTAACCAATGATTGTCTCTCATCATTGATGTTTCTCTCTCTCTCTCCCTCCCCCTGCCTCTCTGAAATCAATAAAAATAAATAAATAAATAACCAAATTTGATCACTTTACCACATTCACACATATGCTGTCTCTACATGTATGTATAATATCTATAGATATGTAATATATAAATATTTTAAATAGCATAAACATTTATAAATAAGTTGGAGACATCATGGCATGTTACCCCAACTATTTATTTCAGCATCTGTGTCTGACTATCTGTAACCAAAGCATGCATGTACCTAAGACATTTAACAGTGACATGATATTGTTATTTTATTTATGGTTCATACCCAAAATTTCCCAGTTATCATAGTGATGTCCTTTTAACTGTCATCCAGCAGTATTAATATTCAATCAATGATCATACATTGCATGGAGTTGTCAGGCCTCCTTAGTGTCCTTTAACATAAAAACATATTTTTGTCTTTCATGACATTAATACTTTTGAAGAGTTGGATTGTCTTACAGAACATCCCCTCATTGGGATTGTCTTATTATTTTCTTGCGATTATATATGAAATGGTTTTGTTAGGAGTCCAGATAGGTGAGTCTATGTAACTAAGCTGTGTTTTATTGGCCTGCTTAACCTGTGTCTTCCCTACCCGCATGGGAGCTCCTAATAGTGAGGAAGCCTATCTTATATCTGTAAGTTCAGAACTCAGCATATTGCCTGGCACATGTGAGTACCAATAACTCGTTGTCCTCCCTCCAATCTGTTCCTTTTTTTCATTTGTCATTTTAGTTCTTCCACTACCATCCACTCAGCCACCCACACTAGAAATCTAATTATACTTGACACTCACTTTTCTCTCCCCTTCTCCCACTTCTGAATAATCACAAAGCCCTACCTGTTACACTGGGTGAACACTTCTCTAGCCATTCCCCTCACCTCTATTCCTATTCCAGGCCTCCATCACCCTCTCCAAACTATTAGAGCAGCCTGTTAGCTGATCTTCTTGCTGCTGTGCTAGTCTCAGTCCCATCATATCCAGCTTCAAGCCAGTGTTCAGAGTGACCCACCTAAAAGGCAAACCTGACCACCTTGCTTTCCTGGTTAAAAACTTTCAGAGACCTCAGTGATTTATGGGATATGATCCAGCCTGATAAAGAAGCCACCCATAATCTGATCGTCTCCTTCCTCCTATCTCATCCTGCCTTGTTCTTTTTGTTCCAGAAACACTGAAACCATTGAAATAGCATTAGAAGTCTTCATTTGCTATGGGCCAACCATATGCCAGTTATTATATAGTGCCCCCTTTATGTATATGATCTCATTTAACCCTTATCTAGGTGGAATAATTTGCATTTTATAGATAAGGAAATTATTTGCATTGCCCAGCTAATGAGGTAGAACCAGGATTTAAACAGGAACTTTTCCCACCCTGCCAAGGTTGTCTCAACTCGCCATGCTATTTCTTACCTTCATGCCTACTTTCTGCATGTAATACCTTTTCCTCAGCCACTTATTCTTGTTGCCTAGCTAACTCTACTAACCCTGTAGAACTCAGATGTAGTCTCTTTTATTATCTTTTGTGTTAGATAATGTACTCTCTTAGTGCTTCTAAAATAACCTAGCATAAGGCTAGTGCTGTGCTTACATTATAATTTAAAAGTCACTTTACATGTCTATCTGCCTGTCTTCCCCACTAGACCCCATTGTGTTATTCTTATACATGCAGAGTAGAATCAGAGTAATAACTCTATAGATATTTGCTGTGAGTGCATGGATGATAATGGGGCAGAGAGGTCTTTATGCTGCCATGTTGCACATAGCTGGCTTAGTAAAGGACTTCTATATACTTGTCAAATTTTCAGTCACAAATTTTCAGTCAAAATAGATGACTAAATTGTGTGACATAACGTGACTTCACAATGATCTTAATACACACTTTTAAAGAATAATGCTTACATGCCGAAACCGGTTTGGCTCAGTGGATAGAGTGTCGGCCTGCGGACTGAAAGGTCCCGGGTTCGATTCCGGTCAAGGGCATGTACCTGGGTTGCGGGCACGTCCCCAGTGGGAGATGTGCAGGAGGCAGCTGGTCGATGTCTCTCTCATCGATGTTTCTAGCTCTCTATCTCTCTCCCTTCCTCTCTGTAAAAAATCAATAAAATATATTTTTAAAAAAAAGAATAATGCTTACATAATGATTTAAAAATTAACATGTTTCTCCTCTAATATTAGGACACTTTGCATTTTACATTCACACACATTTACTTTGCTACACTCAGGATAGAGTACGTCCTTTGTGCCTGTCAAATGCAAAAAGAAAAATGAATGTATGTTCCTGTTTTTATTGAACATGGCGTTTTAAACATTTCTGTATGTCCTTCATATTATTTTAAATACTGTAATATTTTACTGAGTTGGTTTTATTAAATCTATTCCTCTAATATTGGACATTTATGCTTTTTTCCAGTCCTTTGGAATCATAGATGGCTGTTCTGAGTATATAGGATTTTTTTCTGTTGAATAATGTTATTAGGAGAAATTCTAATGACTAAAAAATTATTGAATCAGAGTAATTATTTTATATACCTTTATTATTCTTAATTTCTTTCCAAAAATGGTCATACCAATTTAAATGATCACTAGAAATAAACAAAAATAATGGATTCCTTAAACTTTTGCCAGCCTCGGGTACAATTTTTAAACTATGTTAGCTGTTTGAATAGGTCATTAAAGATATCTTCAGTTCCCATCAGAATGGTCTTGTCCCATGTTTCTGTCTTGATATTTGTCTGTAATTTGGGTGTTTTGATGCCATAACTTACTCCGTTTTTAGGAGCTTGTGGTTTTCCTTCTGAATTTTAATGAACACTTCACATATTATAAATGTTCATTTGACATTTTCAGTTCAAGTACTTTTCTCAGTCAGTTGTTATATTAAAAAATTTAATTTACATCTCTTTTTACTTATGGAGGCTTCAATTTCTGTATATTCAGTTGTGGAAATATGTCCCATTGAGCTCCTTCTATGGACTCATGTGTTGTGTAAGGCATGGTTCTAACACTTTGGTTTTCTAAACTGCTATAGCTTTCTTAATACAACTTAATAAATAAGCCTTCTTTGCCCTTTATTTGAGAAAACTGACTTAACATTTTAAATGTTTTGAGTTTATTTATAACTAGGAGCCCAGTGCACGAATTTGTGCACCTTAAAAGGAACTGTGGGACATGAGGCTGCGGTGGGCACAGGGGCGGGTCTCGGCCCATCCTCCACACCTCTGCTCTGCCCTTCCCGCTGCAGCCCCTGGTCCCCTGTCTGCCGGCAGCCCCGCTCCCCCCCACCCCCACTGATGCTGCCATTCCCACATGCTGATGGCACCGGGTGCAAGCAGGGTCAGCACAGGCAGCAGGTGCAAGCACCCAGCAGGACCAAGGCAATTGAGAGCAAAGAATTTCCAGTAACCACCAGAGGCTCTCCCCAATGACAGCAACCAGTGACCGGCGCCCCACCTTGGTCTGGCACCCACGCTCACCTGCTCCACCATCCCACCACAGCCAATGCCTGCCATGTTCCATGCTCTGCCACCTGCCGCCAATGCCCGCCATGTTCCGGCGTGCCCCTAGTGGTCAGCACATGACATAGCAACCGGTTGTTCAGTTGTTCGGTTGTTTTGCGATATGGTCTATTTGCATATTAGCCTTTTATTATATCAGATGTCCCCCTCCTTCCTGTCGATGTGCCTTTCTGTATTTGTGCCAGTACCACACAGCTTTAAGTACTCAGACCTTTTTAATATGTTTAGTATCTTATCTGGGTAATTTCCTTCTCATTTATTCTTTTCAGATTATCTATTATAGTTTCACCTTTGCTTATATTTTTAATGCAAATTGTGTTGAATTCTAAAACAAGTATATTGTAATTTTTATTGAAATTGTGCTAGATCTATACAATTCCTTGGGGTGGACAGATTTATAATTTTTAGTCTCACTGAGGCAAATATCATACTTATTTTTTTAAAAACTTCCAAAAAGGATTTACAGGTTTCTGTAAAATGCCTTTGCTCTTATCTTGTTCAACATAAACCTTAGTGTTTAGATTGTTTTTAATAAAATAATAATAGCTAACATATACTAAGCGTGTAATATATACCAGGCATTATGCTGAGGCCTCTGCAAGGTAGCTACAGTTATCACCATAGGAAACTGAGTGGTAGGTTGGTCACATAATGTGTCCAGGGCCCTGTGGCTGTTCAGGGGTGGAGCTATAGTCTGCACCCAGGACTGCTGTGCTCTTAATCACCACCCTGTACTAGGTAAGCTGGAATTGTGAGCTATTAAGATAATGAAGTTTAGCCAGCATAAAAGCAAAATTCTTCTGCTAAGGTCAATATTTCAAATGGATAAGAAGAGGAAGGACAATATCTGTTTAGAATATGAGAAAGAGCTCAGTTGCTTAGTAGGTCTTTTATAGTGTCAACTAATAAAGTGACATGTTGCTTTGAAGGAAGTAATGAATCCAGTTCTGCATTAACTGATATATGATGCCAGTTAATGTCAGGGGATAGCACCAGAGGATCCCATCTAGCATGCTGTGTTCTCAGCCCCATGTTGTAAGAGTGGCTTTTATAACTGTGAGTTTCATCAGGGGACAGTAATGGGATAATGAGGAATTATGTTGAATAAGTGATTGAGTGATGGGAATTTTCAGCCTGGTTAAAAGAAGACATCTGAAGAGCTGTTGTGAGCAGGAGGGAATAGACATGCAGTGAACAGAGGTTTCAAAGAGACAGATTCTCCAGGAAATTCTTGAAGAAGTAGCTTGTCCAGCAGTGAAACTGGCTTCCTTGCAATGTAGTGAGTGTGTCACCCTTTGAAGTATTGAGCAGAGACCAAAGGTTAGAGAAAAGGGATTCCAGGACCAAATGTGCCAGCCAGAAAACACAGTGGTTAGAAATGCTAATTAGTGGACTCCATCCCAGACTAGTGAATCGGAAACTGAGATGGGGCTGCAATGTGTTTTAAGAAGCCGTCCCGATGACCTTGATACAGGCTGAAGTTTGAGAACTACTAACCAAGATAAACTCTAATGCCCCTTACAACTCTAAACTTTAATTCTTTTTACTATTTGTCACTCGATACACTTTAAACATTCACTATCCATTGTGTATTGCGCCTAAGGGAAGTTAATTGTTGAAATAACAAAAGGGACCTCATTATAAAGCGGTTTCCTCAATAGATGTCTTCACAATGTCAACCCTGCGACAGTGTTTCAGCTAACTCAGGTATCCCAATAAATGGTTGAAAATCTCCCATACACACACTCCAAGCCATGTCCACTAGAGAAGGCATGGATTATCAACAGTATATGCCTACTATTTTTTAAGGACAAATAAATAAAGAAAAACTAAAGTTTTCATCCTAGTTTTGTTTTCTTTTTCACCATCAAACTGAATTGAAAGCCTCTGGAGGTAGGTTGGAATAGATGGGAAGAACTTTAAATTTAATTCCTGATAGCTAAGACACAATAAATGTTGAATTCCCCTTGTCACTTACTCTTGCTCTGAGTCCTTGGGCATTGAGGCCATGTCTCATCTATCATTGTATTTTCGTGGTGCTTAGTGCAATGCCTGTAAAATGTTAGTGCTCAATCATTGCTTATTAAATGTAATGTATTTAATGTGGTAAATGATCTGGGCTTGAAAAATTGTTATATGACATCATTATGATTACATAAAATAGAGAAGACTAGAACCCTAGGCAGCCCAAACCAAATGCAATTACAACTTACATTTTAGAGTAATAGCTCTTGATCTTTACGCCCACTTTCTAAAGCTTTGTTTTGCATGGTTATAATCATTCTTTGCATAAAATATTGAAGTCGGCTTTTTTTTTTTTGCTTTATCATTGTGTATTAGGGAATCAAATTACATGGTAGACTCACACGTGCAAAAAAAATAGAGCTTTTTAAATTGCCAGAGCGAACTTGATCCTTTTCATCAACCTAGCAGGCAATTGGAAAACTTAAACATGACAATTAATGATAGCTAAGCCTTTCCCAGCTAAGCAGTGTATGTCTGTGGTGTAGTCAATAAAGTCCCGCCCTCTCTCTCAGGGTTGGGCTAAATAATACCTTGGGTGACTGAGCCTATTGCAGATATATGCTTGGTATTTCAGATTCCCTTCCTTCCCTGCACTTCTTTATAATTATGGCATCTGGACGGGGTTTATTGGAGGAGAGGATGGAGCAGACAAGTCAATGGCTCATGTAAGATCATGGTAATGAAGAAAGAGGACTCAAGTTTTTTCCTTTATTCCAACGCCTGCCTTGTGCTGGTTCACCGGCCTTCTCAGAGCCCCCACACCCACTCTCCTGAGCCCACTGAGACATTGGGGCCCCCGAATGCACGTGCAGGATTTGGAGGGAGCTGGGGGAGCTGTTTTACTCTCATCTAGGCAGCCATCTCCAGCCACCAGTGTGACACCTCATTACTTTGGATACGTCCCTGAGTTAAAGGTGAGATGCTTCCAGCTGGAGAAAAGGAAACAGTCCTGTGCTTTCAGCTCTCTCTTCATCCTATAGAAAAGCCTCCCAGCCCTTAAAACATCTCCCTCAGAGGAGAAGGCAGGACACCTGAGCTTCACACCTATTGCCCCTAATTCCTCTCCTTCCTGTGCCAGTGTGGGAAGAATGGTTCTTTCCTCTTGCTACTTGGCTAGAACGACCATACCATGCTGCTTATCCTGCACTTTCTGTGCACTTAATAAACAGAACCAACAGAAAACACGTTTCTAAGACCGAACTTCTGATATGAAGAAAGGGGAGCTTTGAAATGTAGAGAGCCTTCTTTGCGCCCTAATCCTGGCTTTCTGATTGTATGTCTTGGGGAAGTCTGTTTTGAGACTTAAGGCTGATCTGTGATGCCACACTATCTGAGGCAGTACCCATTCTTTCCTTCTCTGGGCAACCACTTCGTGGCTCACCTGCAACAAACATGATTTGAGGGAGAAATAAAATATGTCCATTGAACATTTCTGAGTATTATACTTGGTAAAAATTATATCAGAAACACCCCTGCATGCCCTAGTGGTATGTACTGAACACTGTGATAGGAGAGGTACATGATTTAATGTATTTAATCCTTGAGTTTAATTTACTTAATCCCTATTCTTATTTTACAAATGACACATTGAGGCTCAAAATTAACTTTCTCTAGGCTTTCCAGAGAGGGCATCTGTCCAGCTACATAACGCATATTTAACCAGATGGACACACCACTGAGTAGTTACCCATTGCTCCATGTTTAGACATTAAAGCTGCCTCAGGATGTGTGTGTGTGTGTGTGTGTGTGTGTGTGTGTGTGTGTGTGTTTTGTTTTGTTTTATTATTTAATAAAGTTTTATTTTTCAAAATGCACAGTTGGGGCATCCCCATGTTTGGTGTTTCTGGTGTAAAGTACTGGAGCTCTGTGCCTTGAAACTACTTTAATGAGTTCTTTAATCCTTGAGTTTAATTTACTTAATCCCTATTCTTGTTTTACAAATGAGATACTGAGGCTCAAAATTAACTTTCCCTAGGCTTTCCAGAGAGGGCATCTGTCCAACTACACCATGCACAACATTTAACCAGATGGACACACCACTGAGTGTTTACCCATTACTCCATGTTTGGACATTTAAGCTGCCTCAGGATTTGTGTGTGTGTGTGTGTGTGTGTGTGTGTGTGTGTGTGTGTTTTGTTTTTTTATTTAATAAAGTTTTATTTTTCAAAATGCACAGTTGGGGCATCCCCATGTTTGGTGTTTCTGGTGTAAAGTACTGGAGCTCTGTGCCTTGAAACTAGTTTAATGAGTCCTTTACTAAGGAGCTTCTGAGGGGCTGCCCTGGCCAGTGAACCCTGGATCTTCAGTCTCAGAGACAACAGCTGGGGTTGTAAGCTCATAGCTGCGAACTTCCTTACAGAATTGGTCCTAGGCCCCTGTGTCGAGCAAGACTAGGTCATTGAGCTTGTCCTGATCTTTGCCTTCAGACCACGTCTCTTTGAAAGATTTGTTCACTGGATCTTTGTCATTTTTGACCCACTTTCTGGCATCTGTTTTCTTCCGTTGTCCTTGGGCAGCCCCACCACCTTGAGCTGCAGCCTTGCACTACAGGGACCTCAGGACAGGGCTTCGCCTCACTCAGCTCACCACAGCCACCTCAGGCGGTTCTGAAGGCGGATTTACCACTCCTCCTACAAGAACCTGGGCCCTAGAATTCGAAGGCTGCTTCAAACCATATGGGGGAAATCAATAGATTAAAAGAAAACTAAAAAATATATCAACTACCTATAGCAGTGCAATGACCTAGTTCAATATTTATTCAAACACAATGTAAAAATTCAATTTGGGCCCTAGCCGGTTTGGCTCAGTGGATAGAGCGTCAGCCTGCGGACTGAAGGGTCCCAGGTTTGATTCTGGTCAAGGGCACATGCCCAGGTTGCGGGTTGATCCCCAGTGGGGGGCATGCAGGAGGCAGCCAATCAATGATTCCCTCTCATCATTGATGTTTGTATCTCTCTCCCTCTCTCTCTTCCTCTCTGAAATCAATAAAAATATATATTAAAAAATCAATTTGGGAAATTTGAACATTAACTAAATGTCAAAATTGTTTCAATCTAATATGAGAGTGGAGTAGATGGAACAAAATTGGCCCTAATTTGAACATTGTTGAAGCTGGGTGATGGGTACAGGGGGTTATTATTCTAGCATTTTGTATATGTTTATAATTTTCTGTAAGAAAAAGAAATTAAAATGGGGAGTAGTATTCCCTATGCTTTCTGAGTTTTGAGCAAGGCAGTATTCTCTTTCTAATATTATTAAGCAAACATGAGTTTGCATGATTTTGGTTCCAGTTTCCATTCCCCAATGTCTTATCCTTAATCACATTTCTGTTACATTCTGTATATCACTTGACAAATTCCTTCTGGGTGAGCCTGGTTAGATGAAAACTCTTTCTCCATATGGAGTAAAGAGATGGCAGCCAGTGCCCTGGAGTGTGTGTGTGTGTGTGTGTGTGTGTGTGTGTGTGTGTGTGTATGTGTATGTGTGTGTGACAGCTGGTGGGCACAGTGACTCTCTGAACTAGGCCTTGCCAGAGCCTTGTTATCCCACTTCGAGCTGCAATTTTATCATGTGTCTGAGGAAGTGCTTCTCCTGCTAGGCAGGAAGGAAATTTAAAAATAAGTGCCAGCTTCAAATACCTGGGAGGCACACGCTGACATCTTCTTCTTATCTGCTTGGTGAAGTCCTGCTGTCCTGCCGAGTGTCTCATTAACACCAGGGGCTGGCCAGGCAGGGTGCCTGCCTCTGGGCATGCGTGCTATCTGAGCACAGTGTTTATTCGATTCATGAAATGTACTAAAGTCACATTGCATTAGACCCCCAAAGCGCACTTGTTTTCTGGGGGGATGTTTACAGTTCCCTCTCTTTCCCCAGTCCCCATGCCACACTGAACCAGGTATCTTGCAATTCCGGCTCCAGTGACAGGAGAGGAGGCAATGTTTCATTAATTATTCTTCCCCTCTCAGTATTATTCATTATTGTCATTCATGTAAGTATTAACATTTGTTCCAGGGAGAGGGGCGAAGATAACATGAATGAGGGAGAAGGAGATGGAGAGTAAGCATGGAAGAGATTGATCATTGCAGAATAGGAATGAAGCAAGTACACTATATCTTGAGATTCTAGTGGGGTTCTACAATGAAGACAAAACACTGAAAAATAGATTAAAGATGTGAATTTTTCCAAAAGGCACACGATGAAATCTAATGTGTGGGGGAAATTCTCTTGATTTTATAACTTCCTTTCATACCCTGTACAAGCTAATGCCAGGATTCAGGATGGCCTTTCATTATATGTCATTCTCTGCCATAGCGTCCCTGCAAAACTCAAAGAAACGGCATGGCATTAAAAATACTCGCAGGACAATCAGCATAAGCCATAGCTCACCCACACACTCCCAGTATATATCAGTGGAGTTTCATATTGTTTTCTCCCCAATCCTCTCATTGGCCTTGTCAGTTTTATACAAGCTGACTATTCAATATGGGGCATATTGATTTCTGCAGTGTGGAGCTAAAGAGAGCAAGCATAGGCACTGATTGTAGTGAAGATTAACAGGTATTAATGGGGTTAATTTTCTGCTCTAGTTTTTCAAGAACAGCCATTATCAGCAAATGCTTCAGAGTTTTAAATGGAAAGCAAATGGGAAAAAAAGGAAGTATAAAATATGCAGAGCCTGGCTTATGTGTATATACCATTTTCCCAGCCTTAGGCAGGAACCAACATTTGTACCAGGACGAAGCTGGTGCTTCACACGTTTTATTTAACTAAATCTTTGGAAGCATGTGGACAGCTAAATTTATTCTTTCCATTTTACATATGAGCAAACTGAACACGGAGAGATGTCAGTAGTTTACCCAAAGCCATACGGGGAGAAAGTCCTGGGACATAGCTGCCAAACCAGCTCTGTCTGACTCATATCTGTTTTCTTTCTGCTGCCCCTACTGACCCGGCAAAGAATGCTAAAGCAGTTCATAGGTTTTCTTTATTTCTGTATTTTTGTTTGTTTTTAATCCTCACCCAAGGATATGCTTATTGATTTTTGAGAGATAGGAAAGGAGAATGAGTCAGAGAGAGAGAGAGAGACATCCATCAATGTGTGAGAGAATATCGATAGGTGCCTTCGACATGTGCTGTGACCAGGGATCGAATCTGCAACCCCTTGGTGCATGGGACTACACTCCAACCAACTGAGCCACCCAGCCAGGGCAGTTAATGAGTTTTCAAAGAAGAAATTTTTTTTACTTGTGGTTGATGCCTTACTCCAGGCATTAGAGAGTTATAAACTTTTCAAATTGCAATAATTATAACTACAGGCTTTATGTTATAAGGCAAGGTGCCATGAAGAAGGAAAACATACCTAAGTTACAATTTGTCACTATGGGTGAGGTCCTGAGCAAATGTCTCTGGGCCCAAATTATCTCTGCCACATGCAAAATAATTTGCTTAGATCAAGTCTAGGTTATCTTTCTCTTCAGAGATTCTCTTAGCTGATAGATTGTAAGTCTTGCTAAATCAGAACTGATTTATGTGACATACACACACACACACACACACACACACACACACACACACAGCATACCCTATGATCTACACAATTAGCATTACTATTTTTATTCAAGTAAGGGCAACTTAGTTTTCATACGCAAAGCACTGAACTGGTTCCAGGCAGTTCAGTTATTCAGTCTAGTTTAAACATTAAAACAACATCCCAAGCTGGCTGGTAGCTCAGTTGATTAGAGCATCATCCCAATATGCCAAGTTTGTGGGTTTTATCCCCAGTCAGAACACATACAAGAATCAACCAATGAGTGCATGAATAAGTGGAACAACAAATGAATGAATCAATCAATCAATGTCTCTCACCAGTAAATATTTTTTTTAAAAAAAAGACAACCTCACACCTGTCCATCCATGACCTTACCCCCCTTGTGATCATGGAGGACTGTTGATCTGTACCTAAGTCCAAAATTCTGGCTGCATTGGTATGAGCCTTTCCTGGCCTCCTCCACCTTGAAAATCTGAGAAAACTGTTAACAAAGTGCAGTAGAAAAAGGGTGGATGGTAGATTGAGACCCAGCAGGTCTTGGGTATTTTTTAAGCACATTTTTTTTAGCCACCCACAGTGGTAACTTTTGGTATTTCCCGGTATCTAGGTTCTGTGTTGTATAGAGAAAATGTTACCAGCAATGCTGTGGCATAGTTACCCCTAGAGAGAGAATGAGACTCAGCTGGATGAAGTCTTTCTCCATAGACACTGTCAGTATGTTACTGTCCTTCGTGCCAGACTGATAACTTCTCAAAAGCAGAGTGTGTGTTCTACACACCCTTTTATTGCTACTACACCCAGCTCATGCCCAATATGTAGTGGGCAGTACATCAAGAAAATAGCAGTGAGTATTTTGTTGTAGAAAAATAAACACAACAATGTGAATTTTGGAACCAGGCATCTCTGGGTTTGAAGTTCTGGTTCTGCCAATTAGTTGCTGTATTTGGGGAACAGTTGGATAAGTTCTCTGAGCCTCAGTTTTCTAATCAGTAAGATGAGTTTAATGTAACTTCCTTTCCTTGCGATGTTATCTGAAGTTTGG
This sequence comes from Myotis lucifugus, assembly GCF_000147115.1. Taxonomy (NCBI): domain Eukaryota; kingdom Metazoa; phylum Chordata; class Mammalia; order Chiroptera; family Vespertilionidae; genus Myotis; species Myotis lucifugus. Next base: position 958,682 of record NW_005871394.1, on the reverse strand, counting down.
AGGCAGTGTAGGCAAAGCAGCTATTGAATAGTTGGCGCTCAGTGGGTGGTACCAAGGGCAGCTACATATGAAGTAGGCGGCACTAAATAATGTTGAAACAGTAGAATTATTGTAAAAAGCTGAATTATAAACCACTTTGTCATAATAGAGAACAAAACTGCCAGGACCTATCAAGAAGAAAGAATTTCTACTTTTAAAATAGAAAGAAAAGCATTTGTACAATCGAAAGTGATCTGTCTTGTGAGATAATAAGATCCCTGACAAAAAAAAGAAAAAAAAAACACAGAGAGAGACTTCACGCAGTGTTTGAGCAGCCACACTGGACCACTGCTAGGAAACTTCCAATTCAGCAATTTTTGAAATTCACATTCATTTGTGTAGCAAAGATTCCCCATCAAACAGCAAGCCATATTGTTCAAGACAAACTATTATCAATTTGCCTTTGCTGCAATTGCATAAATTACTTGGCGGAACTGACGAGACCACAAATAACTTTTAATAAATCTGTCGGTTTTGCCAACATCAACAAAAATGTTAAAAAGAAAGAAGGCAAAATATAGTGTGTGAAGGATGGAGGGATGGCATGATAACCATTCAACATTGATTTACCTGCTAAATGCAGTGAATATAACAAAATAGTTTTGCAAAGTCTCCCAGGACCGACATGAAATAGCTCACCTCATCTTGTGATGATTAGCACATGGGTGCAGGCCAGCATATGTTTTAATAAAGGTCCCATTTTCGGGGAGGGTGGCATATGTGTGAAGGAGAGCAAATTAAGCTGTGATCCCGGGGCACTGATGTTCCAGCAGAACACACAGGAGAGGTCAGAGGGAGGAGGGCATCTGAGAGGAAAGACAGCAAACCAACCTTCTCATGAGCCCCAACAGCAGATAAGTGTGTCTACTTAGGAAACTATTTTAATCAGGAGACTATTGAGAGACTAAATGGTTGTGTCTGGTCAAATGACATCAGGAACTGAGACCTACCAGGCCTGAGTTAGACCTCACTCGGAGAGAGAACACTCCAGGAAGTCGCAATAGTCTCACCCCTTCCTCTTCTGGGTGAACAGCAGGTCTGCCCTGATGTGGGGCTGTTTACACATGGGCCCTGTACGATTCCATTGAGTACATATGAGATCCCATTTTATTGTGTCCTACTTGTGAGTGTGTGTGTGTGTGTGTGTGTGCGCGCACACACATGCCTCCTGTGCTTCCAGATAGCCTAGACCAGTGGTTCTCAACCTTCCTAATGCCGCGACCCTTTAATACAATTCCTCATGTTGTGGTGACCCCCAATTTCATTGTTACAAATTGAACATAATTAAAGCATAGTGATTAATCACAAAAACAATATGTAATTATATATGTGTTTTCCCATGGTCTTAGGAGACCCCTGTGAAAGGGTCATTCGACCCCCAAAGGCGTCGTGACCCACAGGTTGAGAACCTCTGGCCTGGACAGACAGCATTTCCTCTGGTCAGTTTTCTTTTATGTCCCTTCCACCTCCCCAACTCTAACTGTGCCTCTATTGTAAGTTAGTCGGTGTCATCAGTCATGTGTTTTCTTACATCTTCCCCAAATGAAAATCTCAAATTATCTTTGCGCTTGAACTTTATATGTAGAAATGCAAAAGCTTTTATTATTATTATTATTATTATTATTATTATTATTATTCAGATCTATTGACCTCTGTTTTGTTAGCCTGGTTTCTTGAAGTTAAGGGCACAGCCTTATTTCTCGGAGAAAGACTCCATGAGTGTCCAGCGCGAAAGCCCCACAGGCAGCTTGTGCTTCTTTTCCAACAGGAGGTGGGAAACCAGCTGCTTATGGATAGAGTCCTCTCGCCCCTGCCTGCTGCCCTCCGCCAGGGTTCTGCTTTGCCCTAAACTCCTCCCCCGGCCCCGCCCTCGGAGGAGGATCTTTCCATGCCAAGCTCTCCTTTGGTGTTTCATGGCACAGAATCGAGAAGAATAGTGGGAAATTCAAAAGGTTCATTCGGAAGAGACTTAGAGATAAATACTAGGGAGCAAGAAACCATAATTTTAAGGAAAATGAATACAGAAAACACATAGGAGTTTTAATAGATTGCTCGGGTTTGTGAATATCCTTTATCATGTTTGAAAAAGACAGATAAAAACAACAGTTTTTTTTGAAAATTCATTCTGTTTGTTGAAGTGTTTTCTCCACACTGCTCTTGTGTATGCGATTTATTATTTTGTAAACAATGCTTTTGAAAATATGAATATGAGCTGGTGAAGAGCTCTACAATTTCCTGTATGTTCCCGGTACCTAAGGTTCTTGGTTTCCCACATGCTTTTCTTTTTCTCATTAGAGGCCCCTGCTGATATCATAGTGGTTTCTTTTTCCCAGCCACTTAATGAACAGTTCCCTAAATGAACCGTGATAAATGTCTGTCCTGGCATGACCTCAAATTAAACTCATTATGAATGTTGGTTGCTTGGGCTAAAATGCCTCCTCATCCCAGAAAGTGGAATGGTGGGCTCATTTTTCAGAAGGAGCTAAGAAGAGCCCGCGCTCATAAACCCTCCCATTGTGAAGGTAGCACAGCCTGGTGGTTAGGAGCCCAGCTCTGAAACTCATCCTCACATTGCAGTCCTCGCTCAGCTCCCATGGTCTGTGTAATTTTGGGAAAGTTATTTGACTTGACAGTGCCTCGATTTCCTCATCTACAGGAGAATTTTAATACTGCAAATTGCACAGAGTTGTGGTAACACTGTCAGTGAATTCATGTAAGGAACTCAGTGAGTAGCTAGCACCTACCATGGTAAGTACCCCCCAAAAGGAGGTAGTTTAAGAAGTCATCCTACAGATACTGCATAAAAAGTTGTAAAATTGAAGGTGACCATAGTTGGTGATCCCTGTTTGAGTTGCTGGGTTCTGATTCATTCATTTATTCATCCAATGCTCATTCCCTGAGCTCCTGCGATGGCGGTTCTGATGGGAAGACTTCCTAGAGGAGATGAAAATCTAGCTAGTTGTTGAAGGGTGAACAGGTGCCCACCAGTAGTCAAATGAACAGAAATCCATTCCAGGCAAAGTCAACAGTGTAGAAAGTTACGTGTTAACCAGCAATCTGGTCTTCCTGGAGTATAAAGTTGGGTTGAGGAAGGGCCAGAGATGGTGCTAGAGCAGTGGACAGGCGCCAGGGAGACCTGCTGGGCCTGGTAAGAAGACAGCTTTAGATCAGAGAACACTGTTGTTTGTTCGTATCTAGTGTTTATGTAACCAGGGTGCCACTTCAGAGTTGCCTCCGTACCCGGAGCAGACACCAGTTATGACCAGGCAGCTACTTGCTTCCACCCATACTGATGTTTACCTGCATTTAACCCCATTCTGATGGAGTGCTTGAGTTTAGAACCTTAGAAACAGGGATTTCTCCAAAATAAGCAAAGCAGCAGCATGGATGAATTACACACAGATACATCAAGATGTTTGCAGAGGCCCTGATATAACTAATTGCAATTCCTTTCACCTTTCTCACTTAAACACTAATTCTCATTTGCAAAGACTAATAGTTTTTGATGTTCCGGGTCCAAGTTTTTTTTTTAGAATCTCTTGTCCAGACCAAGCTAACCATCATCTTCTGTGTCTAGGAATATTCTGGCTTCTCACCCTTTCTCTGAATTTTTTTAAACTTGTTGTTCATCTCACACATGCCTGATTACAGTTTTTTGCCATTCATGATGTATCAGTACACTGCTGACAGCGAACCAGTTTCCTCCATCAGATTAAGTATGTAGCAGGCACCTTGGTTTAGGATGCGCCAGTCTTTGGGCTAACGTGTATTCCCCTTCAGGAGCCGGTCTTCACATCTTTCCCAAAGCAGCGCTTTGTCTTTGGATTCTTTTCTGATAATGAAAACCATTTTAGCCAAGAGATTGTTGCCTTTATCAATTACACACTCCACCCCCTAGACAGGTAAAACCCTCTCGGCCAGAGGTCTACTAGGACTGGATCGATAACTTCTGTCTCTTTAGTTGTCCTGACGGCCATGGTTTGGCTGAGCAGAAGCCCCAATAGAGAACCTGGATCCCAGCTAAAGGTAGTTTTACCTTGTGTTTCATGTCTCCCACCTGGTCTGAAGGCCCCTCTCCTTTCCCGTGATGTGCAGCAACCATGTATCCTAATTAGAAAAAATAACTAATTAGCTAATTGTTGGCAAGAAGGTTGCCTGCCTATGAACAATGCACCATTTCTGTAGGGTCTTTGCCTGTTTTCCCTTCCAGAAACTTCCCTTTTCTCCTACGAATGATGAGCACAAAACAAAATAGTCCTGTTTCTTATGTGATGTTTTGGCTTCTATTATAATTGCTGCCTCAACCATAGAAAACCCCTTGAGGCTCATTTAAATTCTTTAACTCTTTCCTGTGATTCTGCAGAGAGGTTTCTTAATTCTCAAAGCACTTTACTAAATAAATATACTCTACTCCTATCTTTGACACTGTTCCAGCGATAATCAATATGAAGGATAGGTATTGAAGGACCACATCCGATGAGTCAGGATTAAATTCATACTGTATATGTGTGTGTTATTTCATTTCTGTTGTTTCCAGTTCTTCTGTATTTAACTAATAATGAATCAAAAGCAAGAGGATACATAAAGGCTAATAATTGTAAGCTTTTACATTCATGTATATCCTTCTAATTAACAAGTAACAATACATTTTCACTGTATATGCCCCTACTGTGATGTCAGCTCTGTATGTTCAAAAGATTGATTTAACTTCAATTTAATGCCCTAAGGACAGTCTTAGAATTTTAATAATAATAATATTGTTAGTGAAATACATGTAATCAGGAAGGGGAAAGGCAACAAGATACTTAAAGTAAATATGTCAACTGAACACAAACCTGTATAACATTTATTAATCATGTGAAGGTATAATGGATAATAGCACATGTGGCTAATTATCAAATTTTGTTAAATTTAACTGAAATTCTATCCCAGTTCAGAGTTACTAACATTGGATTCTCTTATATACTGTGACATACCAGGAACACTATTATAATTGTCTGAGGTAGTCATATTAATGGTGAACGGCCTTCATAAATGAGACACTGCCCTTGAAATTATTTACTGAATTATGCTGAGAAAAGGATTGAATCCAAGTGGGAACACAAATTCCAAATTCAAAGTAATGTCATTTAAATTATGTCCTATAAGGAAATTTATGGCTGTATCCCTTTTGCCTATACAAATCCCTGTGAAGGTTAAATCATAAAACAGAAGAGAGAGAACAGGTATCCACCGAGTGGCAGTGTGCTGACAAGAAAATAAAAGCAATTTCAGACTATTGTACCAAAAGACCCTGAGAGTGGAATTTTCTAGATGGCCGGTGCTGCAGGCGAATATATAATTTTTTTTCCTTAGAAAATATACACCTTACAAAAATAGGCACCTTAGTTAAGGAGTTGCATTGATGTGGTCAGCTCTATGGTTTGAAATAGCTGTGGAATGGGCACTCTAGTGATAGGCATGCGTCATCTGCCCAGTGCCATAGCTAGCCATGGTCACTTGTATATGCAAACCTGCAACTAATACCTATTAGCAACTCCTAGTGGAGCCACCTGAAATGGGAGGTTGGTTCTGCTTCTAAATTTTGGGCCAAAGGAAGAGGAAACAAATGGGTCTCTGAAGAAGAGAGACAGCAATCGTTAGCCTACATGTTGTGTTTAGCTCACAAGAGAAAATGACAGGTCCCTGGCTATCATCCCTGAGCACCTGTTCTCCACACCAGGAAGGGGTGCTTTCTCGCAGGCTGTTCCATAGCCAAGAGATTCTATCATTGATTTCTAGGTTGACTTGCAGAGCCCCATCGTTGCAGTATCACATGAGGCAATACTTGAGTTCTTCATGAATTTGCTAACATTCTAGGCTCCTGGAATACAAAGAAAAGCCAGACCGAGCATTCCCAACTACCTGCTTGGAATATGTACATTTTTTTGGAAAATTGACAGAAAATATTCCCTAGCAAGAGAGATAAGTGGAATGGGCTTCTGGGGAAACATTCTAAGTTGGAACAGGATCCCAAAGCAGAATTTGCAGAGAAAAGAAAATGAACAATCAGCGTTCTTCTGCCCTTGGCAGCTGCCCTCTCCCTAGTCGACGGGAGGGAGCCTTGTTGTTACAGGATGGGCACGGGGAGCAGAGCAGCAGCTGGTGAGCAGGCGGCTTGTGCCCTGGCAGCCTGGCCCCTGGAAGCAACACCACAGGTTTAAGGTAGAGCAGAGGGGGAAGGGAGCAGCTGCACGTAGGAAGCGCCTCCTAGACATAAGGAGAGGAGACCTCTGAGCAAATGAAGCTTTGCTGAAGCATCACCTTTTAATTTTATTTGTTGTTGACAATATTGCAGGTGTCCTGCCCTCCCCGCTTTGCCTCCAGCCAGCCAGCCGCTGCCCCACCGCAGGCCTTCCCCACACTATTGTCTGTGTCCATGGGTTATGCATATAAGTTCTTTGAAGCATCCCTTGAAGGCAGAGCTACAGAAGTTTATAAAAATAAACCAGCCCTTCTTACAGAAAGTGGCATTTGAAGTTGTGTTGACAAGAATAGAACTCACTAGGGCCCAGAGGAAAGTGATGAACTGGGGAAGGATGAAATTACGATCAAACAAACGAATGCCCCTCCAGGAGATGAGACACAGCCCTTGGGCCGAGGTCACACCGAGCTCTGCCTAACTACACTCTTTGGCTCTCTCCCACAAATTTAGCAGATGATTCTGGTTACTTCTTACTATTTATCAGTATGTCACAGTGATATGAGCTCGTTACAGATACTGTTAATCCGAGGTGGGAAGGAAACTTCAACATTTGTCATGAAATGGTTGGGATTTTGCCAATCTGAAAGTAGTGAAAGTAATCCATTCTCAAAATAAAAACAATTAAAAAAAAACTAAGAGGAAAAAAGGTCAGTCCATGAGGAAATTACCTACTTGAAATTTTGATGTATTTAACTTCCAGGAGCCTATTAAAATGATAACATGGCAACGTTTCCCCCTGCTGCTCTGCCTCTCCCCACCACTGACTGAAGCTGGGAGCCCGGGCTCAGTGTGGCCGAGCTTAGTGTGGCCCAGCGAGAGCCAGCACAGGTGGCCAGCGACCTTTGACGGCCCCTAATAAGAGCTCCTCCTCCTAAAATGGCCACCGTGTCCCCAACACACTCCCATTTCAGGGGCACTGACTCTTGCCTCACTCCCAACTTTCCATCATCACAGAGATTCTTTCCACTACAAGAATTTAATAAACACAGTCCTGAGGACATGTTAGGAGTTCAATGAGCATTTTAAAAAAGAATTGACGGACTTACTGTGGCGTGTACTGTGCTGAGCCCAGCACATATGCACAAAGGGAATGAAGACACGTCTGTCTTCACATACAACAGACACAACATGAATAAGCATGTGTTTTGCAGTATCAGCTGCTGCAGTAGGCTCTTGACTGGGTCATGTCTCTTGGTTTTCTTTTTCTTTTTTTAAATATATTTTTATTGATTTCAGAGAGGAAGGGCGAGGGAGAGAGAGATAGAAACATCAATGATGAGAGAGAATCATTGATCGCTGCCTCCTGCACCCTCCCTCTACTGAGGACCGAGCCCGCAACCCGGGCATGTGTCCTTGATCGGAATTGAACCCAAGACCCTTCAGTCTATAGGCCAACTCTCTATCCACTGAGCCAAACCGGCTAGGGCTCTCTTGGTCTCCTAGCACACTGCTGGTGTCCGGGAGAGCCATAGGCATGTCATTTGGATAAATCGTGAGAGAAAGGATGAGGCCAACAAGGGAGCTCTCACCTGAAACTTTCCAGCTCACATCTCTTTCTCGGGCAGGGAAAGGCAATGCCTGGTGGGAAATGTCATTGTAAAACTGTGCCCCTTTTGCTGCCCACCGTTCCTAAGGGGTAGCACTGCCCGGACCATTCAGCTAAAGCAAAGCAGAAGCTTTCCATGTACAGTGCTCATGGTCGCAACCTAGGAACCTGGGGAGGGTTTCTGGCAGGTCTGCCTGTGTCAATGCGTGTTCAGTAGCGGGTCATGGGCTCTCATTCCAGGATTCCTGATCTGTCACCGCCTAGTCCAGGGACCCGGGCTGGGCTGCCTGAGCCCCAGAGTCCAAGTGCTTCCATCCTAAAAGGGGCTAAGAAAACCCGTGCTTCCTGCCTCAGCAACTGCCTTAGGACTGAACAGGATGCCGCAGGCCCTGAGAGATGGAAGCTGTCCTGTTACCGGACTCCGCAGTCATCACCACGTCCGCAAAGAGCTGAGTGCCGGGAATCGGAGGCGTGAGCAGTAGCTGTGCGAATCCTGTTTAATTGTCCACAAGGGCCGCATCTCCCTCCGCCTGCCTGCGGGGCCCTTCTGTGGTCAGCATTCCTGCAGCCCCGGAGGCTGGAGGGGGCTGGGCACAGAGAGAGGGCAGTGTGTGCACTTTCATAGCGTAGACAGAGCAGCCAAGGCCCCTCAAACGCAGCACCAGGAGGAAACAGCTTGCACCTGGCCCTGGGTTCTAGCCTTCCTTCCAGGCATTGGAAGAGGCCCCGTGGCCCAGTGCGCACCCAGACACCACTTCTGACAGCTCAGCAGAGCCATCTGTTTTCTGAGGCCAAAGCGGTTCCTTCATCCCCAGCTCTGCGGCTTTTCTCTCCTCTTTTCATCCCGCGGAGACTTTTTTTTTCCTTCTTCATTTTGAGTCAGCAGCCCGCCGGCAACAAAGGTAAAAGGTACCCAGCTGCTCTCTGAGTCTAATCTCCAACCCGTTTTTAGTAGGTACGTAAGGCCTGCCTTCCAGGGAGCCGGCTGCCGCAACATTACGACAGATTACAGGTATTTAAGGAGGATTCTGAGGATGATGGACAAGTGTGGCTCTGCCCAGAAGTTTAAGAATGGAATGGCCAGTGTCTCCCTGTCATGGGCTGTTCCCTTGCTGGGTGGGCGAGTGTCCTGGGCGTGCTCGCTGCCCCACAGCGCTGCAGGGCGCTGCCAGGGTCCCCGCACCCCCCCCCCCCCATGTAGCCCCCAGCCCTGGGCAGGCCAGGATCATAGCTGCCACTGACAGAGCAGCTCGCCATGACCTCCACTCTCCCGCCCCAACAGCGCGGTGTGGTGCACATCTCACCCCTGCTGCACAGATGAGGAAACTGAGTTTTTTGAAAGGTTAAGTAACTGAGGTCACAGCAAGTAGAAGGCAGACCTCAGGTTCCAAGGAAAGCAATCTGACTCGGTGACAATCCTTGCACTTCTTCTGAGGTGGATAGGAGCACAGACAGATGGCACAGCTTATGCAGGAGGAGTTACTGGGGAAAGGCCTCTCTCTCTCTCTCTCTCTCTTTTTCTCTCTCTTGCGCCCCCCCCCCCCCCCCCACACACACACTCAGGGGCCTGTGGGCCTTGGGAGGGACCCTCATACATACAGGATTGCAGAATATCTGCTAATCAGGAGAGGAAGGTGGGATGACATTTGCCCTTCTACTAACTAAGAAGGTAATGTTTGCTGGGCAAACTAATAGGGTAAACATATTGCAATGGAATGTTTAAGCCACTTAAGAGAATAAACGGCTTTCAAGCATCCATTCATATGCAAATGATCGTTACACTAATCATAAGTCATTCTTAACTTTTTATTAAAGCCTGCTCCCCCCTCTCCCGCCCCCCCACCCCCACCCCAGGGCCTCTGTGAGGTACAACTTTATTAGAGTCACTATTCCTGAATATATAGAACAACATCCCTATCTTAGGAGAGCTGTTTTCTGTTGGTTCATATAGGCCTCTGGCCCACCTACCTCCAACACAGATTACATATTTCACCAAGAAGCATACATTGAGTGGGTCCTACGTGGCAGACACTGCCTTAGGCACACACAAGTTCAATTCTGTTCTTTCTTGGGAGGTCACGTGTTTTCCATTCAGGAATATTTAAGGCGACATGGGCAGTGCTGGGGTGGGGAGCAAGGATTAGAGAATTTTTGGGTGGTATCTAATGTCTCCTGAATATCATGACTCAGGATTCGTCTGTGCTGTGTAGACCAAATAGGTTTGTGAGCTGCCACAGAAATGTTAGTATTATCACACATTAAGAATTGAAATTTCCATGCTTCATAGTACAATTCAATTTGAAGTAGAAAGTAGCTTTTAAAGGAGAAAGAGGGGCCTGGTTTTGAAGGACAGAAGTGCCCCTTCTGGCCAACATCTCTGGGACCTGGGGGACCGTGTGACAGTTTCCCAGTCATCTGAATCCACAGCCTTTTAAGCTCCATGCTCAGCGTTATGACAGCCATTCCGAACTGAAATGTTTCTCAGTGGATAAAGCGCAGTTGCGGGATTGTTGTACAGAACATACTCACGTCTTCTAGCTTTGCTTGTTCAGCCGAAGAGCCTGGGCATCAAGCTTGAGCCTTGTCTTCTTCCCTCGCTGCATGTGAAGTCTCCCTCCTCATCCATCCGGAGTCTGACCACTCCTCACCTTCACCACCACATGCTGGTGCGAGCCTCACCACCTTTCATCTGGGTTTTTCCAATGGTCTCCTGACAGTGCTGGGTTTCAGCCCTTGCTTCCTTAGACTCTCTTGGGATCCTTTAAAACTTCAAGACATGGCAAAGCCTGCGATGGTTTTGCATCCAACGCCGGTCAAATAGCCTCCAGAGACCTGCATGACCGGGCTCATCTCACTGGCCTGCCCCTCTCTGCTCCCCTCTTGTTCCAGCTGCTCCTTGCTGTTTTGCAAACACACCAGGCTTGCCCCTTCCTGGGCTTTTGTATCTGCTGTTCCTCCTGTCAGCAATGCTCTTCCTCCAGGAATCGCCAGCTGCTGCATGGGAGCTCCATAAGGCTTTCTCTCAACTCCCTTCAGGTCTCTGCTCAAGGCCAGTGTCATTTCACAGTGAGGCCGTCCTTTGCCTTTGCTGAAAATTGCTGGCCCCACCGCACTCCCCTTCCCTTCCTGCTTTATTTTCCCATGGTATTTATCACCAATAGACTATATGTGGTGCCTAATTATTTTGATGTCCCCCACACACACCAGAATGTAAACTCCACGAGGGCAGGGGTGTTCCTCTCCATTGTTCACTGCAGTGTTCCATCCCCCAGCACCTAGTAGGCACTTATTAGAATCCTGTGTAATTAATCTGTGAATTGAGCAGCATCACTATTGACCCCAGTGTACCTATCAGTCTCTGGCGGTGTGGAGGACGCATTTGTCATTTGCAAACAAAGCAGTACTATGGCCCATTGCTTGGATTTGTTTCCACATTTTAAAAACAAGGATGTGAGTTTATGATGTTTCAGGATAGTAATTTCATGACTTTAAATCCATGTCCATCTTTTGCGGATTTTCATTAACAGACAAGTCCCTGTCACTGTTTCGCTCTTACCAGCTTCGCCTTCTCAAACTATATTCTTGCCTGTTGTTTATAACATATGGGAGGTTTAGAACACATTACAATTTTGCCTCAAATAATATTAATTAGTTAGGAGAAACTGTGTGAGTGACCTTGTCCCCAAGACTGCAGACGTGGCACATGACTGCAGGGTCACTATGACCCAGGGCCCTGCACAGCCATCTGACCCCTGTGGTCAGACACTTACCAGGAATGCGTGTGGGCTATGCAAGGCTTTTTCTCAGCATACCTTGTTTGTGATTGCAACATAATTTGTTCAAAAATGAGGGAAGTATCTCTGGCCCTTTTGTTTCATCTTGGGTACAACAGTAAACTTTTTATATTTCTAGAAGTTTTGAAAGATGTTTTCTAAATTCCTTAAATACCAATAAGTCTGTTTGTTTGGGGTGTTATGCATATTAGTCGATATGTAAATATCAAATGTATTGCTTAATTAAAATTCAACATTATTTGCCGTAGTCAGTTTGGCTTGGTGGATAGAGCATCAGCCTGGGGACCAGAGAGTCCCTGGTTTGGTTCCCATCAAGGGCACATGCCCAGGTCGGGGGCTTGATCCCCAGTCTGGGGCATGCAGGAGGCAGCCAATCAATGATTCTCTCTCATCACTGATATTTCTATCTCTCTCTCCCTCTCTCTTCCTCTCTGAAATCAATAAAAAAAATAGTTTTAAAAAATTCAACATTATTTGATAAAAAGATATTGAGATAAAAGTAAATATGCATTTGGTTTTATACTTTTTTTAATCTTAGAAATGACCTCACCCAAAGAAGGTATTTTCTCATGTTCCAGTTTGTGTTGAACATGAACCATTCATGCCCAAGTCCACCCCTACTTTTTCCTCCCATCATTCTTGGCTTTCCCTGCAACTTCAGTGACAGCTGCTTATGGCCTGAAGCGTACGGAGATTTTCCAGGTCAGAATACCTTGTCCTTAGGGATCAGAGTTACTTCTGCCTTCTGCTCTCTGGAGGCCTTGCATCATCCTCTCTGGTCTGTGAGATTCCAGATTCATTTTCTGGTGCTCATCCCTGAGATCTGTGCTCTCCTTGCATAGGCACCTGCTGCTTCTATAGAATTACTGTGCATTTGTGCTTTGCTCTCTGACCTACAACCTTGATCCCCCAATAGGAAAGGCTCTGAAACTCAAGTAATTGCACATTAATAATTAAATGAATACAATTTGTTGAACATTGCCTACTTGCCAGGAATTTTTCTAAGAGCCTCCCACATACTGTTGTCTATACTCTTCACCCCATGAAATGTATCCTTAATGTCTGAAATACTAATAAGCCCCATTAGCCACTGATGACATGGATGTGAAATCCACGCAGCATTCATATGTGGGTATGTGTATGTGAGAAAAGGTTTTTTTGGACAACAGAAAAAATAATAATTCTACTTTTATGTAGGAACATTACCATTCAGAGTTTTACAGACTTTCGGTATCTCAATATATGCCTTTTAAAGTTGTCTCTTATTACTGCCTATCTCAGGTCACTTTTTCTTTCTCCTGACATCGGCATCTGATTTTTCACTGCTCTTTGTATTGTAAGTGTGGCTCCACTCATAGATGCTCCTGCTGCTGCGTGTTCCCGCCTGCCTCTCAGTTTCGAAGTGGCTTGACCATTTCTCCTGACAAAGAGGTCATTCCGCGGCTTGAAATGTCTTCCTCCTTCCTGTCTCCTGAGTAGTAGGAGGAGTACCTCCGGTTCTTTAATTTACACCTTAGCGATTCTCAATGCGTCGGTCACAGGTCAAAGGCAGTAAAACAGTTGGGGATGCTTGTTAGAGCTCATATTCCTGGATCCCACTCTCAAGATGATGACTCGGTGGGTCTGACCTGGCATTTTTATAATCGTCTCTAGTGATAGAAATATGCAATAAAATTTGAAAATCATTGTTCTAGATAAAATATTGTCTTATCATTTCACTTTTAGAGGGGCCTTACTTGGGGGACATTTTTAATCATTAAACAAAATATGAAACAGATTTGTTCATAGGGAGAAAGACACAATGGCTAGAGTTTCTCTACATAGAAGGTCTTTTATATACCCACTCTCACCTAGCCAGCCAGTCCTATTTCTGAAAGCATCTAATAAGTACTTGTCTGTGCAATGTTTGATGGTTGCCTTGGGGCCTGCTGCACCAAGATTAAATTGGTCTCATAGGCCCAGAAGAGGTAAATTTTGGATTCTTACAAATATATGTGTGTGTGTGTGTGTGTGTGTGCACGCATGCTTTATATATAAATGTACATGTATAAGCATTAGTTTCAATGATCATATGTGTATCAATATAGTCTTTTGTGGGTATTAAATATATACATTTGTATATGAACAAATATATGTAGTATATATAGAAACCCAAATCCTACTTTTACCTCTATAATCTAAATGTCCACATATTTATCAACTTATCATGCAACTCATCATTGCAACTCTGTTGCAGTGGCAGCTGAGAGAGAGTGGAAGATGAGAATGGCTAAGTATAGATTTTATATGGCCGTGTGTACCTGCCTCATTGTTGGAAGGCTGTGTTAATAACCTTTCCACCCAAGCCTTCCAGTTTCGTTCAAATGTAAGTTCTTTGCTATGTTTTCCAAAAAGCCTGAACTCCGCCTCAGAATCTTCCTTAACACGTTGGTCAAGGGGGTCGATACCGGAAGATCAAACATAGCATGGGTGATAAAAACAGTTTGGAGAGAAAAATACTATTTTCCTTTTCTCTGAACTCTTGGTGCTTATCACAGTTTTTAACACCTAGATACTCAATAAATAACAATTAAAAAGTGAATGTTTTTTTTGAAATTTTTATTGTTTCAAAGTATTACAGATGCCCCGTTTTTTCTCCATTGACCCCTCCTCCCCACTCCCATTCCCTCCCCAGGCCTTCACCCCACTATTGTCTGTGTCCATGGGTTGTGCATCTATACACATAAGTCCTTTGATTGCTCTCTTCCCCCTCCACTCCCACCTTGTCTCTGAGAATCCTCAGTGAATGTGTTTTTTTAAAAAATAACACTTTTTGTGAGTAAATTTATGACTTTGAAGTTTGATTTATCTTTAGATTGATGTCACCCACACTTCTTATATAGCTCTTGGAGCCTTCAACATAAATGGTGTTCCATCTTGGATATATTGAGGCACTATTTATAGTACTATATTCTTCATCCCAGAGTACCACTACCAATTCCTACATACTGAACAAATAGAAAATTGCCCAAGGTCAGGGACAAGATGATAACTCTCATCTACTAAAGAGGTGCAATGTGTTTGTTACTGTGATCAGTACTTTACATACACCCTTCACATTTAATCCTGGCAGAAACTTTGTGAAAATAGAGTTTATTTTCCCCATTTTAAAGATGAGGAACAGAACACAGAACGTTTGAGTAAGTCTCCCATGGTCACACAGCTTAGAAAGTGTTTGAATGTAGGTTGTCTGACTCTGTTTAGAGTACTAGACTGCCTCTCACCTTCAGTGCTATATTCCAACCATGTTTGATTGCCAGTATCTGTCTTAGCTCCCTATACATAATAGGTAATCAACAAATTGGGCACAGATTTTTGGTACTCTGGGTAATTTTTTGCATCATTGGGGCTACTCCTCAATCATTACAGGATGGTAGGTATGCACATGAACTCCTACCGCCAAATTCCTGAGTTTGAATATTTGAGCCACCATTTGTGAGATCTTGGACACATTACTTCTCTGTGCCTTAATTTCCTTATCTGTAAAATGGGCACCCTTGTTATAAGGATTGAATAAATTGATATGTGTAAAGTGATTAGAAGAAATCTGAAGTAATGCCAGTTAAGTGCTTTCTATGATTATTATTATTGTGCAGAAGGAAAAATCTAGTGTTCAGTGACTTCTCTGTACAGTAATGTTTTATGATGATGGTTAGCAAGACTGGTGTGGTGCTTGCCCCTATGCAGCTGACAGCCTGTCAGGGATGATGAACAATTAGGTGCAGTAAACACTTAATGAGGAGTCTCGTGTGGAATTGGAGGCAGGTCGGCGACACACCTAGCGGGAAGTCCAGGCTGTGAAAAGCCTTGCATGCTGGTATCTCCAAGATTTTAGATGAGGGCAGGGCATGGGCATAACGGTCTCTGAGACACTTAATGGCAATAAAGTAAGTGAGGGATTTAAGAAACAGACAGTGGGGGCCAAGAAAATGACCAGGATGTGGTTATCATAGTCCAAATGCAAGGTTATAGTGTCCCCTATCTAGAAATAGAGCAAAAGGAAAGGGACAGAGAGATACAGGGAATACCACTAGGATGAAGCACAAGGCTTTATTAACTGACTGGAAAGAAAATGTAAGAATTGCTTAAGAACCTCCAGCTGGTTAGATGAATCCAGATTGCAAATCTTCTAACTTGGGGTCCCAGTGGAAAGATTATGCAGTTGTAGAAGGGCTTCCCGATGTTGTGTGGTTTCAGCACCATCTGGGAACTCAGTCAAAATGCCAATTCTTGGGTCCCACCCCCATGAATCAGAACTTCTAGGGGACCAGCAGGCAATCTGTGTTTCACCAGGTGATCCTGATGCCCACACTCGTTCAGAGCCACTGCTCTGATTCACTCATTCATGGAGCAACTGTGAATAGAGGGCGTAGCATGCCCTAGGACAGTGGTTCTCAACCTTGGCTTCACATTAGAATCACCTGGGAATCTTTTTAAAATCCTGATTCCTGGGCCTCATCCTCCAGAAATTCTGTTTCTTTGTCATGGGGTGGGGCCACAACATTAGTAACAAAGAGATAATTTCCGGAGGATGAGGCCCAGAAATCAGGATTTTTAAAAAGATTCCTAGGTGATTCTAATGTGCAGCCAAGGTTGAGAACCACTGCCCTAGGAGGACATATTTGTGAGCCGGGGTCCAGGTGCCCTCCAGGATATTACAGTCTAGAAAAAGAACACAAACATCAAAATTTTCAAATAATCAAAAAATTTCCGAAGCACAAAAGTGCATGAGCACATTAAAAGGGTTTGTGTTTGCCAAAATAAATAGAAAAGTTCCCTGAGGAAGTGGCCTTTGGGATGCATTTTGCAGTAAGAACAAGAGTTGCTTGGTAAAAGCACACAGTGTGGGCCTCTAAGGAAGGCCTTAGAGCTGGGCACAGGAAGGATGGGCGCAGGAGCTGCTGAGATGGGGCCTGAGCAGAGGCCAGGTCTGCGGGCTCCTTGGCCGTCCTCCCACATGAAATGGAAACGCTGCTAAAGTGCTTTGAGGAAAGCAGCAGCTTGATGAGATTTGCATTTTTAAAAGACCACTTTGGCTCTACTTGTGTAGATGATACTTAATACCACAGTAATCTCTGCAGGTGTAAATTCACCCATCCTTAGCAGAGCGCCTGGTACCCACAGAAGCCTCCCGTTTGTCTGGCCCTCCGCCTTCTGGGTAGGAAGCCCAGCTCTGATGCCTCCCTTCAAAATCTGTGTGCTTCTCTGATCCTAAACTTCTCCTGGCTAGTTCAAAGGCAGTTATTAAGTTTGAGTTTTAAACTGGCCTCCAACCATGAAACCACCAGAGTTTCAATTTAATTCCCCTTTCATGCCCATTCACACCTTGACTCCTTTTGAGAAAAAAACAACAACTATTGATACTGATAATAAGCTCATTTTATGCTTTAGAAGAAAAAATGCTCAGCTGAATTCACCATTAAATACACTCCTCTCACGATGAAGTCTACATTTAAGTCAGGCTCCTATTAGCTGCGAAAAGAGTGTCTACTGAGGTATGAAATGTTTATTGTAGCTGGTTCCTGCAAGTGCTGCCAAAAGAGAGATAATCTTTTCAATGGCCAAAAGCTGCAATGCACAGGACATGAATTATGTATGCCTGTCTCTTTAAAACAAATCAGCATAAATTATCCCAGAGGGCAGACTGCAGGATTGAGGGCCCCAGACAGAATTATTTTGCCTTGGTCTTCTCAGCTTCAGCAACATTGGGATGGGAAGGTGGTGATGGAATGAGATTCTAAATAACAACCTTCAATGTGTGTGAGGGGGAAAAGATAGAATTGAGCAGTGATCTGCACTTCTGAGCATCATCTGTCAAGGTACCAGTGATCAACATGTGACTATTATTCTCATCAGCCCAAAGCATGAAAGTAAATTGAGTGAAAAAAGTCTTCACGTTATATAAAATGATTACTGCCTTTGAGCAATAATACACAATGATCTTGCCCTAGTGCTAGGCAGCAGAACAAATGAGGGCCGCCTGCTGCTGATATAATGCTGGAATCATTACCAGCTTCTACGGCCACCAGCCCCTTCCCTTAGTCAGTTCAGATGTGATTATCAGGGCCAGGAAAATGCTGCTGCAATTCCCCGCTTAGAGGCACCCTTTGGCTTCGTACTGGGGAGGTTGGCTGCTTTGCACAAGCCTCCTCTCCTGAACTCAAGTTCACATTTTCCAGTTGGCTCCCCAGAGCAGTGAGGGTGCCCATTAAAGGGCTGTGATTGTGGAATACTCATTGCTTTCAAGTGCTGGTTGTCAACCAGGCTCTAGGCAGGCAAGAGGCAGCAGGAGACACAATAAAGGTTGAAGGAATTGAGAGTGGAGACTCTGATCTTCTGAGAGTGAGGCTGGAAATTAGTGAAGCATCTGAAAGGACTCTGCTGGTGGTCCTGCTCCATCAAGCCCCAGCAGGGTGGGGAATTCTAAGGATAGGTCCTAACTTGGCGGGGAAGAGCCTCTGGGTAGTGAGCCCCGTAGGATGGCTGTAATTGACTAGCTCTGGCTTGCCTCTCCCTGCAAAGCAGGATCAGCTTTCAGCCCACAGGGCACCTTTGCACAAATTAAATGCCATCCCTTTTTGACTGCTAAGCTGGGTGCCCTTGTGTAGAGCACCACCTTCACAAATATAGGCAGTAGCCCTAAAAACACTGAAATGTTATATGGTTTGCTCAAAGGTATCATCTATACTAATAAAAGGGTAATATGCTAATTAGACCGGGAGACTTTCTGGACGTCCTTCCAGACAAAACCATGGTGGTGGGGCCAAGGCAAAGGCAGTTAGGGGCGAGCAGGCTGGCGGGGGGCAGGGGTGTTGGGGGTGAGCAGGCTGACAAAGGGAGCAGTTGGGGGTGATCAGGCTAGCAGTGGGGGGTAGTTGGGGTGATCAGGCCTGCAGGGGAGGCAGTTAGGGGTGATCAGGCCAGAAGGCAGAGTGGTTAGGGGTGATCAGGCAGGCAGGTGAGTGGTTAGGAGCCAGCAGTCCCATATTGAGAGAGGGATGTCCCCCAAGGGTCCCAGATTGGAGAGGGTGCAGGCTGGGCTGAGGAACACCCCCACCCCTGTGCACGAATTTCGTGCACCAGGCCACTAGATAGATAGATAGATAGATAGATATATATATATATATATATATATATATATATATATATATATATAATTATGAAAAGAAGATGCTACTTGTGTTTTGGTTTTAGTTATGACATTTAAAGAGCTTAGTAGTGGTCAGTCCTACTCTTACAACTAGAAAAGCTGAACAAACTAAAAATCTATGACTTTTCTTGGACTTACCAGAGAATTGAAGTTGCAGGGCAAAATGCCACCCAAAACTCTGGAGAGACAAGTTGTCATAGTTCAGACTATTTTAACAAAATAACATTGGCTGAGTGGCTTAAAAAGCAAACATTTATTTCTCACAATTCTGGAGGCTGGAAGTCTAAGATCAAGATGGTGGCAGATTTGGTGTCTGGTGAGGGCTCACTTCCTACTTTGCAGACAGCATCCTTATTGCTGTATCCTCACAATGTTGAGAGAGAGAGATCTCTAGTCTCTCTTTCTTCTTATAAGAATATTAAATCCATCGCAGGAGCCATACCTTCATGACTGCATCTATACCTAATTGCTTCTCAAAGACCCACCTCCTGATATCACATATGAATTTTAGAAGGACACAGCAGTCCATAACACTGGTAAATCAAAAAAGTCACAGTTGAGATTTGCCTGTCCTGGACAGGACAGAAGCTTCTGGAGCCATAAACTCAAACTTGTAGGAAAACTGAAGTGGTAATTCTAGTGATTTGCTGGAGACTGAGTATGGACTAGCTAAGAGTGAGAAACCTCCAGAAGCCTCACTAGGTTCTCACAGTAAAGAGCCAAGAAAGGTGTCTGGGCTCGGGTAGGGTGGAGGAAGAGGAACCTTTGGGAATTGCACCCAAAGTGCTCTCCATAACAAACGTCAGCTCTCCAGAAAAAAAAAGACAGACAACCAGAGCCTTATCCCAGCAGTGGAAAGGACATTTCTCTGACTCTGCCACCCCTTGTTTTTTTTGTTTCACTTGGTGAGTAGGGAAGCTAAGAAAGAGATGTGAACATCATGGCCAAGAAACACAGGCCCCCTAAAAGACTGAGATTTGTTCATAAGATTGCAGACCATTTCCCCCCCACACACCTTACCGCCACACTAACAGTGCCCCAGTGTAATTATGGTGGATGACTGCTAAATGATCTGCAAGGGTGAGCTGTATTTAAGGAGGAGGCAGAAACAAGGAGACTAGAGGAATGTGAGGCCTCTGGTACCTGCAGGTACAGTAAACATTAAAGACAATTCAATCGGCATGACTGGTGTGGCTCAGTGGTTGAGTATGGACCTATGAACGAGGAGGTCACAGTTCTATTCCAGGTCAGGGCACATACTGGGTTACAGGCTCGATCCCCAGTTAGGGGCATGCAAGAGGCAACTGATCAATGATTCCCTCTCACCATTGATGCTTCTATCTCTCTCTACCTTTCCCTTCCTCTCTGAAATCAATAAAGAATTCAACCAGATAAATTTTATCTAGTCAGATAAAAATTAACCTCATAGGTAAAAGTATATACCTTAGTTCTATTATCTGATAAACCATGTCGATCTTTCAATAAAAAAATTATAAGCTATGCTAAAACTCAAGAAAAAACACAATCTCAAGAAACAAAGCAAGCATCAAAGTTAGACTGTTTTTGGAAATAAGGAATTTAAAATAAATATCTTAAAGGCTCTCATGGAAAATGTAAAAAAAAAAAAACATAAGAAACCAGATAGGTCATCTAATCAGAAAAATGAAAACTCTTTGAGAAAGAGTCAAAATGCTATAAATAAAACAAAAATGATGAATGCCTTTGATAAGCTTATTGGTAGAATGGGCACAGCCTAAGAAAGAGTCAATAAACTTGAATATAACTTCTATAAAACTTTTATTGTTTTTGTATTTTTATAGAAAAATGGCTTATGGGAGAAAATTTAGAAAGTATACATTAGACAAGCAAAAACAATAAATAAGGAATTTGTCATAACTCCTCTACTTCAAGGTAAACCCGGTTAAAATGCTATACATCTGACCACTTTTTCATTTGGTATTTCTTTTGCACTCATAGATTAAAGATGTCTGGTTATATTATTTACCACTTATAATATTCTTTGTCATTGCCTTACGTTAGTTTAATTGGTGAGTTTTGTGTTTCCCCAAATAGTAACATGAAGGGCATGATCAAGATTCTGTTTTCCCTTCATTTCCTTTCCATAGATGTTTACCCAGAGGTCCCTAACCATAGTGAGCTTGGAGGGTATGTTTGCTAATCCATTGCCAAATAATGAGAAAAAAATTAGTCTAGCTCCCATAAATGGGAAACTGGTATCCCTCAATACATGACCTTCAGCCTCTGATTGGAAATGTCATGTCTGTCAAGTATGTATGTTCTCCTTCCTAGTCCTGATCCCACATCTAAAAGTTAAACCCTTTCCTCAGAGCATCAGAGCAGCCTAGAGGATAGGAGGGTTTGCAACTCCTGTTGTCCTCAGACAGCCTGATGCAAATGCTTGGCAGTGGTGGGAACATCAGAAACCTTGCGGGTAATGACAGGCCTCTGCTCAGAGCGCCACCTACGACCCTGCCATTGCACCCACTGCCAGGCTTTAATGTAAGCTTATTTCTCATTTGGAACCTAATGTAAAGGCCCTGAGATTGTCACTCACAGATATTAGCCAGAATGCAGAAGAAAAGGAAATTGGAATCAGTAAATGTGGGTCAGTGGCCACAACATTAAAATCAAATGCTACTTCCCCAAGGAAGCTGTCTTTGAACTTCAGAAAGGATACATCCCCCTAGCACAGCGGTTCTCAACCTGTGGGTCACGACCCCTTTGGGGGTCGCCTAAGACCATCGGAAAACACATATATAATTACATATTGTTTTTGTGATTAATCACTATGCTTTAATTATGTTCCATTTGTAACAATGAAAATCCATTTTGCATATCAGATATTTACATTATGATTCATAACAGTAGCAAAATTACAGTTATGAAGTAGCATCGAAAATAATTTTATGGTTGGGCATCACCACAACATGAGGAACTGTATTAAAGGGTCGCGGCATTAGGAAGGTTGAGAACCACTGCCCTAGCATTTCCCTGATGGGGCTTTTTTTGGTGGTCCCTTTCACATTTCCTTCAAAGCGGTTAGCACAGTCTCTAATGAAGTATTTGTGTGGTTACTTGACTCCTTCTTTTGTAAAGTCAGAGTCCAATCGCTCACACTGAATCCCAGACATTCAGCACAGTTTGTGGTGTGTAGTTGTATCCAAAATATATTTGTTAAGTGAATAAATCGATAAATAAGTTCTCTTTTCTCATCTGAGCATTAGTCTAAGGCAAGCTGGGATCAAGTAATTGTAGTAGCATTATTCGCAATGATCAGGACTTAAAGGTATAGGGTTACCACAAACTGTTACCTTTGTTATATTCTTTATTTTCTATCCCAGTATCTAGTTTGCAAGCTGCTTATTGCTCACACCCCCAGAAATTGCTGCCGGTAGGACGGTGAGGAGTGCCATTACATTGACCTAATTCAAAGCACTTGAGTGCAGTTAGATAATGTTCTGATGTTCTTCTGTGCTCTGGTCTAGGCGCTTACATATGTATGAAGGCACCTAATGGATCAGTGGCAGGAATTATCAACACACTAAGTAGCACTTGTATCAAGAGACTATTATGCAAATATAATTAAAAACCATTAGTCACTGGAATTTTTGTCACTTTTCCCCTTTGGTGAGTGTTCTTTATTTTCTTCTAGCTCAGTAGGCTAATTCTAAAGAATGATTTCATTTTCCAAATGCTCAAGAACAACAACTGTGTTCATGTAGGCCTCCGAATAATTTAATAAAGCCTTTAGATTAACTTGCTATAATTTCTGGGTGGTAACCACATCCTACACAGAGGTGTTAAGAGGACCATACATGCTAGAAATTATTACCGACACGATGTCAAAGCATGAAGACTTTCACTACAGAAATACCAGAGCATGTACTTCTTTACTTTAGCAATGCCACCCGTTTTCATTCTTTCTAGAGATTAAAGAAAGAATTGAAAATAAAATAAGGGCAATGAATGCCCCATTTTTAGCTGGAAATATCCTTACATCTAGCAATCAGAAGACTGGTTAAAACCCTATCAGCAATGAATTTGCAGTGCTAAGAGGATGAAGGTAATAAATGATCTTAAATATATTGATTTCCAACTCCAAGTGAAAAAAATCCGTGTGCCAAAAAGAAGAACCATAAATCGCTTCTTTGTGGGAAGCCTCTGTTTCCTATTAGCAAGCTAGAACCCCGCTGTACAGTAAGGTACAGCTTTCAACGTGGAAAGCATGTGCACGTTAGGAAACTGTCAGCCTCTGCTCACTCTCTACCCATCTTTTCCACATTCCTTTTCTCAGGTGTATGTGATAGTTGTTAAAATTACTGATAATAGGGTCAAGCCAAATAGTTGCAGGATGTTTGAATGGTTCATTGATTGATTGGTTGGTTGGTTGGTTGTTGAATTAATTCCTGAGTGACTAGGCAAGAGGAAGGAGTGACCACAGGAGTTAGTAGCAGAGCTTTCCCTGAGTACAGCAGGTGAGCAGGTTAGCTTCACCTTGGTGCTTCTTCCTCACACCACTCCTCTGGCAAATTCCAGTCATTGGAAATGTGGGGAGTCCTTCGGTTGACTCGGGCGTGGCACAGGAGGAAAAAATAATAAAAAACACAGAAGAGGATCAGATATGGGGAAAACTGTATGTCAAATGTTTTGTCACCACCCCAAACATTTTATTGTGCCTATAGATCCAGTGCCCAGAAAAGACACCCAAGAGTATCCAATGCTAAAATATAATTGCACCATTTTATAATATTAAAGTTCATAAAGCAGTAGTTCTCACTGTGCTAACACTGGACTAGAAACATCAACATTATCTGAGAACTTGTTAGAAAAGCAAATTCTCCAGCAGGCCCCTCTGCATACCTACCGAATCAGAGTCAGAGCGCAGGCCAGGAATCTGTGTTTTAACAAGTCCTGTAGGTGATTCTAATGCTTTCTGAGGGCTGAGAATCACAGAAAAGCAACCAAAACCTAGAGAAGATGGTGTTTCTTTAAACAGCCCAATTTAGGTTGACAGTTTTTCCATGCAGTTAAGTGAAACTAGTATTTTCCATCAGTTTGCCACTCATCAAAATAATCTTTGAGTTTCTCCCTACTTTGTAGCTTTTAGCAGAAAGCCTGTTCATCTTTGCAGTGGGTAGAGTAGGTTCACTGAGAGTGGGGAGGGCAATGTCCCTGAGAGTGGGGAGGGCAGTGTCCCTGAGAGTGGGGAGGGCAGGGTCACTGAGAGTGGGGAGGGCAGGGTCACTGAGAGTGGGGAGGGCAGGGTCCCTGAGAGTGGGGAGGGCAGGGTCACAGAGTGGGGAGGGCAGGGTCATTCAATCTGGGAGCAGTGTTAGATCAGATAACAAAAGCCCCTGATTTCAACAACAAAAAATGGTCATTCAGTAGGCATGCATTGGACATGTGCAACCCCTAGGCTCTGTAGACGATGCTGCATGAATGTTCGCATAAGTGGAGTAACAGCGTGCCTGCTAAACCTTTTAGACATTAGGCTGTTTTAGAGTGGCTCCATGATATAATTTATTTTATTCATTCATTTATCCATACAATGGAAAGAAACCAAACCAGGAGCCTAAAAACCTGGCCTACAGTCTTGATATTTTTGTTTATGTTAACCAAATCATGTAAGTGTTTTCAGCAGTAGAATAGAAATCGACCCATCCATCCATCAAAAGGTTGTTATGGAACTAAAAGGTGATAATACTTAGGAAACCATACGTTGCTCTGTAACTCTCAGGTGTGGCTGTCTTAGTTGTACAGACTCTTGAGTTAATTTGTTGGAAGTTGGGTGTAAAACTGATAGAAGTAATTTCCTTTCTATTTTTTCTGAGATTTTTTCTATGAATAAGGATGTCTACAATGTGGCTGAGAGAGGATCCACCAAGGGCATTGCGACTCTCAATAGAGCCATTTCAGAGCCCCTTAAATAAAGATATGTGGAGTTATCATTTTGGAGAAAAACAAAACAAAACAAAACACAACTTAAAAGGACATTTTCAGTCAGGTCTACTCCTTTTTGGAGGACTGATCTGAAGACTCTGTTAGGTGCTGGACAGTTCCTTTGCTTTATCTTGCATGGTTCTTTTTGTTTTTCCTGCCTACCTCTTATACCAATGTAATTATTTTCAATTCTATAAAAAATTTTATTGTGCATATCACCATTTCTTGGGGTTTGGGCCTTGCCGTGACACACACTATGAGGTCCTACACATCTTTCTTAAGGAGTGGGGTGAGACTGCCTGTCTCTGAGCTCTTTCTATCTAAGCTTCTTTCTATCTATGAGCCTATTAGTCTATGCTTTATAAGTGATTTTGTTTGAAAAAGGAATTATTGGCTTTAGAAAACAATTGAAACACAAACTAGCTGACTAGTGAAATAGTTTGTATAGTATAAGTCACAAGAGGGCAGGTGTCTTACCTATCTGTTCACTTCAGCATCTGCAGCACTTGGTCCAGTACCTAACACAATAATTGTGTGGATAAATGAGTGAATGAATAAAATAAAGGAGACTAGCTCAGTAATGGATTAGCTGCTGCCTAAATTTGTTCATAAATATTGGTTGGGCAGTGCTGTTCTGTTTTAGTGGAAGGCATTGCTGAGACAAGGAGCCATACGTTGATTGTGATAAATCAGTTTAGCGTTCCTTGATCTGCTAGTTAGCTCCTGGACTGGCTGATTTTCATTTCAGACATGATGCCTTAAAGAAAGAACAGTAGGCAATGTTCCCTAACAAAGTTTTATCTTTCCTTGAGAAATCATTGTAGAACTACTGGAGCAAAACATCCTGTGGTTAGAAGGGTTTGTTGGAATTAATATCAAGTTAATTAATCAGCAAGTTCATCATTTAAACTGCATTCCATGGGTAACTTGGATTTCCTAATTAAAAATAAAATCTTTCTGCAGCCCTGGAGTTGAGTTTATGTTCTATTTTTTTATAGTTCTGTTCTACTGCAAGCCATTTTATACAGTTCCATACATTTTCCATCTCGCTCTCAATGGCAGAATATAAGCAGTATAAATTATTTCAATCCCAAATCATTTGTGAATGCAATCTCTTGGCGATTTCTCCCTGTCAGAGCCCCTCTCCATTTTGATCGCTGGTAAGGATTTTTTTAAATCATAGGTAAGGATTTTTCCCTTTAATCCTCAGAAGATCCATGTTTTCTGTGGCTTTCCCCCCATTTAAAATGGATTTTGTGATTGTATTTTGCTTTTGCATTCAGAGTTCCTTGTTTTGATTGATAAACGTTTATAAGAAATATAATCTCTCCTGATGCTTTTCTTTTCTTTTTCCCTCCAAGAAGGAGCTTTGCATGGGTAGCAGAGCTCTTCTGATAACACTCGAAATAAATCTCAAAGTCTTTGCCCTGTCAGAGGCCTAGACCTTATCATTCTCCTTTTAAGCCCAGTGGTAATTGCTTATCAGTACATCCAGGCGTATTCGTATGATTCTGATGACACCAGGGTTTACATCTCCAGGAAGATAGCAGGAAGTGCAGCTCACTGAATCCTTTCTTAATAGCTTTAATAGAAACCGGACAAAGAGGGAACTCTGGACCTGTTGACTATCTCAAAACGAAAAGGCCATCTTTGCAGTATGGATGCTTTTTCACGAAGCTTTTCCCCTCTGCTCTGACTGGCTGCCCTGGAGAGGTGAGGATTTGCAAAATCCATTTCTGTCAAAGCTACAATCAAAATAAAAGATTTTTTATTAAAAATCAATCCAAAGTCGCTGCCATGCTATTTCTTCCAGCAGCTGGAAGGAATCTCAGACAGAAATCACCCAAACATACATGCACTCAAAATACATGGGCCTACAGCCCGACAGGCATTTGGGAGCAGCCACAATCTTTTAATACAACTTTGGGGAGAGAAAGATTGAACATTCTACATATAAAGAACATGGATTTGGGAGATACTAAATGTTCTGGGATGTTCAAAGAATTAGTTATAAACTATGGTGAAGAAGGAGATATGAAACAGAACTAGCAAGAGACAGAGAGGGGGGAGAAAACATGGGGACCTGAGGAATATTTTGGAATCCTGGCTCATTTGGTCTGACATCGCCTCTGAGTACTGGGGCAGCACAGATATGTTTATTCCCTGAAGATCAGGATAAGAAACATGGAAAACAGATCACCTGAGGTTAAAGTGGCTACACATGTTCTGAACTCCTAAAATGCCCATGAACATTGTAGAATAGGGGAAAGTGTCTGACATGACTACCTGACCAAGAACCACTGAATTTGTATGGCCTCTGCTGGTCACACCCTCTGGGAAGTAAAAGGTTTTCCCAGGTGAGTCATGTGCTTTGGGGAAAACTGGTTACATTTTCCTTTTTCCAGGGGAGGAAAACATCAGTCACCTGCAACTTTCAGAAGCACTGCATCATGGAAATTTCCTCTTCTTGCAAAACAAAGGCAACCAAACTGCATGTGTCTTTAACAAAAGCCTCCCATATCGGTGACCATTCAGTATTATTGGGCTTCTTGATGGTTTTAGAAATTATCCTATATAATAAAAGTGTAGTATGCAAATTGTGCCCTCTACTGAGAATTGTCCTGGAGTTCGACCATGGGGTGGGGCCGGGCAGGGGGAGGGAGGGAGGCCCCTGCCGGCAGCCAGCAGCTGCTAGGGCAGTGATGGTGAACCTTTTGATCTCGGTGTGTCAGCATTTTGAAAAACTCTAACTTAACTCTGGTGCCGTGTCACATATAGAAATTTTTTGATATTTGCAACCATAGTAAAACAAAGACATATTTTTGATATTTATTTTATATATTTAAATGCCCTTTAACAAAGAAAAATCAACCAAAAAAATGAGTTCGCGTGTCACCTCTGACACGCGTGTTATTGGTTTGCCATCACTGTGCTAGGGACCCTACCAGTGCACAAATTTTGTGCACTGGGCCTCTAGTGTCAGATAAAAGCCCAGACCTGTATCTGGAAGGAACTCCTATTGTGGACGTACCTGCTACAAAGACAGGTCCCTGCTGTATTAAATGTAATTCCTTAGGGATTGTCCCCAATATTTCTATCCCACCTGTGCCCCCATTTCAAGCCATCACCCCATATGGTGTCCTTTTTTTCATCTTGTTAAGTCAGTTTCTCTTACCTGTCTTCAAAACTCAGCTCAACTTCTGCTTTCTCTTGGGTGTCCATAATTTGTGCGGCTACCTTTTTTGAATATGCACTATGGGCCAGAGACTGCTGAATTCTGTGGATAAAATAATGCAGAAACAGGCTCAGCCCCTGCTCTCGTGGCCATTCCAGACTCAGAGGGAGATGCACATTCATTTCATAACCACACAGATATATAATTACAGGCTGAGATAGGTGTTACCAGGGGGCAGTCCTCTGAGAGAATATAGCAGGGGCATCTGATCTAATTTGGAATTCTTTTCTGACCTGGGTATTATAAAATGTATGCTCTTCGTGCTATAAATGAAGGTGCACAAATTCAAACTGAATTTAAATATAGTGACAGAATATAAAAGACCATGTGGTCGAAATCCTCTTGGGGCCAGAAGTTAGTTAGTTGATTTAATCCATGACTGAAATGACAAAATTACTCAATGTAATAGCTTTTCAGACTCTAGTGTGTATATTTCACCGCACAGTTGAATGGTAAATGCCCTAAATGACTCATCGGATAAGTATCAAAACTTGGGTTACAAACTGGCTTAGATTTATCAGGAAATCATGTCTCCTGATAACTGATTACTTTAAAGCTAAATCAGTCTAATTCAATGAACTTTTATTGAACATATACTATTTGGACAACATTGTGCTGCAAGTTCCGAGGGAAATAAAAATGAATCAGACAAAAATCCCTACCTTTTAGCAACTAATAGACTGTTCTCTATTAACAAATATGTTGCCCTAACTGGTTTGGCTCCGTGGATAGAGCGTCGGCCTGCGGACTGAAGGGTCCCAGGTTCGATCCCGGTCAAGGGCATGTACCTTGGTTGCAGGCACATCCCCAGTAGGGGGTGTGCAGGAGGTAGCTGATCGATGTTTCTAACTCTCTATCCCTCTCCCTTCCTCCCTGTAAAAAAATCAATAAAATATATTAAAAAAACAAAAATAAATATGTTAAGTTTAAACAATATACTTTAATTTAAGAAATTAATTAAATATACTTTATAAATAAACAATATATTTTAATTTAACAAATGTAATTAACAAATATGTTAAATTTAAACAATATACTGTTTGATAATTTAAAGTTTACAAAAAACACAAGGATCAAGAACCTGTCATAGGAAGTGATTAATTACCACTGCTGAGGATCAGGTGCATTTTTTAAAGATAATATACTGTATAAAAAAGGTAGGTTAATAAAGAGCTAATGACCCCAGTGTCCCAAGACAGATATACAAGTTGTACTGAAGGTTAATTCAGTTATTTCGTTGTCCCTAAAAAGAAAGCATGTTAGTGTTTGGTTAAAGTATTCTTTCAATCAGTCCAAATTCACCATTTTCAGGTGGATATTTTTTTAAAAATACTTTGAAACCAGCAACATTTGCATTTCCTCGGTGTTTGCATACAGTGAGGTTCAAAAGAGAGAGTCACTTGTTCCCAACCAAGGTGACTAGTTTTCATACTTACCTCTCTCCCTGGACATTGGCTTGGTTCGCCCTGAGAAAGAGACTGGGTAGCAACATGGACACATGTTTACAGTATGTAGAGTGATTGGAATAGAAAGCAAAATTACATGACACATCATGACTTCAACTATTTTTAAAACATATAAGAATATAGCCCTGGCTGGGTGGCTCAGTTGGTTGAAGTGTCATCCCATACACCAAAAGGTTGCAGGTTCCGGTCAGGGCGCATACCTAGGTTGTGGTTTGATTCTGGATCGGGGCACGTACAGGAGGCAACCAATAACCAATTGATGTTTCTCTCTCTCTTTTCCTCTCTCTAAAATCAATGAAAACATATCCTTGGGTGAAGATTAATATATATATTATACATATACTATATATATATATATATATATATATATATATATATATATCCCACATTCAAAGGCTGTTAAATCTCATTGTTTACCCATATCTTCAGAAAAAAATCACTTCTACTGTCGTGGTAAACAACCTGCTTCCCTATTCATAATAGTCTGGCCCTCTAGCAACTTTAGTGCGAAATTATAGCTAATTTGCCTACAAACGTCAGGTGGTCATAATAATGTGGCCACTCAGTGTGTGTGTGTGTGTGTGTGTGTGTGTGTGTGTGTGTATGTATGTTACATTGGAGATCCATTCCTACAGAGCGACATAATGCAATTTTCGCCGTAAAGCACCTACGTCACTCACATGGAGCACACACACAGCAGTAATGAAGGGAAACAGTAAAAATATTTAAAAGATAACAATTCCTGACCTTTACTTGTGGTAAATCTACACTAATAAAAGAGAAACATGGTAATTAGCGTACGACCGCTACCCTTTTCATTGGCTAATCAGTGAGTATATGCAAATTAACTGTCAGCCAAGATGGCGGCCGGCAGCCAGGCACTGAAGCGAGCATGAGGCTTGCTTGCTGCGGACTCCAACATTCCCCACCTCACTTGCCGGCCTCTCAGCGGCAACTCTAAGCAACTATGTACTATGTTGCAAATAAGAAGGTAAACAAAACTCCAGAAACCAGCGGGACTGAAAGCCAGCCGGACCAAAACTTTGTATCAATGTTTTCAGCAACGAGGCCTCAGAGCTAAAGCTGGCCCAGAATAAAAAAAAAGAAAAAGAAAACAAGGAGCGGTTGGAAGCTTCAGTCACTCGCCACCCGGAAAACAGCCCTCAGCCCCTCACCCAGACTGGCCAGGCACCCCAGTGGGGACCCCCACCCTGATCCAGGACACCCTTCAGGGCAAACCAGCCAGCCCCTACCCATGCACCAGGCCTCTATCCTATATAGTAAAAGGGTAATATGCCTCCCGGCACCGGGATCAGCGGAGCAGCGAGGCTCCCGGCACCCACTGGGATCAGCGTGACAGGGGGCAGCACCCAAACCCCCTGATCGCCCTGCAGCTCTGTGTGTGACAGGGGGCAGGGCCACAACCTCCCTATCTGCCCTGCTCTGTTCGCGACAGGGGAAGGCGCCCCAACCCCCTGATCAGCCCTGCTCTGTGCCTGATAGGGGGGAGCTCCCCAATCCCCTGATTGCCCTGGGGCTCTGTGTTTGACAGGGTGCAGCACACCAACCCCCTGATCGGCCCTGCTCTGTGTGTGACAGGGGGTGGCGCCCCAACCCCCCAGTTGGCCCTACCCTGAGCGTGACTGAGGGTGGCATCGCAACCTCCCGATCCACCCTGCTCTGTGCATGATGGGGCGGCGCCCCAACTCCCCAATCGGCCCTGCTCTGAGCCTGACCAGGGGCTGCACTTTAGGGATTGGGCCTGCCCTCTGCCACCCGGGAGCAGGCCTAAGCCAGCAGGTCGTTATCTTCCCGAGGGGTCCCAGACTGCGAGAGGGCACAGGCCGGACTGGGGGACCCCCCTCCCCCCGCGTGCACAAATTTTTGTGCACCGGGCCTCTAGTAAATAATAAAAAACATAAAGCACATATGTACATACGTCGAAATGACGGAAGTTTTTTTATATAAATGGAGATGGCAACGTACCATGAAACAACGTAAGTCGAGTCCGACATAACCCAAGGACTGTGTATGTATGTATGTATGTATGTATATATATATACACACTGAATGGGAAGACAGACAAATGGAAACAGTTATAATATGAAAGTGAAAATAATCTTTGTCCTTTTTGAAAGATTTTCTTTAACATTATTAGTGGCTTTTAACTGAAAAAATTAATGAATTGGCAAATTAGGAAGTCTGTTCCTGCTTTTTCAGACATAGTGCTTCCTAATTTAGAACCACTTGCTTATGGATGAATGTTATAGGAATGGGTATGGCATTGTCTTTAATATGAATAGAATTTTTACTCCAAATTGCTGTTAAAGATTAGGGGGAAATACCAGTAAGTTCCTGTCTAGTTAGTTATTCAAAACACACACAAGTGTGTGTGTATATATATGTATGTATATATATATATATATATATATATATATATATATATATATATATATAAAATGAGACAAGTTGAAACATAAAAGAAAGGAAAATTCAGCAGAGAGAGGAAAGGGAAGATCAGTGGCCGTGTGAGCACAGGGTGGACAAGACCATGCTGGTGCACAGAGCTGCTGCACCATGTGCTCCCAGGACCCGCTTACCTATGTTCAGGGGCTGGTCACATGGGCGGTGCTCACATTGGAACACTCAGTCTGACTGATGGGGATTCTGTGTCCTAACGCAGGTCTGTGCAGTGAGAAGCAACAAGCACCCCTCCCAAAGTGTCTAACCGTCTTGCTGTAGAGAAACAATCCATCGCTTCTCTGTCTATCAGCTCAGGTCGAGTGTAGAGAAACAATCGAGTTTTACAAATTTGATTGTCAGATTCTGGTCCAGATTTTTATTTTAAACCCTCTTTGATAACAGGGCGGCAACTTTTCCTCACATATCTGTGTAACTTCCAATACAGTGGTGTGTTCAAGGTTTTGGTAACTCATGTATCATCACTCAGAGTTGGTCTTTTTAGAACATTATTCTTATTTTTGTACCTCGCTGTTTTTTCCTAACTAGATTGTACAACTCCTATAGACAGTGACTCAGCTTCTACTTTCTTTGAACTGAAGAGGAATTAGTCCATTTGTTTATTCCATTTTCTTCCTGTCTCGTGCTTCCTCTTCTCTGCTTTCCATCATTATATTCCAAGTGGCCCTGCCATTTCCCTGCACATAAAACCTCCACGCAAATAAGGTAAGAAGAGCATGTGACTGGAACAAAAGAATCCTAACTTTCACTCATGTGTCCGCCCTAAGTAGCGATGTGTGTGACACAGGTATTCCAGTCCTTCTGGGCCTTGGTTTTCTCACCTGTGAATTGAGCGGAAATCACCAGTTGAGCTCTCAGGTTCTCCCTGCTCTGCTGTTCTGTATCTGTGATTGTCTCTAAGATCTCTTCTGACTTAAAAAGTCTAGAGTCTTGGCTCTGTTAGATCAGTGTCTGTTCGAGTCTGCTCTGTGGAGCCCTGGGGTTGTGTGGAGGTGTCTTGGGGGCTACTGTTTGGGGGGAACAAAGGAAAGGGGGAATCACACAGACTGCTTCAGTCAGAACAGCCCGCTTTGATCTATTATAGATATTGGTCTTCCTGAATAAGATTTCGTTTGAAGAAAGATTTCTATGGTGTGTGTGTGTGTGTGTGTGTGTGTGTGTGTGTGTGTTTAAAGTAGTTTTGAAAACCTCCGTACTAGATTAAAAAACTTTTTTAAAAACCTTGTAAAAATATGTTGATGGTGATTATGACTCCTAAACAGATAACATATAGAATTAAAGGACATTAAATTGCTATGTAACAATGAGTGAATCTAAAATATTTTATGAGAGTAATTCGTAATTGTCTCGATAGGAATATCAATTTTAAGCACCGTTCAACTACTTATTAAGCCGACATGTCAGGAGGAGACTGGGTGGGTGGGAATGTTTTGTATTGATTTTAGGGGCTGCACAGAACAGTGACTCTCCGCTGAGAGCCTGGGTGAAGTTTCCACCGGCTACAGTGAAGAATAGCTATGAGAATCGGCAGTAGAAAAGTTGTTTTCTTTTAGGGACACTTTCTTGGCAAATAAAAAAGATACATCAACTTTATGGTATCCCCACTTTTTAAAATGCTGCAAGTCTACGAAGTCCAAAAAATGTCACAATTCTTGCTCTACAGCACTTAGCACAGTGTTGAGCATTCAGGTGGTGCTCAGTAAATGATTGTCTCATGGAATAGGGTGTCAAAATACAGAGGCTGAAATTCTAGTAAGTGAAGTTAGACAGTTGACAAGCATAGGACCACCTAAAAGTCCTGTGTGTAATGAAAGGATTTTGCACATTATCTTTATTTAAAAATTCAACCAAACCTTATTGACTCAGATTTTTTAAATTTGTAATGAAGGATCCAGGAGGAAAATAACACCCAATCTTCATTTTCTTTCTCCTTCTCTTTCTGTTAGGCCTATGAATACCACTGTCTGGCCCCAGATTATGTTGAAGGCTGCCTAGCAAGGCTAACCATCTATAATAATAAAAGCATAATATGCTAATTAGGCCGGACATCCTTCCGGATGACCTTCCAGATGAAGCCAGGGCTGTGAGGGAAGCCTGGGTCCTAGATGCCAGAGGGAAGCTGGTGCCGGCAGTTGGGGGAAAGGAAGGCCTACTCTTGAACGAATTTTGTGCATTGGGCCTCTAGTCCTATGTAATATTGTTTCAGTTAAAAACGTTGCAAGTTAGAAACACTGACTGATGATTTGATTTGGGAATAGTACCATTCTGTCATGTGCTCCTATCTCTCATTCTAGATGGCCCTCTCCATAGCACTTCTTCAGTGAATGTAGGGAATTCATGTTCCCTCATTCACATCTGCTTTTCTCATTGAGCTTATCCTTTTAAGAGTCTGCAATCAATATCACAACAACTGCTGCATATCTGAGAAAGAGGTTTTAGAAAACATCCCAGCCCCTCAAAGGCTCATTTCAAGTACTGTAACAATGATTTGACACCACGGATAGAGGATCTAATATTGAGTAACAGGAGAATTTTGTCATTTAAAATCCATTCTGCCCTCTAACTACTTATGTACAATTTCCATTATATCTCTGTTAAATAACATGTTTGAGGTTCCCAAGAGAGCTCTCTCCCTTGAGCTATAGCACTCCTTTGGAAAGTCTATCTTTTATTGGACTTTAGACGTAATCATTATCATGTATTTCTCTAGCGTTTCAAAGGAAGACGTGTAACGGCATCCCGGAAGCCTGCATGGCCATCTCTGCCACGGAGACAGCAGAGGAAACAGGCGCCCACCACAGATGCACTGCCTCCAGGGCAGGTGCTCAATGAATACCTTCATGTTGGGTCTGTCACCCTTCCACACACACACACACAAGCATCCATGCACATACATCATACATACATACATCATGGTTAAACACTAATTAAGCTGAAGGGGTTATGAGTCTGTCAGTCAGCTGGCAGGTTGCACCTGCACACAAAGCATAACTGCTTCCTCTTTTCCACCTGAGCCTTGCGTGCAGGCATCCCCGAGAGTATGTGGCTCATGCTTCCTCACTGGCCTTCCTAAACCGTTTCGGTTTCTCCGTCTTGGTTTTTTTGTTTTGTTTTGTTGTTTGATTTTCAGTGAGGAGCACTAACCTGGAACCTGAGGTCCAGGCCCAACGTGTCTTTCCTCCTTGAGGTACAATTGTGTTGAGGCTCCGTGGACCTTTCAATTCTTGATTCTGCACTCCTTTGCATGCCTGAATTCTCTCTTTTACCAAGATTTCCATCTGTACAGCAAGTAAGGGCTGACTCTAATCTACAACTTCTAGTAGAATCTGAGTGACTTGAGTCACGTAAATGAATTTCTACCTTCCTTGGTCTTGTGAGCTTGGTGAATTTTCTATTTATCTGGCATACCAAACCACCCCAAGATGTAGGGGCTTGAAATAATCGTTATTCTGATCCCCCATGCACTGGGAGGTGTAGGCCTCCGCTGGGCCGTACTTGCCTCGGACCTCGCATACCTGCAATCAAATGGTGGTTGGCTGGGAGGCGTCTGAAGCCCCCTTGCTAACGCTGGGGCTGGAATGGCTGGGACATCTGAGGGCTGGTCCAGCATCTCTGCCTGAGCCAAGGGTCATGGCTAGCGTGGGTCTCCCCACGGCATGGTGGCTGAGAGCAGCTGGGCTTCTTCCGTGGCAGCTGGTCTCCCCAGAATGGGCATTCCAGAAGGCTCCAATGGGGCTGAAGTGCACGGTGTGGCCTGGCCTCAGAAGCTGCAGGGCAGCACTTTCTTTGTGTTCTGTTGATGGGAGTAGCCATAGGCCAGCCCAGATCAACTGGGAAGAGAAGTGGACCTTCCCTCCCAAGGGCAGAGGGGCCTGTGTGTTCAGGGGAAAGGGTATTGGTGGCAGCTATCTTGGAAACAACTAACACATTATAACTTTTAGCCACTATGTCACAGACTGAGGTCCACTTCAGAAAAAAGATTGTGTATGAACTCATTTCCGGAAACCCATTTAGAATAAATACCTTAGAAGCCCACAATTTGAAAGGATTAGCATGGGCTCCACTGAACATACTTCGGGAATGAATGGCTTACTTGGTGGCTGGAAAATGACTGTAGTCTCCAACTTTCTTTAGAACTATTAGGTCTCAGAGAGAGAGAATGCTCTACTGGCTTATTAGTAGCTTTCAGACAAGGTGAACAGATATATGTTAGCAAAGATACCTTCATTCTGGTTAAATCCACGATGGCTTAATTTCAGCCTGGTGCACAGTGCAAATTCATAAAAGCATATTTCCTGGCACATAGTAAATACACAATAAAAAGTAGCCCAAAGTATTCCATTGAATAGTAAAGAATTACAGTCTGAGCAGAAACAGTACTCAGCAATGCGTTAGTAAAACAACTTTATGTTATAGGCACGAGCCTGAGGTTCAGCAAGGGAAGGGCTCTGTCCAAGGTCACAGAGATTTTAGGAACAGAATCCAATTGTAGCTCATGTGGATTCAAATCCTCTCACTTATCCCAGAAAGAATCACTTCTCAAAGTGTTTAATGACCTGGGAATTTTACCTCAAAATGAATGCCATTATATTTCAGCTGGAGTTTTGCTGAATTCTGCAGAGAACAGCTTGATACTCAATTAACAAGTGCTAGCATATCTTATGCCTTTCACATCTGCCAGGTGGGTGCAAATATAGATAATTAGCCCTGACCTTGAATAGCCCACGTGGTTCACCCAGTTACAGATGTTGCAGAAAGTCATCCTGGGCTTTGATTAAATGTGGTAGAAAACCAGCAAGGACCACTCTGTGTCAGATGTAACTAATGATTTTGCAAAGAATCTTGCTTAATATAAGTATGTAAATATTAAATTCCTCTTTGGGAGATTAAAAATTCAATTCAACATATCCCTACACAACAGGTTCTTTAAAACCTGTGTCAACTAAGGCTTATAACAATAGATATGTCTGTTATGTGTGATGTGAAAGTATAAATTACTCTTTTTATTAAAAATAAGCATATGTTTATCTCTTTATATGTTTTCAGCCCTAGGCTAGGTACTAGGGGTAAGTAGTAAAAGATAAAATCACCCCCTTTAGGGAATGTACAATTAATTATAGTAATGAAGACCAGCACACATAAATATTTAGATAGTAAGGAATGATCAGGTATTAACCTATGTATGCTTAAAGAGGCAGGAGTTAAGAAAAGAGAAAAGAAATCTATTTGGGGTTTGTGGTTGACAGGAAAGATTTCATGGAAGCAGTGCAGCTTGATGTGGACTTTTAATGATGAATAGGACCCGAAATGAAGAAGTCAGAGTTAATGCTGGTACATTGTTCATGAGGAGCCAAGGATAAGATGAAAACTTATCTAGAATCCAGTCTCAAAATACTACTGTAAGAAAGAAAGAAAGAAAGAAAGAAAGAAAGAAAGAAAGAAAGAAAGAAAGAAAGAAAGAAATTAAGAAAGAAAGAAAGAAAGAAAGAAAGAAAGGAAGGAAGGAAGGAAGGAAGGAAGGAAGGAAGAAAGAAAGAAAGAAAGAAAGAAAGAAAGAAAGAAAGAAAGAAAGAAAGAAAGAAAGAAAGAAAGGAAGAAAGAAAGAAAAAAATTATTTCTTAACCTAGGATACATGTGAAATGGCAAAGGGAAAGGGGGAAAAAATCACCAATATAACATATGATATTAGAATCCTAAATTCACCTGTACTTTAAACATTAATCCTACCTCCAGAAAAGTGGGCAAATGTTAGCATCATTCATAAATTTAGCTTATCAGTCAGTAAATCTTTTGCATTAATCCTGGTTAAGTGATTAATGCCTTTTGTCCATAGAATTATTGATTCTACAGTTAGCTTCTTGACTAATGACAACATATTCCCATTCATATCAGGAAAAAAATGCTTCTTGTTGTTCTTCAAGTGGCCTTTTCAGTGGTGATGAAGTTGATCCACACATCAGCTTCATGTGCCTCTCAGAGGAAACCCATCAGTTTGCTCCTGCGCCTTCTCTCACTGGGACCAGATCCATTTTAGGAAGTGATGTTCCTCACAAGACTCCATTTACTTAGTTAATGTTTCCTCACCAAATTTCCAATTGTTAAAAAATATAAAAAAGGCAGCAAACCAGAAGAACCAACCACAAAACTGCCACCTAAACCTATCAGCTTCACCTTCTCTCATAGCCTTTTAATGTCTGTCCATATGCATATGTATGCCCATAGTATTAACCCAATTTTATTTATTCATTTTCTCTCCATTGTATCATTAAACTCTTTCCCAATTGCTACATACACTCCTGAAATTACTAATTGTCTGGCTGCAATGGTCATTCCCTCTATTTTCCCAGGGGTATGATAATCTCACCTCTGCTGTCACATTTACCATTCTGTAATTGTTTTTTCTTATCTTTTTCTTCTTTTATCTACCTGCTAGACTATTTCCACCAAGACTATTTCCACTATTTCCCTTGCCTCAGCTCTACCAATTTTCTCAGGGTATGGCATATAGATTCAAGAAATAATTATTGAATAAACTAGAGGCCTGGTGCACAAAATTCATGCATGGTAGGGTCCCTAGGCCTGGCCAGTGATTGGGGCCAATCTGTGGGGTGACCGGTGGGGCGATCAGGGGGCCCGCAATGGCACCATCTTGGCTGGCCTTGGAACTGCAGGCTGGGGGCAGCTCCTGCATTGAGCATCTGCCCCTGGTGGTCAATGCATGTCATAGCAGCTGGTCATTCTGCCATTTGGTTGATTTGCATATTAGGCTTTTATTATATAAGATTAATGACAATGCATACATTATTTTGAGTCAGTATATCATAATCTATGTAGGTGTTGTTTCTATGGCTGAGATTTAAAAGCTCTCCTATTTTTTTCACCTACTTATAGGTCTTGTTGGGGTTACTACTAAATGTTGAAATTATAAGGATTTGAGACACTATATAGGTAGGGCCTATGTTTGCATAGTCAGTACTTCAGTTGTGTTCGAAGTTGCCCTTTGTGCTGTCCACTCCTCCCTTTCTGTCTGGATCCTTTTTACTGCCTCCAGCTCCACTGCTCTGTTGCCCCGCCTTCGGGAACGGTGCTAATTAAGGTGGCCTCTTTGTTTGATTTACCATTTGAGCACAAATCTTTAGGGCTTATGGGGCAATTTTGGACATCGCCTAGTCCATTTGTTTACTCTGAGCTGAAAAGGCCAAAATCACAAGTGAATTATCCCAGAGAGGAAAAAATCACCCTCGCTCTAAGCTCTTCAGAGAAAGCTATAGACGTTCTCAATAACTCACTTCAATGCAGAGAAACCCTTCTTTATATATATTTGTGGTTTATTTACTGTGCTTAGACAAGTGCCTTATGTAGTGGTGTGAGTACCTGAAGATAAGTATTCTGAGAAAGAAAAACGGAGCTTAGACTAACTTTTAGGGTTGGTATTGTTTTCCCTTGATTCTTGATATTTTGTTGGCCCCTCTGCGTGGTGTGAGGTTTACCTGTGATGGCTCTGGCCTACTCAGTTGTATTTAATAGGAAATAGGCTGAGAGAGACTACTCACCCCATTCAAAGTGGCTCTTTACACCAGCAGTTCTGAAGTCCTTGGCTTCTTTAAGCAGAGCAAAATCAGTTCTCTCTTTTTAGGCACAGTAGGGAAAATGGATGCCATTAGCAGGGTTAGTGTGTGAAGCTTGTTTCCATGACATCCGAGTCTTATTCCTACAGGGAGCACAGCAACCAATGCCTCTTTGTCAGGGTGATGCAGTATATCAGACTCTGTCAGACAGACCTGGGTTTTAATCCTGACTCTTCTATGTACTGGCCTGTAGCATTGGTCAACTTACTCTAACATTAAATGCTTTAATCTCCTCATCTATGAAACGGGGTAGTATTCCTTCTCACAGGATTGTTATAAAGACTCATTGTGAGAGTGTACATAAAGCACTTACTTATCATAGTGCATCATGCCCAGAACATAGTAAATGGCATAGTAAGTGGTAGTTATGAGTTGTTCCTTTTATAAATGCCCTTGCTTCCACCTCTTTTAATTGGCTAATTTAAAACTTCAGTAGGTGGAGTTCTCTACTGAGGTAAAAGAAATAGGGAGATTGGTGCCATAAGTGTGGTCTTTGCAGTGTAACTAAAGCCCAATGACATTTATAAAATATACTCAATGTGCTGAAAAATATAGGCCATCATGTCTTGCCTCCACATTTTCATGAGGTCCATTGCATTTCTGCTAACATCTCTTAGGGACAAATGTTAACCAGTCAAAAAGTAGTAGAGGTAAAAGGATAATAGATGTAATTCCTGCCTTCAAAGAATGCACCTTCTATTAGGTTCAATCATGTTGAATTGCTACTTTTGTAGAAAAAAGAATGGTAGAATATTAACAATTTTATAAGATTTGATGTAATTATTGGACCATGTTTATAATCAGTAAGAGTGGAAGGAAGCATGTTTTGTTTATTAAATGAGAGTTACTCATTCATTTGAGAGAATGACTGCTTAATACATGCTGGAGCTACAGTGGTGGATTTATGGAGAAATGAGGCTTGATTGAGACCTCTAATGAGATGACTCCTTCTTACTCCTCTTCTCTTCTATTTCATTCTATTGAGTTTTCCTAAAATTGGTAGAAACATAGAAACAACATAGACAGCAGTAGACTTACAGACATAAAACTCAGGTTCAAATCCAGACTCCACCACTTTTTTGGGTGAACTAGGTCAAGTAAACTTTCCAGGTTGTTAGTTACTCCTCTCGTCCAAATGAGAAAGATATGTCTTGTTGGGGTGAAACTAAATGAGACAATATATATGAAAGAGTGCAGTACAGTGTTTGACCCATTGTTTTCTGTGTCTTTTTGTTCTGGTCATGGTGTTATCAGAGAAATATGTGGATGGTGTTTCTCTGTTGCTAGTGAGAGTGGGGTTCCTGGGGTGCCACTGGAATTAGCATTTCTGGAGGCCCCACGGGAGGATGAGATGTGGTAGAAAGCTTTATTTGCATGGAATTACATCCCTGCAGTTCGAAAGTCCCATTTCCCTTAATCCAGTCCTGGAAGATGTACAACTGGGGATTCAGTAGAGCTAGAAGCAAAGCCAGTGTCCAGAGTTTCTGTTCTATGGTAGAGTTGGGCCTAGTTTAGCATTAGGCTAGTTATAGTCCATCAGTCAATTGTGTGTGGGGTCCACATGACTCTGAGCCATGTGGGCCTCACACAATTGACGGATGGACTATAACATGGGTGATGTGGGTGAAAGCAGGAGCATGAGAGTC
The DNA here is from genome assembly GCF_000147115.1 of Myotis lucifugus. NCBI lineage: Eukaryota > Metazoa > Chordata > Mammalia > Chiroptera > Vespertilionidae > Myotis > Myotis lucifugus. The sequence goes on along the minus strand of NW_005871394.1, from coordinate 917,453 downwards.
CAATAAGCCCGTAGCAAGCCAGGAGCAGGAACCAAGAGAGCAAAAGAGAAACCTCCTATATTTAGGAGCTTTGCATGCTTGCAGTGGCCAGGCCTATTCTGGCCAGTGACCTGTTCTCAGGTGTGACTGACAAAAAGTACCTTCCCTGTGTCACCCAGACTTTACTGGGCATGCCTATAATATTTGGCTTTCCCTTTGCTCCTTTCCAGTTATTAACAACTATGTTTTTTACAACGGTATCAATGGGTCTTTGGTTTCAGCCACACATAATGTTGATCCAATTGCTGAATAAATGATGATGGTGTCGGCCTTCTGGAATGACCTCATGTCTTTCCAAAGCATTTCATCCCCCAGTGTCTGCCAGAAACTTCCACTCATGGTATAGTTTTTTCTATGGTTCCCATACACACACACACACACACACATGCACACATACACACAGTTCAGTCCATCAGTGATTCAACAAGTACTTATTGAAAACACACTGTATACTTTGAAGATGAATCAATGGATAGAAATAAAGTTGTCATATAAATGGAACTTATATTCTATTGGGAAGGTAGGCAATAAAAAATGAGCAAACAAATATATACTATAATCCTAAAGAGTGAGAGAGGCTTGAACAACAATAAATCAGGGTGAGTGGAATGATAAGTGGGCCTTTGAAGGGAGTCCTGGACTTAGTGAAGGATTAAGCCATCCAAAGATCTGGGGATGAGCTTCCCAGGAAGAAGGAAGAGAGATTGCAAATGTCTCCAGGTGGGAGAGATCTGACAACTTTCAAAAAAATCAATAAAGTTAGTGTAGCTACAGAAGAAGGAATAAAGGATAAAGAAGGAAAGTATTAGCCTTGTAAACCTGGTTTAAGTATAATGAAAGGGTTTTTCTATCTGTACTTGGAAGCAATAGGGTAAAGAGTGGAGAAAGAATAACGTGATTGCTCTGCATGCTACATGAAAATGAGAGGGGCCAGTGTGTGAGCAACTGTCCAGAAAGGAGATGAGGAGGCTACAGCAGTCACCCAGGCAAGAGAGAATCATGGCTTGAACTAGGGAGTGGTAAGAGCAGTGAGAAATAGTATCTTTTAAAGAAACAGCAATTAATCCTATTGCTAATGTATTAGATGAGGGAGTTGTGAGAAAGAGAGTAATCAATATTACTCTAGATTTTTGCCCTGAGCAACTGGATGCTTTGTGGTACCGTTTACAGAGATGGAAGGAGCCGGGGGAAACAGCAGGCTTAAGGGGAGGTCAGTCAGGTTTGGGGTTTTTTGTTTTGTTTTGTTTTTATTTATTTCAAAGAGTCAAATGAAGTTGAGCAACTCATTCCATTGTAAGTGGAACTGAAACCGGACAATAAATGGGTCTGGGCTGCCTGTCACTATTTGAGCCAATTACCATAAGCAGATACATGATTGAATCATATGTGAGTGTTTATTCTAATAATGCTAGCAATATGGGAGAGCAGCAGGTCATCCACAAAAATCTGCTCTGCTCCTCCCCCTAAGCCAGCTGCTTATATTGGGTAGAGGGACAAAGATTATTAGTACATGGGAAAGTAGGGGTTATAGGGAAGCAGCCAAGTTATAATGGTTACAGGTTATAGGCAATGCAGGCTGGGGTTGTAGGTGGTGGGCACCTCCGGGACCAGATCATCTCAGCAACAAGGTTGTTCATCTTTCCATGATGATAGGCAGTTCTCAGAAAAAGGAGACTGTTTTTGCATTCCTGTCCTGGGGCGTACAACTCTCAGCCAGATTAGAATGTGCTTCTCTAATCAGAACAGAATAATCACAGTTACCAGAGCATGATTAATATTTCTTATAATTATAGCTAGTCTCCACTATTCTATTTCTGCCCCTAACAGAACTTTATAGCTCCACATGATTTTATAGAATCTTTCCAAGGCTACAGTCTGAGCAACAGATAATATCATGTATGTGTAAAGCCAGAGGATTGCCGACATGTGTCCTGTCACTTCGCCCATGGCCAAAGGAGGTTTCTGAAATTCAAAGTAAACAATTTAAAAGCAAAGATGTTGTTAATTTAATACAACAGTGATCTGAGCTGTTAGGGGCATAGTACTTACAAAGCTGAAGTTGAAGGTCTAATCTATACTTAAACCAATGAGATTTGAAGAGAGAAACTGTTCCCTACCTGTAGACATACTTCACCCTCGAAAATGTTTCATTCAGATTCAAAACTGAAAACTACATATTAAGATCTGGTATGACAGAAATTGGGCTCACTGTGAATGTTGCCTCATTTCATTAATATCATTTAGGGTTGGGTTCTGAACTCCATTTTATTGAGTAGGAGACTGAGATGGAGGAAAGTTAATCATTACCCCAGGCTCACAAAACAAGTTGATCATAAGTGATATTGAGTGAAAATAGCCCCAAGAACAGGTCTTCCTGACTCTAATTTGAGGAAATGATTGACAGGAAGCCCTTATTCTCTTGGATGGTGGGAGAACACCCATCATAGAGCTTGAGTATATTAACCTCACTCCTATAATGGTTGTGAATGCCTTACTTCCAAATGCTTCTGCTTGCAGGAGTCCTGGGTGCTGACTTCAAAGCAGTCCTCTGCCCTTTGTCCCAGTCTCTCTCTCTCTCTCTCTCTCTCTCTCTCTCTCTCTCTCTCTCTCTCTCTCTCTCTCTCTCCCTCCCTCCCTTTTCTTTCCGTTCTCTCCCTACCTCTCTCAATCTCAATTTCTTTTCTTTCTTTCTATCTTTCCTTCCTTTCTTTTTTCTTTATTTCTCTCTCTCTCTTTTTTTTGGAGGATGTACTGAAGATGGAGGGGTGAGAGGGTTGGAGGGGTGGCACGTCACTAGCAGATGTCACACCAGGCAGTGGGCTATCTTCTACTGTCTGGCCCCTCTGCCTCCTCTTGCTATTTCCTCTCTCCCTCTTCAGAAGCCAGTTCCAACCCAAGGCTTGTCTGTCAAACCAGGTACCAGGTACCATTTATCAACAAGCAAAATACTCTCCCCCAAAATAGAATTCCCTTTCTAAGAGACATTCCTGAGAATAACATGTCTCTCTGTTATAAATATGATTTTTGAAAGTTTCCCAGTGGAAAGAAGTGTCTCAAGCTAGAGAGAGAATTGAAAATCCTCAGTTCCATCCAGAATGGCTAAAGAATGTGTGCAGTTTGATTTTTACCTTCCTCTGGCCATGGCAATTCTCACCTCACTACAATCTGTTTGCACTTGCTATTTGATCTTTTTTTTTCCATTCTGTTTACTGAAATATTGAGGGAAGTGTTGGAGAATTACAAGGAGATTTTGCATATGCAGACTATATTTCTCTCAGCCAATAGAATAATAATAAAATAATACAAACATGAGTGATAATAATAAACACTAATTGAGCATTATATTTCCCACCTACTATGTAGCCTTACTTTGTGCTAAACTTTTTCTCATGTTTTATGAATTAATACCAATAACACTCCTGAGTTCAGTACTATCATCCTCAATTTACAGATGAGGAATAAATGACTCAGGAAATTGGCATAATTAATGTACCAAAACGTGCGCAGCTGATTGCTCAGGACAGAATTGCAGGGAAGGACTTCCAGGATCCAACTGTAGTGTCTTGGCGTGGCAGTGTGTGAGAAGAGGGAAAAATTGGGGGTATCCTAACTTTTTATGTTGGATGCATGCTGTGAACTGTATGCCTGATGCTTTGTTATGGAGAAGCTAAATTTTTAAAAAAGGGAAATAAAGTCATATTTATTTCTTTTTCCAGATTTATTGAGGAATTGGTATTAAAAAAAAACCTGCACATAATAAATGTACACAGTTGGTGAGTTTGGACATATGTATACACTCATGCTAACATCACTGCAATCCAGGTTAGAAACATGTGCATCACTTCAAAAAGTTGTCTTCTGTCCTGTTTCTTTGTTTGTTTGCTTTGTGGCAAGAACACTTAAAATGAGGTCTACCCTGGTAACAAATTTTGAAGTACACAAGTAACTCTTGTTAACAACAGGCACTATCTTGTAGAGTATTTCTCTGGAATTTATTCATCCTGTATCACTGTAAATTTTGAAATACTATTTTGACTAAAATGATCACACTTTCACATCAAAGCAGATTCAGAACCAAAAGGAAGTGGGAGAAAAAATAAATACACATTGTGTATACATGATGCACATAGCTGATGTGTTATGACACTTATCTTGAAGAGTGAGAAGTGACTGGCAGACACGCCTGCTCTCCTCATTCAAAAAGAAGGATGTCACAACAGTTCTGTTGTCTCAGTTCCACATATTTATATCGCATCTAACTGTCAACTAAAATAATTCAGAGAGTCAAGAGGCACATGTACCTAATTTCCTTTTAAAACAGAAATGATTACTTCAGTTTAATATCTCCCCCACAGATCATTGTTTATGGCTTTTATCTTATAATTAAATACCCCATTCTCTTCCCTTCCCCAACTGTGATAATTACAACTTGAACAAGTAATTTAAACGAACTCTTTCCCCCATTTGTAAAATGGGAGTAGTACTAATATCACCAGATAGGGTATTACAAGGATTTTAAAAAGTGATAGAGAATGAATATAAACTAGTAGATTTTGGTCAAGGTCAATCTTCTCGCCCTACTCTTCCTCTAGAATGTAAAAGTTTAAAGGACAAGAACTAGCTATAGTGTCTACTTCAGAGCTAGAGGCACAGAAATTGACAAGCACTTAATTCCCGTCTTCACCAGTTTCATTGTTTTGATGATGATACTGTCTCTACTATGAACACCTACTTTTTGAGATCGCGCTTAGATTTATAGAGCCTATATCTTGCATCCATTTTCCATAACTAGATGGCAGAATTTGCTCCCATTGCTCTGAAATTAATTCCCCGTTGTCTCTGAGACATGAAATGATGCAGTAATCATGCTGTATGAATATATTTCAAGGACTGCTTGCATGTATTTAATTAGAAATTGTTATGTGTTTTTATGTGTCTGGTTCATTGTGGGATGGAGTCGGGGCAAACAGAGAACCAGGTGGGAGAGACACAGTGTGACTATGCGCTGCATCCACAACTGATAGATGATGTGTACACAGCACTTCACCGTTTACAAAACACCCTATTTTCTCTTTAACTCCTCTCAGCTGTCAGGAGGGGTTGGCGTTATTATCAGCCGCAGTTTGCAAACAGGAAGAGAGGCGGAGCTTCATTGGAGTGACTTGTCCAAGATCACAAAGCGGGGTAGAGATTCACACCAGGTTCTCTGCTTTCAGGACAGACCTGGAGCCAGGATAGTAGGGTAGTGAAGGGTGCCTCCTTCTTACCCAGATTGCTCAGTATTAACATCCCAATTTTGCCACTTGTTACCTGTGTGAGCTAAGGTAGGCACATCACCTCACTGTTTTGTGCCTCCGTTTCCTGTTCTCAAAATGGGAAGAAAACAGAACCTACTGCATTGGGTTGTCAGGGGAATTGAGTTAATGCATATCATGTTCTTAGGTCAGAACTGGCATGTAGGAAGCACTAAATAAGCATTAATTTGTGCACGTGTGTGTGCGCATGTGTGCCTGTTTTTATTTGCATACCGGTGTGTGTTTTCACCACCCTACACTGTTTCTCCCATTTCTGGAAATCTCTCACACATTAGCTGCTAAAGTATATTCCATTTCCTTTATACAAAAGATCTGATTCCTGGCAGTGGCCTGATGATAAAGTGCGTGTGGTATATTTATGAGGAAATTGTTGAGTATGCATTAGATCATCCATTTGGGAACAGGGCCTCGATGTGTAAAAGCGGAACAGAGACAGAATTCTGACCTGTAATGTAATCTTCATTAAGACGCTTCTCAGATAAAGTCCGGCCGCTTCAAGAGCTGATTGCCAGGGTAACCGGCCCACAGGACACGCTGCAAGCTGTAATTTAAAATTTCATGCAGGAAGAAAAAGTTACCGTTTTCACGGAGAGTCTGTAGATCAAACGCAAGGCGGGAACGGAGTGTCTGCCCAGTGCAGCGAGCCTGGAAGCGGCAGTGTGGCTCCTGCATTCTTTCCTACTCAATTTTATTGATTAAACCTCAAACTATCTAACCCGGTGCATGGTGCTTGGATGTCTAAAACCAGCCTTTGAACAAAGTGAGGAGACTCAATCTAAACAGCCAGGGCGTAGAAATACTGTTGGAAACACTACTGTATTTGCTTTATCACCGCCTAAAACCAAGGCACCGAAGTGAGTCTCAAAGGCTTTAAGGTCGCATGTGCTGCATTCTGTTCTTGTCTTGGAGCTGCCACATTGGACTTGCTGGCCCTTTGCTCATGTACATGAGCATGAAGCTCCGTTCTCTGATCAAGGCAGGAGCAGCACCCTCAGGCGTCCCCGGTGGGTTAAGGCCGCTCCTAGGCTTACTGGTCCAGGGACACTTCCTGGTCAGCCTCATCCTTTATCTTTCCCATCATCTTTATGGTCAGAGAAAACCAGGACCGTCTGAGTCCATGTTTTGCTTTTTCTTACCTGGTGATAAAGGACAAGTCACTTCTCTCTGCCCCAATTTTCCTACTTGTAAATGGAGATTAAAACTATGACCTTACAATGTTGTTAGAGGGATTAGATGAGAATCATATATGGGGAAGTGTTTGGGACATAGCAGGTACTTAAATGTTAGAGAGAGAGAGAGAGAGAGAGAGAGAGAGAGAGAGAGAGAGAGAGAGAGCACATTAACTGGCTTTCAGAGAAAGAGAACTTCTAGAAAAATATAGATGGGTGTCTGGCTTGTTAATAAAATTTTAATTTGACTGAGATCAATGAAAAGCTCCATGTGTTGACTGCAAATACATACTCATCAGCAATCCCAAGGAAAATCTATCAGAGTATTTCCTTTCGTTGAAGAGCAATATAAATATTGATCAACTCTCCTAATTGACCTGTGGTTTGCTTTCATACATTAAACTCCTGTCCTGCAATTACCTTTGTTCATAATTCATTATGTCACATTAGAAGCTAAACATGAACACAGGGTCTGAAGCCAGAAAAAAATACCACTTAAAGGGCCCTTTCTTATTGCCTTCTTATAACCCCGCCCCCCAACCTGCCTGAGGCTCTTCACAGATGGTCTGAGCAAGAGCGAAGGGAATGTCCTCACCCATCCCAGATAGGCCAACCTCTTACATCTGAAATCAAAGCAACGGCATGGCAGAGCCAAGAAGCAGCCCCCTCACTCTGGGCCAGAAATAAACAGCACACCAACTAACAAAAAAGAAATATTGGACTTGATGACACAGAGAGAGCTGGAAAAATGCCAAGACAACATCTGTTTCATGAAGATGGCTAAGGGCATGGTAATCATCTGGCTAATGGTGGTCAAAGCATTGAAGATATTCCCTTTAAAGGCAATGGCAATGCATTTGGTCTCCTGGATTTAGAAGCAAAAAAGTATTAATTTGTAATACTGGCTGCCCACAATCCAAGACAATGTGCCTCCAGTGGCTATGACTTGTTATGTCATTCTGGAAAGGCAGTTCCCTCTGGAAAGGCAGAAGACCTCAGATTTAATGTGCAAATTGATTTTTTAAAATATACTTTTATTGATTTCTGAGGAAGGGAGAGGGAAAGAGAGAAATAGAAACATTAATGATGAGAGAAAATCATTGATTGGCTGTCCCTGCACGCCCCCTACTGGGGATCAAGCCCGCAACTCCGGCATGCGCCCTTGATCAGAATCGAACCCAGGACCTTTCAGTCTACAGGCTGATGCTCTATTCACTGAGAAAAACCAGGGAGGGTTGCAAATTGATTATTAATAAAAGAGTTTCTTGCTTAGTCACTGCAAGGGAACTGAATGAATGAATGACATAGAAAGGCACTTGGCATCCTGCAAGTTCAAATACATTATAGTCATGCCTTTCTCTACCTCTGTTTCTGACTAGCTTCAAGACTACATGTTATTTTGTTTCTCCTGAGTAAATAGGAATCCTTCCTTTGCATCTTTGCCTCTCAATATCAAGACAAAAGTATTGCCACCAAGTGAAATACAAGCTAAAACACTCAGTAGCTGATAGTGGAAATAGGAGCTATGTATGTCTGGCCCTGTCTCCTTCAGTGTCAACATAGGGTGGGGCTGGAACCCAGCCTCCTTAATTAGTGCATGATAATGACTACCCACATGAGAAGCACATTTTATGGGTATAAAATAGTGATGGCGAACCTTTTGAGCTCAGCGTGTCAGCATTTTGAAAAACCCTAACAACTCTGGTGCTGTGTCACATATAGAAATTTTTTGATATTTGCAACCATAGTAAAACAAAGACTTATATTTTTGATATTTATTTTATATATTTAAATGCCATTTAACAACGAAAAATCAACCAAAAAAATGAGTTCGCGTGTCACCTCTGACATGCGTGTCATAAGTTCATCATCACTGGTATAAAACAACACTGGTTTTCATTGGCTCTCATTTACATTAAGGGTGTTGTTGTTTTTGTTTGTTGTTTTTGTTTGGTGTTTTGTTTTTTTTTTTGCTTATTTCTGAGAAAGAGTTGGTTTCAGTTTTTCCCTTGGTACACCTTTGATATGTGTCCTTTGATATGTAATAATGGATGATTTATACTTATTATAACAGGAAATCTTTCATTTTAATATTGTCACTGATATCAAAGGATCACAGTAGAATACTCTTCCAAGTTTTGGTGGCATTGCCGAGGTATGCTAAAGAGGAGGTAAATGCAGCATCCTGTTTTATATAAAGATTACATATTTTATTATACTTCAATTTTATTTTTCATTTTCATTTAGGTAGATTACTATCAGGAGGAGAATGTAAAGCAAACAAAATTCATAAGATAATTTAAAAACAATTTAGTTGGTACAATAATTTTAATATACAAGGGTAGGCAAAGGTAGATTTATAGTTGTGTGTACCTGTATTATTTTCCATATGAACAACTATAAACTTACTTTTGCCTATCCCTATATATATTTATATACAAAGGCTTTATTCCCAAATTCCAATGTAATTCTTTCAGATCTTATAGCAGTCCCCTCCATATGCAAAGGGGGTGCATTTAATAACCCCCAGTGGATGCCTGAAGCCACAGATAGTACTGAATCCTACATATACTATGTTGTTGTTTTTCCTATATACACACTCGAGGCCCAGTGCATGAAAATTCATGCACTGGAGGGGGGGGTCCCTCAGCCTTGCCTGCCCCTTCTCACAGTCCAGGAGCCCTCAGGGGCAGGAGGTGACCCGGCGATCAGGGGAAGGCAACGCCCCCATCACAACTCTGCTGTTGCCACTGCTGGCAGCACAAGCCTCAGCCAGCCCTGGTTACCTGAGCTTCAGGCAGCCCTGGGTGGCTGAGCAGCTGCCATCCGAGACTTGCCTATGCCTCGGGCCAGCCCTAGGTGGCTGGGGGGCTGAGTGCGGGTCCAGCCACACCATGCGCCTGCTGCCTTCCCTCCCCCCCCCCCCCCCGGCTGGGCTGAAAGGACTGTGGGACTCCAGCGGCAGGAGCACCATGGGCCTGCCACCCCTGGTGGGGCTGAAAGGACTGGGGGACTCTGGGGGGGCTGAGGGGACTGGGTGCGCCATCTTTGTGATGGTGTGACAGTCAATTTGCATATTCCCTCTTTATTAGATAGGATGCCTCTTCACTTACAGGAAGCATTTTACAGCTTCTCTTTGGTATATCCAAAATGCCAGCTAACCATATTTGGAGACCATTATTATGTAGAATAAGCATTACTTGAACACAAGCACTGTGAGACTATGACAGTAGATCTGATAACCGAGATAGCCACTAAGTGACTAAGTGGGTAGGGAGTGTCAAGGGTGCTGGACGAAGGGATGACTGTGTCTGGGTGGGTTGGAGTGGTAGGGCTTGAGACTTCATCACACTACTCAGAATGGTGCACAATTTAAAATGTATGAATTGCTTATTTCTGGAATTTTCTGTTTAATATTTAAGGGCTGAGGATTACCATGGGTAACTGAAACCTCAGAAAGAGAAACTGCGGATAAGGGGGGACTATATGAAAAACAGAGAGAGGAAATGACAACCCCAAGATCACTCAGTGAACAGTGAACAGGAATTTTTCACTTACTGCATTTCCTTCCCACGCATGTTAAACTCACAGAAAGTAGAGATTGGTGACTGCGAGGCAGTGAAATGGCAGGAAGGATGGCAATTCCTGGCAGGAGCATTGCCGCTCACCGCACACTGCTAATTGGCTTGATCCTCCTTCCTGGTGAGCCCCCACGCTCAGCCTCAGAAGCCACCAAAACCCAGTGCTTCAGGTCATCATTCCCAGGGAACAGAGCTGTTGTGCAATGTGAAGCACATCTCCTATTTCTGGCTTAACAATTAAATGCATGGAGTTTAGAACAACATGGACCAACATTCAAAGTCCACTTCCACCTCTTACCAGCTGGGTGAACTTGAACTTAACGTCTCTGAGCCGTGGCTTCTTCTGTAAAATAGAAACAATGTTCTTTTCCTCTTAGGGCTGTAAATGATGTGTAGATTATATGGCATATAGTAAGCTCTTGACCAATAGTATCAGTTATTAGTCCAAAAGGATCAACAAATTTTCTGTATTTGTCATTTCGACTTTGCAGCCTTAGATTTGGTCATCTACATGTGGGAGAGTGTCGTAGAGCTTCCTGATGGAGTCTTAGGCCTTGGTGCTAGATTCTGTATCAAAGATCATTGTAAATCAGCCTAGAACGCCACTTAGAAATAAAATCTAATTAATGGCCTGTTTGCTCCACTTCCAGCAACATGCTCCATGTCCTTCCAAGGCATCTGTTGCACTGAATTGCAGGTCAGCTAAAGATGGCTCATTTAGAGACTAAAGCAGCCGGGGAAGTTTTTAGAAAACAGGACAGGATCAATGCCAAGGCTGACTCTGAGCTGAAGTGCTCTTACATCCCGTCCCAGGAGCCGAGGGCACAAGGGACAAACAGTGCTCAGAGCGTGGCCAGGTCTGAGGGGCTCTTTCCTTGGACGCCCTTCCCAGAGACACTGTGCAGGCCAAGGGAACTAAAGGCCGCCAAGCACACCCTCAACGGAACCAAAAATGATGTTGTCATCGCAGCCTACTGGGGCTTGTTTGCAGAGCCTGGGTCCGGGGCGAACAGCTTGCCACATCTCTGCCTGCCTCGTCTCAGCACCTATTTAATTTCAGGTCCATTTCTTTCCTATTAAAAATAAAAACAGCCGCAGTCACTCTCAGGCATGAATAGTTTTCTGGAAAGCGTTGCGCTCACATGAGGTTGTCAGACAGTTGTTTTGGAGAGTGACATATTCCGGCTCCCGTGTGATGGGGGAGCAGTTCAGATAATCGTTTTAAATATTTTACCAACACAGTAGTGAAATATTTAAAACGTGTAGAGTGATAGTGCTGCTGTTTATCATACTCACATCCTTTTTTTTTTTTAGTTCCCATAAAACTTGCCTTTTGAGGATATGCAGTCAAGAGCTCTCCCTAGAATGTTATCATTTGTAATAGATGCTCCTGGATTGTTTATTTTTATTTATACTAGTAGCTGGGGAATCATGGAAACCTGAGGATGTACAGAAACAAAAAAATAATTGTCAATTGAGGAGATGAGGGTAAGCCACGGGAAAACTTGGTGGGCACCCGTGGAGTGCTCTGGCTCCTGGAATAATGAATGAGTCCCCCAGAGGGCGGGGCTGCTCCCAGCAGCTTACTGCGCCCCGGCTGTCTGTCGGGAGGTAGAATTCTCAGACACGGTTAGGAGTGACTGTGGAACGCTTCCCCTGGCTTTTGTTTCTGGGGTGTGATTGTGAGCATCTTTTCTCCTTCCTGGTCTTCCCCTTTCTGAAAGAGGAAAAGCAAAAACACACTCCAAACCTGAGCATGATGCCCAGAGTCTATTTGCATGAATATTGCATCATTATTGAGAGACACCATCTTATGAATTTTCAGGTGTTTGCTTCCGATTCATTTTTTCCCCATTTACATAAAAGTCAGTTGGCACAGGAGTCTGTGTTGCTGCCCTAGTGGAATCTTCTCAAGGGATTTCTCACAGAGATGTATGTGCTGGGAACCAAACTTAGATTTTAAAAATATATACAGAAGGTTCTGCAAAATACTATGGGAGTGCCCAGCTCATAATTCATTCCTATCACACAAACACTTCTTTTCCAGCTAGGCTGACTCCTGGCCCGGCATTTACTCACCTGGAAACTGTATAAAGGGTACAGCATTGAAATGTGTACCTTCCTACAACCTAAGGACTCTCCTTCCTACAACTTAGTCCCTCAAAAGAAAGAAGGTAAAATTTTCAACAGCCTCCTTTTAGAAGTGGGGGAAGGGTATGTGGCTATAGTGCAGCAGAGAGAAGTACAGATGGCAGAGCCAGACCTGTGACTAGCATGTGCATCGGCTACATTTCTCATCTGTCAATCAGGGATACACAGCATGACCTCATTCACAGAGTCATGAGGAATAGTAAGAAGATGCACAGAAAGGCTCAGCACCATGTCTGGCATGTGGATTATAACTATTACTTTATTATTAAGGGTTTGTGTTTTTTTTAAATTCCTGCTGTTTGGTCTCAAATTATTCTATGGAAAAGCAAACTCTGGATCTGCCTAAGTAGAAAGAAGTAGTTTAAGTAGAGATGTGATCATTCTGTTACAAAGAAGAGAAGCGACTTTGCTTCAAAACTGGACAGAATGTGATCTCTTGGGAGAATGAGTCCCTCTTCCTCCCAGAAGGCTGCCTTTCCCGTAGAGGTGTTGAGGGCAGCACCTCTCTGGGCACCACTCAAACTCCAGCTTCATCTACTGGAACAAAGGGCGGCAATGCAGGCTGTGTGCAGGAAGGGAAAGCACCTTCCTGGATTGTTTTAATTCATTGCACAAGCCATCACTTCATTTACATCCCTCTTCTGTGTGGGCAGGGTCACATGCGGCAATGTACAGCCTGTGGGAAGGTCATTAATAACAATTCACATAAAGGGAATGCTTCCCTTTTGGCAAGGGCATCATAGATCAATTTGAGTCGAATGTGCCCAGTTCTGTTGGAATAAGAAACTCTTCCGTAGTAGTAGAGCTACTATAAAATCCATACACTTGTACAATGGAATAGGATCAAAGACAGGCGATTAATCTCCTCTGCATTTTCTTATTGGGGAAATAGATTTTTAGACATAAGCTTTGTGTAATTTTTAAGTAGTTTAGAAACTCGTGCTCTATTTGCTGGGTAAGAGATTTCTGTCCGAACTAAATTCAAAATGTTGTTAAAATGTCATAAATGTGTAATCAATCCATGGAAGCCAGATTTAATTGCCTTTTACATTAACTTTGCACTTTAGAAATGGTGTCAGGTCTAATCCCATTTGACCCAGTGATGTAATGAGGAGAGTCATTTTTGTGCCAACTGATGGATAAGGGAATGGAGGGAAGGAAAATGAAGGGTCTTACCCAGTTAGTGGCACAGCCAGATTACAACCCATGTCTCCTACCTCAAAGTCCTAACAATCTATATGATAAAAACTCAGCGGTCGTAACGCTGTAATGACCAAAGACCGGTCAGGTGCCTTGACACTGCGTCCTGCGGCGCCGGCGGGACTTGATGCTGGGTCTGGGTCTCATGCGATTTTGCGGGCCGGGCCCCTAGTATCCCTATAAAGGCTTTGCAAGTGGTATAAGCCATAGTGATGCCTTCCATCTCTCTGCATATGGACATGTTGCCTTTATTCTGTTGGCCCAGTGAAGAGAGCAATTTAGGTCGCATCAAAACACTAGCACAGCAAGAAATTGTCTGTGGTGGGAGTACTCACACCATGGAAATTATCAATGAGTTAGGTTTCTGCCTATGCGCCATCATGATAACCAGTGTAATGTAGACTCTGGAATCTACCACAAGGATTCTGACTTGGCAGGTTTTATTCTGGGTTCTGAATTAGTATGCTTTGCGTAAAACCCACAGGTCTGCATTTCATATATATATTTATATTTAAATAAATTAAATATTTAAATATATTTAATGTATAACATTATATAATATATAATAATTTTACTATATCTATTATTTAACAATATGTCAAAAGTTTTTAAATTGTGTATCATTAAAAATTCAAAAGGAACGTTAGTATATAAAAGAAACTTTTTCAGACCCACCTCTGCCTCTTATCTACCCAGGTCCTTCCCCGGGAAGTAACCAATGTTATCTTTGTGTTCTTCCAGGGCTATTCTATTCATACAGGGGCAAAGATATATTTAAATGTTTTCTCCTATTTTACACAGATGTGGATCATTTTACATAAGCTCTTCAGGTGATTCTGGGATAGGCAATGTGAGGGTGATCAGTCAACTCTTCTAGAAAGGGTGTCGACTCCTCTAGAACAAACAGATTCCCATGGTAATCTGAACCAGCATTCTTGAACTTTAGTAAGGATTGAAATTACCTCCAGGCTTGTTAGAGCACAGATTGCTGGGCCTCTGTGACCATAAAAACAGCAATATGTGGTCCTTACGAGATTGTGGACACTGTTCTAAGCATATACTAGTATATCTTATTTGATTATTCTATGAGGTGGATACTATTATTATTTCATTTTACCGGGAAAATTGAGGCAGACAAGTTAAGTAACTTCCCCAAGTTCACTAATCCAGGTGGTAGGTGGTAAACCAGCCTGACCCACAGGCTTAACCATCAGTCTGTGCTACCTTCCAGTCTTTAAGACACTTCCTTTCAAATCAGCAGCAGCAATTATGATTAAGAGCCTCTCTCTCTACATTTTCACCTTTCACTGTGCTTCCAAATGTGAACATGTAGTAACACAATAGATAAATATCTACTTTTTTAACAGAAGAAAGTTTTATTTAAGATAGGCAAATATAATTTCTTTTGTTAGTTGTTAGTTTCTCCTGTAATGAATTTGAGATATTTCCAAGTCACTTGTAGCTCATTCCTCCTAAACAGTCTTATAAAATAAGGCACACTAGTATTTTGAACCCAACAACAACTGTTTAAGAATACAGTGGATTTGCTGCCACATTTGATCACAGAAAGTTTATATACAATATATAAAGTATTGCCCAGACTCATATGAATGGAGCTATTTAATTTTTAAAAGTAGGATCCAGTTACTCTGTGTATTGGGTCCAACTCATACCGGATTTTCAAGAGTCAACAGTTACTTTTTCACAATTTTATAAATGTGCTGATTCCACAGGTCAACTAGATGGCTGTGGTGGGAGTATTTACACCATGGAAATCAGCAAAGGCTACAAAACAGGCCTTTATTTTTCTCTGGATAACTGGTTGTTAAACATTTACCAGCATACCACTCTTCAGTAGGTCTTATATCCCAAACCAAATACACACGCTTTCCTTAACAGGGACTTTTAAAGAGAAAGATCGTTGAAATAGTACATAACATTACTAAGATTGGCACATCAAATAGAATGTTAATCACAGTATTGACTTAACTTTAATGACTGAATTCTTGCCAGTAACCAAAAATGTGGATCAGACCCACAGAATTTACCTCTCAGCTATTAAGTATAGAAATAATTATTTCTGAAGTCAAAGCCCCTAAAGCTAAATGCATGATGAGAAAAAAGTGCTCCCATGTCCTCACTCTGATAGTCCTGAATGCAAATCACAAGTCTAGACATTCAATAACGCCTCTGGCAACAGAATGAGCAACGTGAAGTGTGTCTGGGGCAGGTCTGATAAGTTAGTATCATGCTTCTATATCTCCCACTTTTTACTCTTGTCACAAGCATTTCCTAAAAGCAAGTAGCATTTGGAATTTTCTAGCATGAAATAAGATTGGAAGTCTCCCAATTAGGTTGAGATTATACATACTGTTGGCCTGTTGACCCTCTCTTTCGGTAAAAGTGATAAGCAAGGAACTTCCTCTACTCGCTTCAGTGATGGCTGCTATTTCAACTTTTGAGTAAATGTCTTTGATGGTTATCTTAGTTACCTACTCCATGTCTGTTAAACCCAGCTGTTGATGGTCAGTAATTTCATTTGGTAAACAGAGAAAATAACACTTTGACCAGGAACTTTGAGTGCTGGGATAATCCCTGAGTGAAAGGGTGTAACGCCAGGTGGCAGTGACACGGCCATGGTGACCAGCATTGTGAGTAGGGGGAGGAGCAGGATTTTCAAGGGCTTTCAGGTTATCCCAATAGAACCTGCAGGCTTTGCTGACTCCAGAGGGCTCTGTCCTATGTTTCCACAAGTTCCCATCGTTCTTCAAAATGACATTGAACCCCAGCACTCAAAAAACTGCCCAAAAGCTTCCCCTAAAGACCTGCATGACTCCCAGTGAAAGTGCAGAGAATACAGGTTTTCATGTGGAGCTGTTTCCTCAGTCCCAGAGGAGTGCAGAGGAACCTGGGGCGGGCAAGGGTGTCACTTAGGATTCCAGCTCAGGACAGGCCCTTTCCTGAATCCCCACCATGGCAGCCTGGGACCCTCATCCTCTCAGGTCCAGAAAGGACAAAGCCAACTGTCTTTTCCAAGTTCTTTACTGTGTGTGTACAAAGCAGTTGTAAGAGGTGTGATAAGTCATCATATACCAATTACAGCGAAAGTGTGGAATTGGTGAATGATTGACCACATTAGCGAGCGGAGTGAATCAATTACTCTCCATATAATGGCATCATTTTTACTTACTCATAAGTCTATTTGTGCTCTTGAGTAAAAGGGAAAAGGAAGGAGTTACTTCCACACGTTGTCTATGTCATGGCCCCACCCTCTGGGAATGCACCGCACAGCAGTACTACACTCTGTCTTCAAGGACGCCTAGCGTCCCTTTTCAGAACTTCAGTCCCACAGAAGCTGCATCTGGAAACCTGAGGCTGGGCCTCACCGTGTCCCCCTTCCATCCAGTGTGCCTTCCTGGGCAGTAACTGACCTTTCCCATGGATGACTGCCCTCTAAATGCCTCAGAACTCCCCTCGCACAGCTAGCTCTGAGTCAGGGAGGGAGTCTCGCCTGCTCTGATGAGGTATGACTTCCTTAGAATAGTCTCCAATCTACACTGGGGTGGTCTACTGATCACCCGAGTCAGAATCACCTGAGAGTCCTACTGAAAAATGAAGACCCATGGGCACTTTCTGAATCTAATAAATCATAATTACACCCCTCCCTGCTCTGAGAAGGATTCCTGGATGCACTAAAATTGGAGACCTCCATGCTGTCGGTTAACACAGTTCTGTAGGGTGGTGTTCAAGGCAGTGTGGATGGGAGTGAGGGAATGAGAGCTCTGGTTAATTGAGGAGGAGCATTCCAGGTAGAAAAATTGTTTTGATTTCTTCTCACAGCCTCGATGCCATTCCATACGTAATACCCAAACATTGACTGGCTTGAAAAACACAGGAAAGCCTTTTATTCCTTAAACTGGCCGAACTGGTGAAAAGATCTGGGGTTGGCGGTGAGGTGAGTCCAAATCACAAGGTTTCCATCACTGTACATGTCAGTGAGTGTCATCCCAACCCTGCACTGGGAGGCAGACAGAGGCTGTTTGAGGATGTTTAGGAGGATTTTTGAGAGGACAGAGAAAGGAGGATTGCCTTAAGGAGGGGAACTTTCTCTTGTTTGACAAACTTGCGGAAGGTCTGTCTTTCTTGTGGCCCAGGTTTCCCAAACGTTGCTGTTCTCATCAGACAATTTTATCTAATTAACATCTATTTTTCACTTCTTTATGCAGTAATCAGCATTCAATTACCGGAACCCAGCTGCTGATGCTAAAAAGTACTGAAAAAATAAATTCATACATTAAATCCTTAGATGCCCTCACAATCTCCTAAATCAAGATAAAGGAGTTTGATTCCTTAACTCCCTTCTTTTTCTTTCTCTCTTTTTTTAAAATATATTTTTATTTACTTCTGAGGGATAGGGAGAGGGGTAGAGAGAGATAGAAACATCAGTGATGAGAAAGTATCATGGATCGGCTGCCTTCTGCATGCCCCCTACTGGGGATCAAGCCCACAACCCTAGCATATGCCCTGACCAGGAATCGAACCATGACCCCCTGGTTCATAGGTCGAAGCTCAACCACTGAGCCTTGCCAGTTGGTCTTCCCCCTCTTTCTTTTATCTACATTCCTTCATTCCCTTTTTATAGATCCTTTTGTGACTTTGGTTCCATTCCAGGACCTATTATTAAGGCCATATGAAAAGGGTCAAAGAAAAGAATAAAAACAACCATGAGCAGTAATAGAAGTTTCCATCTAAGGATAGTAAGAGACTTACACATTTACATATTGAATTTTTTTATTTGGTTTTAAGGAATCAAACTAATGTTGAAGAGCATTTTATTTAAAGTTAATATTCATGTATCTATTTGCTACAAAGAATTTTATCCTCCGGAGGAAAACTGTTGTCATCACTTTGCACATTCTTTGTGTTAGCTTTATGAGATATGGTCATTGAGATCCTTCCCAAAAGACCTTGCAAACTAACTCAACTAATGCTTAATTAAATGGCTAATTGTTTTGATAATGATTCATTTTTAAAAGGTCAAATGTTTAATTCTGTCAAATTACTTTCCATGTGCAGTATGTACATTTTATAACAATTTGGCCGCCATAAGTCTTTGTTTGAATAAGAGGAGGGGAAGGGAAGAGAGAGAAAGAAGGGAAGGAGGTGGAAAAGAAAGAGAAGACGGAGAGAGGGAGGACAAAAGGAAGAAAAGAAAGGAAAATGGAGGAAGGACAGAAGAGAAGAGATAGATTGATTGTGGCTTTTTATGACTGATGTAAAAATGTGGTGTAGATCTAGAACTTGGGGTGTGACTGCTATTTTAAGTCTAAAGAGAGGAGTGGAGAGCCAGGATTTGCTTAGTGCTTGCTTCCTATATGCCAACTATTTTATGTACTTCAGCTCATTAAAAAATGTTCAATAGTTGGAAGATATAAAATCCTTGACATTAAGAAACTGAGGCTCCCTGAGTTTACATGTCATGATTAACAGAGTTATTACCAGTTGCAAGATCAGACATTGGAGCCAGATATGATTGTCCAAAATGTCCTGTTCCCTTTCCATGTTATCTATCTGTTTCCATAGCATACCATCATGTCTATGATTTCTCTTTTTTTTAACTTGTCTTCGGTCACAGTTGACATACATTATCTTAGCTTAGTGAGTAGACATCTGTATAACTTAGGAGGTGATCACCCTGATAGGTCTAGTACTGACCTAGCACCACACATAGTTATTACAGTATTATTGATTATAGTCCCTATGCTGCACTTTATATCCCCATGGATTTTTATAACTGCCTATTTTTACTTCTTAATCCCTTTCACCTTTTCACCCATTCTCCAACCACCCCCCAATCTGGCAACCATCAATTTATTCTCTGTATCTATGAGTTAACTTCTGTGTTATTTGTTCATTGTGTTTTGTACATTCCACATGTTAAGTGAAATCAAGTGGTATTTATCTTTCTCTGACACTTCACTTAGCCTAATAGCATCTAGGTCCACCCATGTTGCCACAAATGGTAAAATTTCATTCTTTTTTATGACTGAGTAATATTCCATTGTATATGTGTACTCCCTCTTTATCCATTTATCTATTAATGAACACTTCAGTTTATGTAAATAATGCTGTAATAAACATAGGAGTGCATATATCTTTTCAAATTAGTGTTTTGGATTTCTTCAGATAAATATCAAGTGGAATTGCTGGGTCACATGGTAGCTCTGTGTGTAATTTTTTGAGGAACCTCCAAACTGTTTCCACAGTGGCTGCACCAATTTCAATCCCACTAACAGTGCAGGAGGGCTTCCTTTTTTCCACATCCTCACCAACATTTGTCAATTTGTTGATAATAGCCATTCTGACATGTGTGAGGTGATATCTCATTGTGATTTCAATTTGCATTTCCATGATGATTCGTGATGTTGAACATCTTTTCATAGGTCTCTTGGCCATCTGTACATCCTTTTGGGTGAAATGTCTATTCAGGTCCTCTGCTCATTTTTATATTGGATTTTTTGTTTTTGGAGGGATAAGTTATATGAGTTCCTTACATATTTGGGGTATTAACGCCTTATCAGATGTATCATTTTCTAATATCTCCTCTCATTCAGTAGTCTGTCTTTTTGTTTTCTTAACAGTTTCCTTAGTTTGGTGTAGTCCCCTTTGTTTATTTTTTCTTTTGTTTTCCTCACTGGCGGATACATATACAAATAACATTGCTCAGGGTAATGCCAGAGAGTTACTGCTTATGCTTTCTTCTAGGAGTTTTATGGTTCAAGTCTTACATTGAGTCTCATCCATTTTGGGTTTATTTTTGTAGTATATGGTGTAAGAAAATGGTCTAGTTCTATTTTTTTGCAGGTATCTGTGCAGTTTTCCCAGCATCATTTACTGAAGAGACTGTCTTTATGCCACTGTATATTCTTGCCTCCCCTGACATGTATTAGTTGACCCTATAGACACGGGTTTATTTCTGGGCTTTCTATTCTGTTTCATTGAGCTATGTGTCTGTTTTTATGCCAGTACCGTGCTGTTTTGATTACTATAACCTTGAGTATATTTTGATGTCAGGTAGCATGATGCATCCACCTTCTTTTTCAAGAATGCTTTGGTGATTTTTTGCAATTCCATATAAATTTTAGGATTATTTTTTCTAGTTCTGAGAATTCCTTTGGTATTTTGATAGGGATTTTATTGAATTTATAGATTGCTTTGGGTAGTATGGACATTTTAATGATGTTAATTCTTCCAACCAATAAGCATGGTAAATCCTGCCATTTATTTCTGTCTTCTTCAATTTCTTATAGTTTGCTGTGTATAGGTCTTTTACATTCTTAGTAAATTTATTCCTAGGTATTTTATTCTTTTTGATGTAATTAGAAATGGGATTTTTTTAAAAATTATATTTCTTGACAATTGGTTGCTGACTCCAAGTCTTTGAACATGAACTCAGCTTCCAATTATTACATTGCTAACATGAAAATAGCACAGTCCACTGTAGAAGAGTTCTTACACTGAAGTTCATAACAAGGATTAAGTCAAAGGCAATATATTTCCTCTGAGGTTACTAGAATTCATAAGCATCACTCTTCCACAGCAAAAACAGAACCCCCAAATCAATGTTTTACTTGAGGTTAAAATGCAACACCTTACTGTTAGTCCTCTGGCTATCAAGATAACAAAACTCCCAAAAGGCACGAGAATCTGCTCAATTCTGGCTCCAGACCTCGCTTGATGTCAGACAATTTTCCCCTAAAACTAGATTAATCAATTACCATAAAATAAATATATTTTTCATCAGATTTACATTGAAAGCACTCAATTAATTTTAAAACCAGCATCCAGGAGAATAGTTATAACAGAACCTGTGAACCCAAGGATAACACCAGCCTATGAGTGTCACTAAGAAATTCTTTATGCTCCCAGGACAGTGGCCATATATCCTGCTTTGCCTGGGATGGTCAAGCTTTTCACCTGTTGCCCAAAATTATTTTGCAGAGTGCACCCACCCTTCACAGAAGTTTCCTAGTTTGCATGGTATATTCTATGGTCACTCCAATTAGAGAATACTTAGATCACCAGAGCAGGCACAAAGGTACCTTCGTCCCATCTTGGGTTTTGCTATGCTGAGAGCATGCAATGTCAATACATTGGAAGACTTAGATAAAGCTAAAAACCAATACATTATATAATAAATTCTGCCTGTATAATTTATAAAATATGTTGAGAGATAGCACTTCTTTGTTTCTCTGCTATGGTAGATCTGGACTTTTGCAAAGAATGGGCAGAGGAAGCATAAGTAGGCTGTGGAGTCAATGACAGACCTGGGTTAGAATCCTAACCCCACTTACTACATGAGTGGCCTTGATCTCATTGCTTGGCTCTTCCTATGCCTTAATTGCATATTCTGATGAGGGGGTAGAAATGCTACCACCTACCACTCAGGGTTATTTTCACCAGAGTAACTAAGGCTTTAGAGCCAGACAGACTTTAGTTTAAGTCTGGTGGTTGACAGAGGGGAGGGGCGTTAGAGGCCGGGTGAAGGGATTAAGTAGTACAAATTGGTAGTTAGAGTCATGGGGATATAACGTACAGCGTAGGGAATATAGTCAGTAATACTCTAAAACTATGTATGATGTCAAGTGGACATTGAAAATATCAGGGGGAACACTTTGTAAAGTATAAAATTGTCTTATCACTATGCTTGTTCACCTGAAATTAACACAAAATAATATTGAATGTCAGCTGCAATTGAAAAATAACATTTAAATTAAAAAAATACTTTTGTTTAAATCACACCTCTATCACCTCTATGCTGCATGACCTTGTACAAGTAAGTTTAACCTAGAGACAGTTTCCCCATCCGTAAATAGTAACAAGAACAATTCCTACCTCAAAAGAGGTTGTTTTGAGGACTTTATAATGTAATGCATATAAAGTAAGCATGCCATAAATCTTTTATTATTCTAAAATATAATATTGGGAGATATTTAATAAGGCCGAGACATAATTTATATCTGAAATGTAGTTAATATTGCCTTTATTTCTGGCCACACATTATAAGTTACCTATAGGCCTAGTTGAAATTACAGTTTTCTTATCTGAAAACCTAACAGCTTTCACCTGGTTTTAAATACTTGGAAGGTTTCACATAAGCATAATGTGTGAATTATACCCCTGAAGTTGCTGAGTTAAGACTTCAAATGACATTGCTTCCTATAAAATGAAGTTAGAATTGCCAGAATCAGTTCTTTATGTAAGCTGTTTTTCACCTTCATTTTTAGTCGTGAAAATCTCAATTTGCTGAGCTATTTATTGGTGTGTTTTTTCAAGACAATTATCCAAATGAGGATAATTAGCATGTATATTGCATGAAGGTAAACATAACATTTAAAATAATGTGATTCCCTATAATTCCAGAACTATTTACCAAAATACAAATAAACTGGCATATATAGGAGTGGACAAAAATAGTTTTACAGTTGTGAGCATGCAAAACAGTTTAATCTTGTATTTTTTTATTATTTTTCCATATTAACAATTGTAAACCTACTTTTGCCCACCCCTGTATATACAAGCTTCCCTAGTGTGTATGTATGTACTAGTATACGATATATAAAGTGTGTATGTATGTGTGTGTGTATGTATATATATATATAGTCGTGTGTGTGTATATATATATATATATATATATATATATATATATATAGTGTCTCCAAAGAATGTCTACACACACTTAGAATAATTATAAAGGCAGTGTTTATTAAAATACATTTTCAAACTTGAGCTGTTTTGAGGGGACACATAGGTACCAACTCAAACTCACACATATATATATACATATATAGTTATCAGCCCTATGTATATATATATATTCAACTGAAAGAAATAAACCATGAAATTGAAATTAGAATTTGAATTATCTGTACCCTTATTAGAAATTACTCAATTGAAAGAAGACTGTATATGAATACTCTCTCTGCAGGGGTTGATGTCAAGCAATAAGATGAAAGAGTTGCTGAAACTGCATTGAGAGGAGAGTGCTAGGGGAGAAGCTGGAAGTGGTAGCATGCCGAGTGTAGTGGAGGGGCTTCTGTGCAAGTCCCCGTTCCAGCATTTGTTAGATAGTTGACTGGTTCTGTCTTGTTGCTCTGATGGAATTCTGATAAATGATCAGAAGTGAAAGGTCCATTATGTCAGTCTTTTATCTTCCCCAAAGTGTGGGATCCATTCCAATGTGATACTCTGATTTTAGGAGGTACAAATTATTCATGCAGTTACACTGAAAGAAAAATGAAGATAAAGCTATTCCTTTTCCAGTTTACTGCCAACCTCTGATTGCAACGAGGAGAAAGACTTGGTTTTAACACTGCTTTAATCCTAGCCATTTTCCCAAATGGAGAACAGGTCTCTGGTTCAGAGCCTCGGGAGGTGAGCATTTTTAGCCAGAACATAACATTGCATATATTTTTAAATTACTTTTCATTCTGATTTTTACTTTTTCAGAGTATTTAGGTTTTAAAAATGGAGTTGATTTTAAAATAATAATAGTTCAGGTGATACACAGATTCAACAAAAGTCATGACTGGTATCAAATGGCTGGCATTTGAAAACTGCTATTATTACTTAAGTATAAAGATCACCACCTTTTTGCTTGAGGTGCTGTGTTGAACTAGAGCACTGTTCTCCACCTTCCTTCTGCAGGACACAAATTGGCATTGAAAAGCACATTCTCATATGAAAAGAGCTACCACACCGATCAGATGGCTGAGGCTGATGTGTAGTTGCCTTTCTAGCACCCATGACTTGAGCCCTCCCTTTCCCATTGACTGACCCTCCACTGGTGGGCTGGAGGCACCACAGCTGAGACCTACTATTCCAAAATGGCGCGTGGGTACCAACTCAAAGATCATGGATTCTAGTAGAGCAGATAAGACATGTGCATCCATAGCATATGGTAGAGAATAGTAAGGTAGTGATAAAGCTCTATCATATTCACAGGGGAAATAGAAATAGTATCCATAAAGGGGACTTACCTTCTGCCATAACTTGGTAAAATGACAAATTAAATGAAAGATATGGCAGATCATGTCTGCATATTAGTTATCCACAAGGACAGAGGTTTATGTGATTGAACATATTTTTATATTCTTTTTTCCCCAAAATGAGTGTAGTATAATGTGCATTGAAAACATTTTTTAAAAAATGAACCAAAAAAAGGACTAATAGAATAAATACACACTACTTGTAGCACAATTTAACATATTGATGTATTTTTACAGTCTTTTGTTTGATGTGGATGGTTATTTTTCACTTAATATTCATAATAGATAATACAAATGTATTTTAAAATTGCAATCCTTGCATCCCTTCCCCTTTAGAACCATTGGCTAATTCTCTATATCTATGGCTCTGTTTATTTTATTTATTCACTTATTTTATATTCCACATAAAAGTGAACTCATGTGATATTTGTCTTTCTCTGATTTATTTCATGTAACATGTAATACCCTCTATACCCTCTAGGTGCATCCATGTTGTTGAAAATGGCAAAATTTCATTTTTTTATTGCTGAATATTATTCCATCATATTTATGTACCACAACATTTTTAGCCATTCATCTACTGATGGACATTTAGGTTGCTTCCATATTTTGGCTATTACTAGTTACGCTGCAATGAACATAGGTGCGCATATATCTTTTTGAGTCACTGTTTTAGTTTCCTATAAATACCCAGGATGTAGAATTGCTGGATCATATGGCAGCTCAATTTTAAATTTTTTGAAGAATCTTCATACTGTTTCCCATAGTGTCTACACTAATTTACAATTCTACCAATGGTGTATGAGAGTTCCCTTTCTTCACATCCTCATCAGCATTATTTGTTGATTTATTAATGATAACCATTCTGGCAGGAGTGAGGTGTGTCTATTCTGGTCCTCTGCCCATTTTTTAATCAGATTGTTATTTTGGTGTTAAGCTGTATGAATTCCATATTTGGATATTAACCACTTATCAGATGTTCATTTGTGAATTTCTTCTCCCATTCAGTAACTTGTCTTTTCACTTTAATAGTTTCCTTCATTGTGCAAAAGCTTTTTTGTTAAGTGTAGTCTCATTTGTTTACTTTTTCTTTTGTGTCCATCCCTTGAGAAATATCCAAAAAGATATTACTAAGAGTGTTGTCAAAGAATTTACTTCCTGTGTTTTCCTGTTTCCTCCTAGGAGGTTTATCATTGAAGGTCTAACATTTAAGTCTCCATTTTAAGCTTATTTTTGTATATGGTATAAAAATAGGTACAAATTTATACCTTTTTTCATGTAAAATTTTTCTGAGTTATTAAATATCTCATAATCATAATTTAAATTCTTACATAATAGTTTAAGGAGATGAGTCACAGATAATGCAATTATTTCTCCATGCTAGACATTGCTTTTTGCACTCAAGTTTGGGAACATATTAACTATATTATGTTAAAAACTCTGTCCAGTAAAGAAGTTAATTATCCTATATAATAAAAGGGTGATATGCACTGACCACCAGGGGGCAGACGCTCAATGCAGAAGCTGACCCTGGTGATAAGTGCACTCCCACAGGGGGGAGCGCCACTCAGCCGGGCTGACTGCTGGTGAGGACAGTGGCAGCAGCGCTAACAATGTCCAACTGCCAGCTTAGTCCCACTCCCCACAGGAAGTGGACCTAAGCCATCAGACATCCCCAAGGGCTCCCAAACTGCAAAAGGGTGCAGGCCGGGCTGAGGGGTCACACACACACACACACACAGTGCATGAATGTCATGCACTGGGCCTCTAGTATTATAATTATATTAATATAATTCACTTATTTACTGGACAGAGTTTTCCTACGAGATTATAAAGTGCCTTTACTCATTTCTATGTCCCCAGCTTTCTTCTTTGATAGTTTCCCATTCTTTCATGGAGGGAATTCAAGCAATTAGTTTGTAGCCATTACTTTCTAAAAATAAGGGAAAGTCCCCAAATATCTTCTAAAGTTAGAGGCTGAAATCTGTTACGAGTGTCTTGGGATGTAAAGAATTACAAGTTCTTGCTTAGACTAATCCAGAGCCTCTTTACAACCTATCCCTAGGGTGAACTACATCAGGAGGTTTTATTTGTTACATCCTGTAAAACACTGCATGTTGCCTTCATTTTTCTTGTCTAAAAAGTAGCTAAAAAATGATGAAAATTTATATCACCTAGCCAACTAATAATGACTGAGTATGAATTAAGAACAGGCACATAAATGGGAACTTTAGGTGCAATTCTCTATCTAGCAAACACAGAGAATTAGTTACACCAATAAATGCTAAAGTTGAAGCATTTTGTGGCAAGCTATTATGGTGTTTATTTCTATAACACGTAAAATAAAAAGCTGAATGTAAAATTGCATCTGATATTTTAGATAACTTTTCTAGATGCCTAAACCTTTATGGAATAACATAAATAATACAAGCTTAAATAGATCCATAATAATAGATATTTAATATCAATTTATGTTTATTTTGGCAGAGAAAACCTGACTACTTACCAAACCAGCTTTCTCTTCTTCATAGGCCCATAGGTGTGCCCTCATGACTGAGTTCTGGCTGATAAATATGAGCAGAAATTATGAGTGCTCTTGTCAGGTCTGATTCATGAAAAACTCCTGCCCATAATCCTTTTTGTCTTTCTCCATGTGGAATGGAAAGGGCTCTAATGATCTAGAAGAGGGAGAAGCTGCAAAATACATAGGCAGAAAAGACAAGAATAGGCACAAGTCCCTCCGTTTTCATGGAGCAGAACTAATAAACTACTGATTTAAGCCACTGAGATTTCAGGCTTTATCTGTTACAAAAGCTGGCAGAAATTTCTATCTGTTCCTTTCCAGAGTCGTCCAGATGGGATTTAAAACAGCTATCTTGTCTGAGCAGCTTTAAATAAGAAAGAAGCTAAAATGTCTAGGTGCCTTCAGCACCAAGTAATTAAAACCAGGTAATCTCCTCAGAGACTCATTCAGGCATCCCCACACTTCAAAGAGTCCCGTTTGCTTAGAACAGGAGATAAAATGGAGGAATCTGAAGGGGAAACTACTTAACAGAATTCTCCTTCATTTGATCTTACTTTCCCAAGGAAAACTTACTAATCTTATGAAAGAGAAGAGGTGGTTTTCTGTGCTCACACCTTTCACCTGGGTGGATCTTGAGGACTGAACAACAATTACCAAAAAAGGAAGATTATTTTTTGTTTGTTTGTTCACTCCAAAGTGAGAAACATATTTCAAAAACTTATTAACAGGAATGTTTGCCCTGAGTAATGGTTACCTCCGTTTTCTCCTTTGTACTATGAGATACTTAACAGACTTTACTATCTACCCAGACAGACTAACCCAGTGCCTCCAAGTTACCTAGGAGGTGACTACATCAGGAAAGGTTTTTAGTACTTCCTTCAACTAAGAGATTTGATGTCCAAGAGATACCATTTGCAATATTATGTTTCTCTAAATAAGATAATCAACATGTATAGAGCTCTGACTTTACATACATTTTTACATCTTATTCATTCTCAAAATAACCCTGTAGGATAGTTACTATTATTCTCATTTTAGAGGTAAGAAAACTGAGAATAAGAGAGGGTTAAGATTTAAACACGTTTATATTGTTGCCTATCTATGCTCTTATCCAGTTACGTAATACTGCCCTCCAGATTTGGAGCATTGAGTATCACATTTGTGAGGCCATCAGCATCTTATGCTAACTACCTTTTAAGTAATCATATTAATTTGAAAGAGACATCTCAAAGCTAGACAAAACTACTTTCATGTTTAAAAGGTTGAAGTAGAATAGGCATACTCATGTCCAAGTATTTCCATGTAGGCCAAAAGGAGACCCAAAACTGTAGGACAACAAATAATTTGCATTTCAAAGAGATCAAAATAAACACAAGAACAGAGGGCTCTCCAGTTCCGGGAAAGATTAAACAGAAACTATTAATAAATGACTTAGGACAAGCTTTGATAATTGCTTACTAGTCCCTTGAATACAAAATAAACTCCATGTTTTGAAACAGATACAGTCCAGGGGGAAGCTTGTTTGGAACTATGAAAAAGATACCAAAGCATAGACCAGGGGGAAGATAAGGAAATTTTAGGTTCTTCTCTACATTTAAAAGGATGCACTAGTATAAAAATTGTGGGTTTTTTTTTAAATAGTTACATTTGCTATCTATTTGAGATGAGATGTATTCGTGATAATGTATAAGAAAGGATGGGATAAGTACAGGGTAAAGGTTTGAGCTCTGCCTTTGAAGTAAAAAAAAAAAAAAAAAAACCCACATAGAAATATTGGCTCCATTACTGATACAGGCTAACCTTAGAAAAATGACTCAACAAGCAAGAAGAGTGCTTCCCCCTTCTCCTGAAGACAAGTGCTTCACCAGGACGTGTGGAATCTTTCAGAGTCTTGCGCTCTAGTCAAGGGCACATCATGACTCCTGTGTGGCTTCTTCCTGGAAAACCTAGAGAACAAATGTTAGGCTAATTAGCCTGTTTTGTGGTAAAGGAAGTTGCTGTTGTATTACGACTATTCTGCACTGACAAAGGTTTCCTGGGCAAATGAGTGCTCCCCATGCCAAATGAGGGCAGCATGCACGCAAGAGCCAGTAAGGGTTATCAAAGGTCCTTTCCATAATCTCCCCTTGAGGGGCCTCAGCAAATACAGCAAATATTAGCTGGAAGTGAATATTCCGGGAATAATTACTCAACAAACCAGAACGGAGAACTACCAGATCAAGGGAACTACCAATGAGACATCCCTTATTGTGGGTCCCAAAGAGCCCCAGAAATTGCCCCATAAAAGGAATCAGTTTTAAAATCTGCCATTCCCAGAGAACACTAAGTTGTCTATGACAGTTCTAGTTTAAATAAAACTTTTCTGGTCTCCTTACTTCTCCTCAATAAATTATAAAGGGACAATAGAGGGGTGGTGGTTAATATCCTATTTGACTACATCTATGACTCCTGCTTGTTCAATTTACTAGCTGTATGACCAATTTATGGCAATTTCACTGCATTAAAATACATGAAGAGCTAATTTCATACAGATAGACTCTAGCATTATCTATATAGGCTTCTAACTAGATGATAATTGCAAGCATTTAATAGTCTCTCCAAGAAACTAGAAATCAAAATGCCATCTTCAGGTATTTACAGAAATGCTAATCTGCATATGGTTAATTAAGAGTTATCTATGGTGGTAGATAACTGCTTACCTATCTGCATAAGCCACTGAGTCATTTTATCATTGTATTTGTAAGTTTTGTTTTAAAAATAATTTCACAATAATATAAAACCTATTGGGTGCTCTCCAAATCTGATTTCATGTTGGCTATTTCCACCTTAAATGTTCTTCAAGTTGAGCCTTAAGATTGAAAGTTTCCATTCCCTCCTTACCAAAATGAGTAAAGCAAAAAGGATAAAAATACAATGCTTTGGAGGATTACTTGGAATCATATAGAAAGATAAACTTTATTCTGTAGAAAAACAGTTCAAATCTAATGTTTCCTGCCAGGTAGGGGATTTTGCCATTCAATCTCAAGTTCATTGGGTCCTTCAATGAACCTAGTGACTCAAGACTTGCTCACACTAGAATGGATTTCTCTTAGTTTTCAAATGTTTTATGCAACTTTCACAACTCTTCATTATCTCACTTAGGCACAGACCAGTAATTCTGAGCTTACAGTTTAGACACCTGGAAGTTTTAACCTCAGATGTATTTTAGACACCTTTATTCATTAACCCTTTGAGTGCCAACCAATATCCTAGGAACTGTGCTAAAATTGCCAAGGCATTTTTGCTGATTTTACAGCAGTTTAGGAAAAAAATTATGAATCGCAAGTAAATGAAGTTACATATTCAAAAACTTAAGGAAACCTTTACTACATTTGTTTTCATCTTTGACATATATTGTTTGCTGATTGTATTATAAAATACTAGTAGAAAAAGAAATTTGAACAAAACATATAATGTTAAAATAGAGGGACACCCTTCTCCAATAGCTTCTACAAAATCGTCATCTTCACAGCAAGAATTGACATATTTAGCAATAACATCATCACTAATAAAAGCAGACTTAGAACTGGACGCCATTTTGAAGCCTTAGGGCTACAAAATCTGAGTAAACTTCATAAAATCGTAGTACCTGTAAAAAATTAGGCAGATAAATGCCAGTGGTCAATTTTAGAACTACAAACATTCGGCATCATAAGTAATCTGCACTTAGGTGCCATCTGTCAATAAAGAGTGAACTACTAGCCTCTAATAGTGACACTGCAGGAGGAGTGCGATAGCCCTCCGGGCACTTTTGGGGAAAGACAGGAGGATCGCGATTGCACTCCCTGGCACTCTAGGGGTTAAATCATTTCTTTTACTTCTTCCCCCCTCATCACCCACCTCTCTCCATTTGAGAAATAACTTTACTGGGGGGAAAATACTAGATTTCTGTGCTATTCATTTATTGTTTTGTGCCCTTGTTCTGTTGCTATCAGAGAACTAAATTAATCATAGAATTCCCAGGCTAAGCAATTTATCATTATCTTATCCATCAAAGCAGTTGTTTCTCTTCTAAACTTTCTTTTTAAACAGCATACAACCATCTTCTCTTTCCTTTCGTGTGTTTTTTAAAACAGTGGCTGTCTGAAATTCTTCATTTCTTCTCCAGTCTAACAATCTATTTCTATCACCGTGTCACCCATTTGAGGACCTCCTTCTGCAGTGTCCCCCTACTCAGTCCCCAGAGGAAGTCTTTGTCTTTCTTTGGCACGCATTCTGTCTTACTGGATATTGCTTCGTTATCTCATAAAATTTTAAAAATGGCAGCTATTATTTATGTGCTAAGCATCTGAAATATACCACCTGTGATCTTTTCTGCTTTATTTTCACAAATCAACAGGAAATGATGAGAAATATTGATGGTGAATATTGATGTGTTCGCCTACCCATGTCCCACAGCTACCAAATGTCAAACTCAGAATTTGAGCCAGGTACTTCTGAGTCCAAATGTTTGCTATTTTCTATTCTTTCATATTGCTTCTTTAAATCTGCTTCCTGAAGTTTTTGTCTGTGTTTCTTTCACTAATAGAATGGACTACAAATACCCCACTCACAAAAAGCATAAGTACGAAACTATCCAACTTCACATAGTAATCATTGTGCCTGAGCGTAACTTTGATCAGAAGCAATGGAGAGTCCCTTGTCAGATCCCTACAGATTGTAGTTTCCTGCTTTATTCTTAATGAAACGAAGTTCAACTTGTCAAACCTTGGTCACAGTTGGACATTATGAGAAAACTTTGATTGTACAACTTCTACTGACAGTGAAAGTTAAATGGAGTCAGCAGTTTGCCCTTCTGAACTAAAACTGAGATATATTTGTGCTGAGAATAATAAAGCACAACCTTCCTACACAGTTTCTAAACTACATCAAAGAACTATGATGAGATATGGCCCAAGTTTATCTACTTCTGCCTAGCTGAGACAGTAGCAGAATGGGAGAGGTATTCCAGATCCCCAGGGAGCCTGTCTGCTGCCTGCGTACTGAGTACTTATCCATTCTTCTTTGTAATCGTCCTTCACTTTGGAACCAAAATAACCAATTTTAAGAGGAAAAAATAACGCTAGATACTATCCAGCTAAGTTGAGCTTCCTTCTGGTTAAGTTGCAGCCATGATTGGATTAGATG
Source organism: Myotis lucifugus (assembly GCF_000147115.1). Classification (NCBI taxonomy): domain Eukaryota; kingdom Metazoa; phylum Chordata; class Mammalia; order Chiroptera; family Vespertilionidae; genus Myotis; species Myotis lucifugus. The sequence continues at coordinate 885,260 of NW_005871394.1, read as the reverse complement.
CTGTCATTTCCATGTTAGACATACTCAGGGACAGATTAAGGGATTTATGCAAGAAAATAACCTTTCCTTAAACCATAACTGAAATAGGATGCCAGCTATCTTCTTTCCCTAACTAGTGATGTGTAGCTTGAACAAATACTTGCCAGAAAAGACTTTTCACTCCAGTGGGATCTTTTAAAAATAGCTTCCTCTTCACCATCAATTTAAAATAAACTGAAATGCACAGTGTGTAATAAAACTTTTATATTGAATGTAGAGTCATATAATTGTAATAGGAAAAATAGTTTTCCCTGCCCTACCAAAGAAATACCAAGAAGTATTTGAAACGTATTATTTTAAGAAGTATAAAATCATTAATCTGCCTAGGGAACCCACACATCTTGGCCCAGTGATAGACAGATAGAAGGGAACCAGAAATTCCAGATTTTGTTACTGCTATTAAGCTTGCCATCTCAGTGAATGACCAGGTCCCATCCACTTGACAAAAGGCTCGAAATCGTCTTTGCCTCTTTATCTCCTCACAGCCATTCCTTAACTAAAGCATTTCTATTCTGCTTCAAAACTTCTCTGGAATCTGTCCATTTATCCAGGCCTACTTCTATATCCCTGTTCAAGAGCACTTTTATTCTGGCTTGAATTAAAGCAACAGATTTCTGAGTTTCCAGCCTCATGTTTTTCTCTCCTGCAAGTCTATATTTTTATTTCCACAGTGAGATTAATCTTCCCCAAATGTAAATCTGATCATATCGCTCCTTTCATAAAACACTTTAATGGCTGGTCATTGCCCTCAGGATAAAGTGCAAACAGCTTATCACAGTTTACATACCCCTCATAAATCATTCCCCTAATTATCTTTTTAGCCTCTACTCTCTCCTGTTTTGCTCCAACCATTCTGGACTACTTTAATCCTCCCATCACAGCATGTTCCCCTAGATTTCCATATCTTTGCACATACTGTTCACTTTGCCTAGAACACACATCTCACTCCACCAGGATTGAGAGGAGGGATAAATGGAAATATATTGCTGCAGGGCTAAAATATATTTTCCTTGAAGCAATTTGTAACTTTTATTACAATCTACTTAATTAAAGATGTATACCATAATGCCTAGAGAAACAAATAAAAATAATGTAAGTAAATATATAGGAAATTAAAGGAGAAATTGAAATGTAATACTAAAAACATAATTGATTCAAATAATCTATAATAATAAAAGCATGATATGCAAATCGACCAAAAGGCCGAACGACTGTCCAGACTAAGCCAGGGCTGTGAAGACCTACTCTTGCACGAATTCCGTGCATCGGGCCTCTAGTAAGACAATAAAGGAGAAAGAAAGGAATAAAAATATTCAAGAAACAAATAGACAATAAAATGGCAAAATCAAGTGAAACTATATTAGTAATTATATTTAGTTTAAATGGACAAAGCAATCTTACAAAAGGCAGAGATTGTAAAGACCATCAGACTGAGTCAGAAGCAAGAAGTAGCCACATGCTGCGTATAAGAGAAGCTCTTTACTACAAAGACAAATCTGTTTAAAGTAAAAGGATGGGAAAAGGTATACTATGAAAACATGAAGCTTAAGACAGCCAGAGTGGCTATCTCAATCATTCAAAATGACCTGAAGACAAGGAGTATTACCAGACACAGGATGGACTCTTTCCAGTGATAAAAGATCAATACATCAGAAGTTGATCATGTGCTTAATAGTAGAGCTTCAAAATACATGAAACAAAAACCTACAACACTTAGGAAAATATAGACAAATTTACCTTCATAGTTATAGATTTTAACAGGTATCTCTTAGTAGTTGATAGAATAACTTTGAAAAGGTTACTAAAGCCTTGGAAAATCTTGACAACACAATCAACCCTATTAATGCTTTTTATAGGCCAAACAGCACCCCAAACAGCAAATACATCTCTATTTCAAGTCCACATGGAATGGTCACCGAGATTGATTCAGAAGATTGAAATTTTGCAGAGTATGTTCTCTGACCACAACAGAATTAAATTAGAAATTAAAAATAAGATTATAGAAAAGACTTAAATACTTGGAAATAAGGTAACTCAGTTCCCAAACCATCCATGATTCAAAAAAGAAAGCACAAATTAGAAAAATGTTTTGGCTAGAATAATTTTTAAAATATATATTAAAGTTTGTTAAATGCATGGGGGATATTTATAGTTTTAAAAGCTTATACTAGAGAAAAAAATCAATGATATAAGGTTCTGCCTTAGAAAAATAAATAAATAAGAACAAACTAAACCCAGAAGAACCTGCACCAAACATCTATGTATTTGAGTTACATTATTTCCTTATGATACATTCCTGGGGGAAAAAAGGTTCATGAGATTTACTCACTTTTGGAGGTGATGGATATAATATTGCATAAACTGTGTTGATGATTTCACAGATGTATGTTTATCTCCAAACTCAAGTTACATGAATTAAATATGTACAGCTTTTTATATGTCAATCATACCTCTATAAAATGGTTGTAACAAATTTTTAAAAATTAACAAGGACAAAAAGTGAATCAAAGAGATTAACATGTTTAACATTGATATATTTAAAGTCAATATATTAACTAACCTCATTGTTGTATCTGAAGCTCCAGAAGGTTGTACCAGTTTGTATTCCTTCTCAGTTCCTTCTGCTCTTGTTAATTCTGAGTAAAAATAATTATTGAACTTTGTCAATCTGACAGGCAACAATGATATACCCCTGTTGTTTAATTTGCATTTCTTTGCTTACTAGTGAAGTTTTTTATCTTCTTAGATATTAGCTGCTTTTAGTTTTTATTACATTCAACTCTTTCCCTTATTATTAAGAGCTGTTTATTTAATACTGTCTTTAATCTATTATGAATCTAAAATGTATTTTTTAGTTCAGTTAGGTTGCCTTTGTGTATGTTGTTTATTTCCTCATCTGTTATTTTTTAAATGCATAAAATTGAACAGGTGTTTTTTCATGATTTCTAGTTTAGTTATAGAAAATGCATTTCAACTCTATTATAAAATTATTAAGCTTTCTTCTTGTATTTTTATTCTAAATTTACCTGGAATTTATTTTAGTGAAGTTTATGTGCAACATTTTCCCACTCAATATCTAGCCAAGTATAGCCAATAATTTTATTTTTCTCACTGAATTAAAGTGCCACCTTTCACATACACTGACTTTTCAAATATATTTAGATATAATTCCTGGTGTTTCTGTCTCATTCGCTGTATATTTTTGTATCACTATCATGCTGCTTTATTATTTATAGTTTTAGAAGTTATATTTAAATATCTTATAGGGTAAGTCTGTTTTTATTACCATTTTAATAGTTTCTAATTATTCTCATATTTATATTCTTCAAAATAAACTTTAGAATTTTTCAAGTCCAAAAAGTAATCTTTGTTAGATGTATATCTATCTAATATCAAATCTTTCTATTAAAATAAATAGTATATCCTCATTTGGTAAGCTTTGATTAGTTCTGTGTATTTCTTAAGTTAATTCTAAGGAATTTGTGTGATTCTTCTCCCCAGAGATTCTGTGACTGGAATTATTTTTTACAATAATATTTTCTGTTTTATATAATGTGAAAAAAACAATTAAATTTTATAACATGTTGATTTACTTAATTCTCCTATTTGTTAGAATTTTTAAATTAATTTTCTTTAGTTTTCAAGCAGACATTAATTTGATCTACAAACAATAGTTTAATCACATCTTTTTCAATAATTAGAACTCATATCCTATCTAATAATAGACAAACATGGTAATTGACCGTACCTTCGCTACACCTCCCATTGGCTAATCAGCATGATATGCACATTAACCGCCAACAAAGATGGCGGTTAATTTGCATATGTAGGCTCCAAGCAGCCGAACGAAGACTGAAGGCGAGCCAGATCTGCAAAGACGGAAGATGGAAGGCGGCTCCTGCCGGAGCAAAGGCCTGGGCCCTGAGTGCTGGAGGAAAACCGGTGCCGGCAGCCAGGAAAAGGGAAGGCCTATTGCACAAATCTCTTCGTGCAACAGGCCTCTAGTTCTCATATAATTGATTTTGCTAGCACTTTCTGTATCTTTACCTTGTTTCTACAATTTGGCAACATTTTTCTGGTTAGTTATTCACCATTCAGGTTGATCCTGGTTTTTATTTATGGACAATTTGTTTAGATGTAGAGAGATATACCTGCACATAGACAGAGACATATATGTAAACATTGTGATTGGAGACCTGTACTTTTATTAATTGTTCTTTTACAATTGAGGAGTAGACATTGAAGCTTATCAAATAGTTTTTTATCTAAAAATATTGCTTTAGAGTTGTCACACCTAAGGTAAGGTGTTTATGGGTGAAGTGTACCCCGGGCACCTCGGGCTGAAAAGCACAGCTCAACAACACACCTCCTGTTACTCATGTCTAAGTATCTGCAGTTAAAGCATACTCACTTCTGAGCTCATTTGATATCTCTTTGATTTCAGTTTACAGGTTCACTGGATTTGAACTTGAATATGAAAGAATGATAGCTCATTTATTATTTAAAAACACTTTTCTTAAAATGATGACTCTTCCCACTCTTCAGTATTGAACCTCAAAACTTAAGAAAACATTTTCATCATCATCCCTATGTTGGTGCCTTGTCCTGATGACAAACACAAAGAATACACAGAGATTTTGAGGATCTTTTTGTTTATCTCAAAAAAGGAAATCCTTGAGGATCTTTTTGTTTATCTCAAAAAAGGAAATCCTTTCATACATCAAAGTTACTGAATTCTGAAAGAAGTATACTTTCTAATTAAAAGTTCTTTTTTTAAAAGTTAAAGAACACATTCTATATGTAAAGGAAAGTCTCAAGCTCTTACCCAGGATGTAGACTTTGTTTTGTCTTTGACCCTGTGGCCTGGTGTTGTATGGAGCTTCTGTTGGCTTCTTTTCAAACACAGGACAACATCCCAAACAGGAGAGGTGCAGACACTGATTCACACTGAGCAGGTTTTCTCTTAGTCACTCCCTGCTTTAGTTGTTTGAGTTCAAAATAGAGCCTTTTATAAAATATATGTGGTTTGGCCTCACAGTCTATGCAGGACAGTGTATAGTCTCTAATAGTTTTCAAACACTGTAATTGTCCGAACTGTAGGAAGCTACTATTACCACCATTACCTCCATGTTTTAGCCAAGAAAACCGGATTGCAGGGAGGTGAGAAGCTTACCCGAGACCATGCTGCTAATGTTGGAGGCTCTCAGATTTCAGTTCACATCTACGTGATGCCAAACCCTGCGTCCTTTCCACTGTACTTCTGCATTTTTGTTTCCCTTTACCTTTCCATGTGCTGACTCACCTTTCCTTTTCTCTTCTGCCGCTTCCCCTGCAGGCCCGTGACCAAGGCGTAGACTAAGAGGTGGAGTCATGCTTCACCCGGCCATATCATGTTGGCAGCCGTTCCTGGGTCTGGCTGTGGTGTTCATCTTCATGGGGTCCACCATCGGCTGCCCTGCTCGCTGTGAGTGCTCCGCCCAGAACAAATCTGTTAGCTGCCACAGGAGGCGACTGATTGCCATCCCAGAGGGCATCCCCATCGAGACCAAAATCTTGGACCTCAGCAAGAACAGACTGAAAAGCGTCAACCCTGAAGAATTCCTATCATATCCTCTCCTAGAGGAGATAGACCTGAGTGACAACATCATCGCCAATGTGGAGCCAGGAGCATTCAACAATCTCTTCAACCTGCGTTCCCTCCGCCTGAAAGGCAATCGCCTGAAGTTGGTCCCCTTGGGGGTATTCACGGGGCTGTCCAACCTCACCAAGCTGGACATCAGTGAGAATAAGATTGTCATCTTACTGGACTACATGTTCCAGGATCTGCATAACCTGAAGTCTCTGGAGGTGGGGGACAATGATCTGGTTTATATATCACACAGGGCCTTCAGTGGGCTGCTTAGCTTGGAGCAGCTCACCCTGGAGAAGTGCAACCTCACAGCGGTACCGACAGAAGCCCTCTCCCACCTCCACAGCCTCGTGAGCCTGCATCTGAAGCATCTCAATATCAACACTATGCCTGTGTATGCCTTTAAAAGATTGTTCCACCTGAAGCACCTGGAGATTGACTATTGGCCTTTACTGGATATGATGCCTGCCAATAGCCTCTATGGTCTCAACCTCACCTCTCTCTCGATCACCAATACCAACCTGTCCACCGTGCCCTTCCTGGCCTTTAAACACCTGGTCTACCTGACCCACCTTAACCTCTCCTACAACCCCATCAGCACTATCGAAGCAGGGATGTTCTCTGACCTGATCCGCCTTCAGGAGCTTCACATAGTGGGGGCCCAGCTCCGTACCATTGAGCCACACTCCTTCCAAGGGCTCCGCTTCCTTCGCGTGCTCAATGTGTCTCAGAACCTACTGGAAACTTTGGAAGAGAATGCCTTCTCCTCCCCTAGGGCTTTGGAGGTCCTGAGCATTAACAACAACCCCCTGGCCTGCGACTGCCGCCTCCTCTGGATCCTGCAGCGGCACCCCACCCTGCAGTTTGGCGGCCAGCAGCCCATGTGTGCTGGCCCAGACACCATCCGTGAGCGGTCCTTCCAGGATTTCCACAGCACTGCCCTCTCTTTTTACTTTACCTGCAAAAAACCCAAAATCCGTGAGAAGAAGTTGCAGCACCTGCTAGTGGAGGAAGGGCAGACGGTCCAGTTAGAATGCAGCGCGGACGGGGACCCGCAGCCTGTGATTTCCTGGGTGACTCCGCGAAGGCGTTTTATCACCGCCAAGTCCAATGGCAGAGCTACCGTGTTGGGTGACGGCACCTTGGAAATCCGCTTTGCCCAGGACCAAGACAGTGGGATGTACGTTTGCATTGCCAGCAACGCTGCTGGGAACGACACCTACACAGCCTCCCTGACTGTGAAAGGATTCACTTCAGACCGCTTCCTTTATGCCAACAGGACCCCTATGTACATGACCGACTCCAATGACACCCTGTCCAATGGCACCAACGCCAATACCTTTTCCCTGGACCTGAAAACAATACTGGTGTCTACAGCCATGGGCTGTTTCACATTCCTGGGCGTGGTTTTATTTTGTTTTCTCCTCCTTTTTGTATGGAGCCGAGGGAAAGGCAAGCACAAAAACAGCATTGACCTTGAGTACGTGCCCCGAAAAAACAATGGTGCTGTTGTGGAAGGGGAGGTGGCTGGACCCAGGCGGTTCAACATGAAAATGATCTGAGGGTCTGCCACTCACACTTGTGTCTGTGTCCTTGTCCGTAACCAGCAGGACAACCTGGCGCAGTCAATTACTAGGTTGAAAGGCAGCTTAGTGCAGCTGCCCCTGTGTCAAAGCAGGGTCTGTGGAAGCAGGAGGACTGCTGAATGGAGACGCTCCACCTAGAGGCAGGCAGGCTGGTGTCAAAGCCCTTCACACAGTGGGATACTAATTGTTTGCATTGCAAATATTGGCATTCTGGGGATCTCAGTAAGGAACCTGAACCTTGGCTCATGCTCCTGGACGGTTATTCAACATTTTCTACCACTGCAGAAACAAAAGAAAAAATTAAGAGGAACAACCTACAATGTAGGATTTACATATTCAAAAGACACATTTGTCTAAAATATACTCTACTGAAAAATTTGTATCTATGATTATCCTTTATTAAGCCCTTGCATCATACCATATTGTTGGTTCGACACCACAAAGAAATCAATATATTCTTTACTCTTCCTTTTTTTTTGAAACATATATGCTGTATATGTTTTAAAGCAATATGAATGAGAGGTTGTGCTTTTAGTTACTCACCACTATAGATCCAAGTGTGATTTCACCTTCCTTTACATCCAGATAACCCTGAGACCAGATCCCCGGAGTTGTGGGTGGAGATGTGTTGAAAGATGCATTTGTCTGATGTAGGGTGCCAAGAAATAGGACCCAAGGCAAAAACTGCTCAACTCTGTTAACTTCTGTTACTATAAATAAAGGCATGTGCCTAGTTTTGATACAGAATGGAATATTTTTTATACTTGTGATATCACACTGGACCAGTTTACTGTAACCAAGCCCTTGGTTTCTCCAGGAGCTGGTAGGCCACTAGTTGTACCTGTAAAATGAAGGTAGGTGGTAAGAATGAAAACAATCCGTTCAACGACAACTTGATATTTCTTCCATCAGTTGCTATAATGGGTTAATAGGAAATGAAAGAGCGTATAATTATTATGTAGTATGCTCATGGGGTACTATTCACCTCATAACAAAGATCAAGAATTCAGATGTTCAAAAGCTCTCTGGATAAGTTCTTCTCAGATGCCAACACAAACCAGGGTGATCCATGCAAAACATGATGTTAATACAACTAAGAGGCCGCTTAAAACATGATAGCTGTCTGAAGACTGAAGTGTTGTCAAAGGAAGCATCTAGCAGCTCTGATGTTGTCTATCCAAGTACTAGAGACAAAGTATTACTTTGAATGGGCAACTTCAGGGCTTCTCCCTGCTTCCTTACTAAGTAAATAATTGGTTTTTGTTTTGGAAATTATCCTGTGTATACCAAGGGGAATCTGTCTTGTTTTTAAAGAAGTGAGGACAACAAGGTGGATTAAAAAGTGCTTACCAATTTTTCCCCTCTGACCCAAGGATATTGCCAATTCAATTTGTATTGATGATTGTTACTCAACGTTAAAATATTATAGTTTGTTTTTTAAATGGCATCATGCCATTGCCACCTGTGATCTGGTTCAAGTAAGATATAATTTGCTAAATGTTGAGTGAATGGATTTTCAAAACATATTCATATGATCTCAGAAAGCATTGGATATAGAGGGTATTTATGAAATATTATCTATTTAATAGCACAGAATAGAGAGGAAATTCCTACATTTTGTACATGTTGAGAGAGACCCGAAAATGAGCCCCTTTTTGGATAGCATATAAGCTGGAATACAAGATTTGCTTCTTCACATCAGATTGGGGGTTTGACATTCAAATCTGGCATTTGTTTCAATATTTAAAATCTTGAGTAACTTTAATAAAATAAAACTGCCCCAATAAAAAAGTGACAGGTCCAGAAATTGTCTTGCCAATTGGCTAAACCCATTCTCCCTTAATAAAGGGTGGAAAATTAGATAAAAATTGAAGACTTGCCTATTCGAGTCATTTGTGATTTGACTTACCTGATGATTATCATAGATCTTTCAGAAATTAATTCTCCAATTGTGTAATTACCTCATTTTATCTAACAATACAAATCAAGATCTGTTGTAAATTCTAGATAAATTCCAACTTCTGTGCAAAAGGAATGGGTCTTTCAAATTTAAAACAAACAAAAAGAGAACAAAGATAAAGAAGGTAAAGTAGAGAAATAGTCTATCTTAATTTTTCAGTATTGTGTGGAGCAAATACTTAATTGTCCAACAACAAAGACAGAAACATTGAACCATTAATTAAAGGGCTTTGTAATTTAACTGTTTTCAGTCAAAATTGATTAAAAAAATCACTTATGAAATTGGATTAAAGTGAATCCATCATTGAAAAGATTTAGTTTTTAAAAAAAGTTAGTTATTCCATTGGCAGAGGAGAGATTACACTCTCTCAGGGTTTCCATATTCTGGTCCATGGAAAAATAGTTACTAAGATATTAATAACCATTCTTCCAAAAAACAGTCCCATAAACTAAGTTGGAGAATGCTGCATTCTATAACCAGAAGTTCAAAATCTATGTGAGCCTAATAAATACTCCAAAAATTCCTGTAAATGAGATTTTTCTTTAATATTGTTTGTTTTGGGGTTTCTCTAACTTATTTGAGCATGGAGCACTTCTTTTCATGTTGTAATTGTTATCTGGAAAAACCAGTTCTGCAGAACCCACGTTGGTCAACATTAAACTAAAAAGTAGTACTCTTCTGAAATACTCCTAAACCCAATGTTCCAATGAAAGAAAAACTACGTATTTGAATTGTGCTCCAGTAGATTAAAAAAAGCATACTTCTTGTATAACTGATCTGATTATAAAAACGTACTGGCCAGATATTTCTAGGAGAACTTTCTGCCTGAAACATCATAATCATGGATTTATAGGTAATTGGTCATTTAATGTTCTACTCTCTCATGGTTGGTGCAGATCTTAGGTTCCTTTATACATCTGCAAAGCTCTCATCTTGGGCTCCACTGCCTAGAGTTCTGGGCTCTAGGATTCAGTTTCACAAAAGGAACTTCCCCTTCAGATGACCTCTTTGTAAGACCTAACTAGATCATGGCAGAGACTAACAGCTCAGACCAGCACATGGCCAAATTTTCCCATTAGGAGCCATCTCTGAGTCATCATCTTTCTAGAGGATTTGTCTCTTAAGAAGTTGTTTAGCCCAGCAGTTAGTATTTATTCTCTCTAGACATTAAATCTCTAGAAGGAAGAATTGCCTGACTAGAGCCCCGATGGTCTGAAACAATTGACCCATGTCCCAAAATGTCTGAAACCATGTTATTAGAGTATGATAACTCACCAAATGATTTGCTTATGTGTTGCTGGCAAGGGATTTCTCCTCTTGCATATTCTCATGTTACTCACTTCTTAAAACCTCTTTCATTTTCATTGTGTTTATGAGTTTTCCAAATATTCTCAAAGTTTGAAAATGCCAAGTATTGTATTGCCAAGACTTGTACTTCCTAGTTTCTGAGGACACTTGTCAGAACTCCAATTTTGTTCAACTTTCTAGAAAGTTTGCTCATCACCAACAACTCCCCAGTAGGACAAAGACATTCAGAATTTGCTCTGTTTAGGTGGATTCTTTTTTCTTTGTTGTCAAATGTTCTGTTCTCAGTTCTTAGAGGAGCTCAGAATTACAACCTGCTATGGCTTTTTAGAAAAATATTTAAATCGCACCTGCATTGAAGCCTGCCTTTTGTCATTTTCCAAGACTCAAGTAGGAACAAAATATCTGTACAAAAGAGAAGATGTGATCTTGGAGAAGAAAAATTGAGATGAGGCCCAAGTAAATTAACTTACCCTGCCAGGGTCTCCCTTCATCTGCATGTCTGTCAAGACATTCCTTGTAACTTCAGGGACTGTGTTCAGAAGCTGTTCAACACAGAATGTGTCTTGGGGCTTTCTAGAAAAGAACAAAAATACATTATTTTCAGTTTAGAAGGCTAAGAAGTGACAAAAGATATACCAAGAGTTTAAAAAGAAAGGTTGGAGGGAGACACGTGGATCCATTTTAATTATATTCCCTTTATTACTAATTTTGATAGTTTTCTTCTAACTAAAGAAAAATCAGAGCTTATGTTCTTCTTTAACTTTCATGGGTGTCTTTTATACCAGTTCCCTGTGTCCTGCTCAACTTTATATAGCTCACATGAGCTATTCCACGTGGATTTGTGGCATGTGAGCCTAGTAACAAAACCTTTGGGACCAAAGCCATTCACTCTACTTGGTAATTAGGCAAATATTGATCATCTTTGTTACTGGGATTAAGGTATGAGACACTCCCCATTAGACTATACATCATATGTCGGGTTATTTCCACTGGCTTTGCAACACTGGCTTTGGAAGTTCCATCTTTTCTGATAAAAATCCTTGATATTTTCTGACTGAAGAGTTTTGGAGTTATTCTGCCTTTATGTGTGGAAAGCCTTGAGGGATGAAATATTATCTGACTTGATTTTAGAATTGCATCTTTAGGTTAGGCAACAGAGGGTGCTTCTTGGTACTTTTGCACACTTGACATGACTCTCTCAGTTACTCCTTCAAGAGCCATTCCCATTCTCAGTTACTCCTTTTAGAGCCTTCTCATTTTCACTCCAGCAAAAGTAAGACAACAGGGGAAGGACAACTTCGCAACGTAAGTCTACAAGGTCAAAATGATAGCCTTGACATTTAGGCAACTTACCCAACAAAAACTGAGTCTAGGGCCATAAGCCTGGACTTGTAAGGTGTTACCCAAGTAAACTATGCTTTAAATGAACAATGATAGGTTTTCAAATCTGAAGTTGGCTTGTCTGTTTGGGGAGCAGTTGACTGTAGCTGCAAATGTTCTCAAAAAAGAAAAAAAAATGTTAGAGAATAAAAACTGCTTATCTTGTGTAAGCTTTTCAACAGATTGCCCAAAATAAAATATTTGCAGCCAAAAAAAAAAGGCATGATTTAAGAAGTTTGTAAAAAGTTTTGTTGTTTTTTTTAAACAGTCCTGGAACTGATGGTCCTCTTTAAAAATATGGGAATCTGATCAAAACAAGCTTGCATGTGCCCCAGAGTGCCCTTCTCCTTTGCCAAATCCTTTAATATCTCTTCCTCTCCCTGGAGAAAGAGGTAATTAGGCAAATATTGATCATCTTTGTTACTGGGATTAAGGTATGAGACACTCCCCATTAGACTATACATCATATGCCTGGTTATTTCCACTGGCTTTGCAACACTGGCTTTGGAAGTTCCATCTTTTCTGATAAAAATCCTTGACATTTTCTGATTGAAGAGTTTTGGAGTTATTCTGCCCGAGACAGCCCACAGAGAGCTGAGAGCTCTGGTGTGCCCCCACAGCTCCCTTTCCTGACACCACACTGAAATGCTCCCTTGTTCCTCCTCTGCCTCACTCACCACTGTCACCTTCCAGCTGCTGTGGTATCTCACCAATGAGCACTCTCTCCAGGGATGTCTTCTTTCATTGGCACTGGGAAATTCTTGGGTAATTGTTAAACTGGAAATTGCTTTAAAAATGAACCCTCCAGCCTATCTCACATAACACTTTAAAAGTGATTATGTGATTACTATTCACAAAATCACAAACTGACAGCAATCTGCAGGTTAAGTGATTCTGATTCATATTCTTTCTCTCTCTCTCTCTCTCTCTCTCTCTCTCTCTCTCTCTCTCTCTCTCTTTCTCCCCTCTAGAATCTAGAAGCAGGTGGATTAGTATAAAGCCAGCCTTAAGTAGAAGCTTATTTATAGCCTTAGCAAAATGAGACAAGAGCTGGTACAATCAAGAGAGTCTGCATATTTTAAGGAAGTCTTTACTTTTAATATGCAAAATAGCCATTAGCCAACAACAAAAATGCAAATTTACTTTCCACTAAATTGGTTAACTATATTAATTCCAATAAAGTTCAAAAGATATCTTTCCATATTGAAAATGGGTCACAGTAAAAAATTTTGTGTCTATTCTACAAAGGCAAAAAAAAAGCAGAAATGTTATTGCTATGTTAACTTTCTTCATTTTGTTGCACACCTCCTATTCTAAATTGCTTTAATATCATTACTCTCCACTAAAAGATAATATAATCTACAATACCACATAATTAACAAATAATGATTAAACAAGAGATTAATTCAGACATGAAAAAAAATTCTCCCAATCTCTACAGCAACATGTGTCCAGCTACACATAGATTCATATACATATCTATGTGATGGCAAGGGACAGGAATTGAGTCATGAATAGACCTTGTTTAGAGAATATTTGTATGAAAACATGCTCTTTTCCTCTCGTTATAAAATCAGGTATACCACACACATATGCATTGTCTTTTTCTATTTTCCACTTGGTGTGGAATGCCCCAAATCATAATTAATTGAAAAGTTATTGTTTATATATACATATATAAATATGTGGGGGAGGGTAGTATTTTTATGTGTTTAAAATGTAACTGTTTTAAAAGTTGATAAGCTTGAGCAAGATGGGGGGAAACAGAATGTGTGTCTATGTTTTTCTTTAATGTCTTTTATCAAAACCTATTCTGGGAACATCCCATGATTGAAAGTACTAAACCAACAACCTACAAACTTTTTTTAAAAATGCCTGTTATATTGTTTTTATTTGCAAAATATTAGTGCTAATGACAAAAGTATAATGATTTAGGTTTGCATCTCATTGACTAGTATTATTGATTTCTTATTGTGGGCATGTCTTTTAATATGTAAAAATAAGTTCTTATTAATATGTGAAATAAGTTAAAAAAAACACAAAGGGCTTAAGCTTCTGACATCTCAGTTAAATCCATTGGGGTATAATTAAAAAATGAAACATAATAAAAGACAATTGGAGTCACATGTTAGAAAATAACTCCTTATTGAGAGAAGTAAGGTATATGAACTTTACAGGAAACATTAGTTTACTTAAACATCTTTAGCACTGTTATTAGATCAAATAATCTCTAGTCCAGCGGTTCTTATCCTGTGGGTCGCCAACCTGTGGGTCGCAACACCTTTGGGGGTCGAACGACCCTTTCACAGGGGTCGCCTAAGACCATCGGAAAACACATATATAATTACATATTGTTTTTGTGATTAATCACTGTGCTTTAATCATGTTCAATTTGTAACAATGAAAATACATCCTGCATATCAGATTTTTACATTACTATTCATAACAGTAGCAAAATTACAGTTTTGAAGTAGCAACGAAAATAATTTTATGGTTGGGGGTCACCACCACATGAGGAACTGTATTAAAGGGTCGAGGCATTAGGAAGGTTGAGAACCACTGCTCTAGTCAAAGAAGAAGTAGGTCCAGGGAATGGGAATCTAATGTGTGTTGGTGGATACCACTCAGAGAGGAATACAAGGCCAGGCTATCTGGTTCTAGGCAACATTTCCAAGGCCATGGTTTGACCTGTTTGATATCCAAGTCTGGGTAATATCAACCAAACTATAAAGACATTCTACTTTAATGAAGATAAATCCTGTATCACTTGCAAAATTATCTCATCTGCATTTGACTTGGTTACATAAACCATCAATGACTATAGACATGACTTTAGGTATGAAATATATTTAAGCAAGAACTGAAGAGTTCAGCAAGCCATACAGACAACACCATCACATAGTTTTTCTCTCTGAGTTAGCTTCTACTCAGCCAACTATCAGTGATTCAAGACACTGTGCAAGATACAAAGGCACACACAAAAATAGAGAAATATTTTATCTCATTCTCAGGCAAATTGGTAACAAGGGGAAGAGAGGGTTGTTTAGTGTTAAAGAGGGAAAACACTGAAAGTGTAAAAACTACATTTGTTCAATATTTTTGTTGAGAATGAAGATGCTCTCTCCTTATCTTTAGTACTTAAAAGAATAGGCTTTAGGGAGATGAGCTGAGTTAGTGGTCATCCTATGGTACCATCTGCACACATACATACACACACACACACACACACACACACACACACACACACACACACACCATATCTTGCTAGATGCCTTCCAGTGAAAAGGGAATAGTGGAGGAGGAAGTGCAAAGCTGGCAGGAATGGTATCTGGAAGCCCTACTGCTAAATGATCAGAAAGCCTGGATTCACCTCCAGGCAGCAGCATATACTTAAATTCTGAGACCCTTAGCAAGACATTCACAAAATTTCCCCTTAGCTATTCTTTAATTGCAAAATGAAGAGCTTGCTGCCAGAAGGGAATTCCTTCCTGAAGACTTTCTGATAATGTCAGAGCTGCTGGGGGAGGAGTCATGTTTGACTGTTTTGTACTCTACTGAACTAGCATGGCTAAAGCCAAGAGAGTTCTCATGAACACAGTTTGAATGCATTGAGTATATCCCTTTGCCAATAGATGCATCACAAGTTACATAAACTCACTGATCAGGGAGATGTTTCTAGTACTCCAGGACTTGTTCTAAAACAATGAGAAAAGGAATATACAATAAAGTCACGTTTTTTAAATGAAACTAAATTTGCATTTAACTCAGCAGCCTCACTCTGGCCATGTGCTGCTTCCTACCTTTGGGAGCCCATCATAGTTTTATATTTCTGGGTTTTTTGTTTGGTTTTATTTTGATTTTTGTTTCTTTCTTCTCATTTTCATTGGTCACAAGCATACTGTTCCAACTAGCTACCTGTTAATATTCCTGTGTCATTTGATGTAGTCAAAATAAAAGTTATGAATTCCTACCTACTCCCTTTAAGGCAGATATGTTTATTATAGAACCCAACTGTCTTTTCCTAATTACCTCATTGTCAGGCCTAAAACTCGGGACATGAAGATTAATGTGGAATAAGGCCAAGTGAAGGAGGAAACAGAGAAACCTTAATGGGATTCCTGAGGAGAAAGTCACCTAGGAACTCTGCCACTAACTGATGGAAAACCTGAAAACACTGGCTTTGAGGGCTTGTCACTCTGGTGCCTTTCATCAACTCTTTCAAACATCCAAATGCAGAAATTATGATCCTCTGTTGAAAAAAATTGGATTGAGAAAGAAATCCTTTAGTATAGCTATGCAGACATTGTTTCATTTCATAATACTCTGACTGGGTAAATCAGAATGTTAGGACACATGAACAAATCTCTCTAAATAGTACATCTGTTTTAACGCCACACACACATATTACTAAGAACCATATAAATAAAGAAAAGGGAAAAGTCAGGTGGAAAATATGTGGCTTACCTGTGGATGTTTACTATTCTGTGTGTCCTCTCATAAGGAAAACAATACCAGAACTCAATCACAAGAAGTCAGGGTCTGAGAGATGAAAACCCAAGGAGAGTCTTCATAAAAACAACATACTACTCGTTAGGTTACCTCTTTGCTGGAAAGACCTAAATCTTTCATGTGATTGCAGAAGTTAGGTCTATATTGAATATATTGAATAATTTTGTTCACTGTCACATCGGGAGATAAATTTACTTACCAGACCCCACAGGGGTAACACTTATATGAGCCACTTCTAATTACAGCATCAGTAGTCATATCTTTAATCACAATTAATCAAGCATGCTGGTACCATAGCACAGAAGCAACTCACCACATTTAATCTCACCATGAGCTATTAGCTGGATGTACAAAAGAATAATAGGTTAATCTACTTTATACATTCAGGGCTGGCACAGAAAGAGATAAACACTTTTTTAAATGCACACAAGAATCCATACCATGGCATCCAGAGTTTTGTTAAGCCTATCAGTTGAAACAGCTATGGGGATTTAATTCACTAAGTACAGAACAAGTGTGCAATGCAGAGAGATTACAAGTCAGCTCCACCATCTTGACTTCTACAAGCTCTTCTATTTGACAACACCTGAAGAATTTGTCCACCTCCATTTTAGTGGTCTCAAGAGCCTTCCATGGCCCTGAATAAGAAATTTTCTGGGATTGACAAGGGACTGGTTTCAAAACATGGCAGCTGTTTTCTGTTGTGAGTCTTCAGGAGGAAAAAAATGGGTTCACCAAAATGGAAAGTACTTCAAAAGATGGTGAGTCAACAGAAGAGTGATTCATTGTTTTAGTTCAATGTATTTTCTTTTTTTAATATATTTTTATTGATTTTAGAGAGGAAGAGAGAGGGACAGATAGAAACATCAATAATGAGAGAAAATCATTGATCAGCTGCCTCCTACACGCCCCACAATGGGGATCGAGCCCACCACCCAGGCATGTGCCCTGACTGGGAATTGAACCGTGACCTCCTGTTCATAGGTCAATGCTTTACCACTGAGCTACACAAGAACATTTCAATGTATTTTCAAAATAGCATTTGATAAGAACTGGAGAGCACACACTTTTCAAATGAATGACAATGAGGACATAGGTATACACAAAAGAATTTCATTTTGAAGGCAAAGGAATATAGTACTGTCTCTAATATTAATCTTCATAGTTTGGGTTCTAAACCAACAAGTATACAAACTCTATATTAAAAATTATTTTAAATAGCTGTGTATTTATATCCTTTTAATGCCGCAAGTATTAGCTTAAAGACATAGCCACAGATAATTCAGAAATCTAAACTCCTTATCTTTGATTGGAAATTGGAAATCAGATTTCTCCAGCTTTTGTTTTAAAATATGTAGAAAGTTTAATTTTCCACTTATCCAAGCACAACTTTATTCATTCATTCTTTCATTCATCTATTTAACCATGCAACATCTGAGTATCTATTATCATAATAACTGAACAGCCCATCAATAAATAAATTCATTATCGAAATGTGATCCAAACTTTTTTTTTTTAATATATTTTATTGATTTTTTACAGAGAGGAAGGGAGAGAGCTAGAGAGTTAGAAACATCGATGAGAGAGAAACATCGACCAGCTGCCTCCTGCACATCTCCCACTGAGGATGTGCCCGCAACCCAGGTACATGCCCTTGACCGGAATCGAACCTGGGACCTTTCAGTCCGCAGGCCGACGCTCTATCCACTGAGCCAAACCGGTTTCGGCTGTGATCCAAACTTTAATTCTGCATTGCTCCACATTAACTTCCTTGGCTTCCATGTTGACCACAACCTATTTCTCATCCTATCATCCAAATCAGGTGGTTTAGAGATGGGCCTTAGTGTCCAACTGGCCAGGCACTAATCTGGCTTTAAGACCTACCTGCTTCAATGACCCACTCTCAGGGAGTCAGAATAGTTACCTACTAAATAGACAAGGATCTGGAGTTAGAGTCCCCGGGACTCTCACTGGGTCCTGTTTCTTTATGGACCAGCTACTTAACAGCTCTGCATCCCCATCTCTCAAAATGACCATAACACTACCTACCTCGCCAGGGTGCTGTGAGGCTTACAGGGAAAGCATGAGGGAATGGTGAGTATAAATTGGGGCCTACTACTAAGGTGGTACAGGATGAAGCTGGACGAAGTCATTGAGTATGCACCCCTCTCCCCCTGGGAGTCCCAGGTCTGCCATGATATGTCTACTCCCTTTACAGCTAGCATCTAAAACAGCATTGACCATCAATTGGCTTGGTTTATCTTTCATAAACCTCTATATGAAATCTACAAGATTCATCACAACCCCTCCCCCTTTTCTCTTTGAGAGATACTGACTTAGAAAAATTACTAATTTCAACAAAGGATAGTAAAATATTTCACTTCTAGGTGCTGGGGGTGAGTGAACAGTTATTTATTTTAATATGAAACAAGAGTTTGAATGGATATCTTCACCGGGATGGGTTTTATTGGAGAAATTTATTGCCTGGGGCTTTCTGTTGTTTTCAGTCTGACTTCCCAGCTCTCTGTACCATTGTTTTAAAGTACATCTCCTTCCCCTTTTATTGGAAGGGAAACTACAATCCTCCTCATTTCCGATTATTCTTTTCATGCAGTCTGTTTTGCTCAAAGGACAAATTCTTTTCACAACTGTTGTAATTATTTTCCTATAGAGGGCCATTTTAATGGCCACATTGTTTAGCTAAGCCCTATTGTCTTGGTGTCCTTCAACATTGTCAGTTGCTTTAAAATACAGGGGTGGGAGGGGGAGCTAATAAGCACATTGTTGTAATTGTTTTATATGTTTGAACTGTCTTATCAGAAAACAAGGTTATGAATTCATCTGTTGAGACACAAAAATAAAATACTTTCCTAAAAAATTATATTTAGTTTTGAATGTTCTAAAACACGATTTTTCATCTTTTTAATGTTTCATTAATAGTGTTGCATTATTAATCATATAAGAAAAAGTTTAGCCTTCTCTTATATTCACTGGTATGGCTCAGTTCTTTATTATATATCCTTGGAAAACAATAAAATGAAACTGTTCCAGGTTTAGAATTGAAAGAAATGAAGAGCCCATTCTGAGGGATCTGCATTTAAGGAATTATACAAGCAGATAGGTATAAAAAATATAGGCCATCCAAGGTATATTTCATTTTTGTTTTGTTTGTTTTTTCAGCAAAAAAAAAAAATGTCATTGCAAGTGATGGGAAATAATCAGGAGATATTATTTTTCTCAGTTAGGAAATTTAAGAAATGGGATAAGGATCATTGAGCTTGACTAAAAACAAATCTCTAGCCAAGGTCTTACCATAGTAATTTAGAGAAACTGATTTTTTTTAAGCCAAACATCATTTGTATCTTATCTTGGGTGCCATAACAAAATACCATAGACGGAGTGGCTTAAACATCAGAAATTTGTCACATCCCTGGAAGCTGGAAGTCCAAACTCAAGATGTGAGCAGGGTCAGTGTCTGGGAGGGCTCTGCCCTGGGCTGTAGACAGCTACTTTCTCACTGTGTCCTCACATAGCCTTTCTTTGGTGCACTGCATGCGGGGAAAAGAAGATACTGCTTTCTTCTCTCTCTCTCTCTCTCTCTCTCTCTCTCTCTCTCTCTCTCTCTCTCTCCTATTTTTTAAATATATTTGTATTGGATTCAGAGAGGAAGGAAGTGGGAGAGAGAGATGGAAACATCAATGATGAGTGAGAATCATTGATTGGCTGTCTCCTGCACACCCTCTACTGGGGATCAAGCCCACAAACTGGGCATGTGCCCTGACTGGGAATCCAACTGTGACCTCCTAGTTAATAGGTCGATGCTCAACCACTGAGCCACATTAGCCAGGCTCTTTCTCTTTCTTTATAAGGCCACCAATCCTATCAAATTAGGACCCCACCCCCATGACCTCATTTAACCGTAATTTCCTCCTAAAAGCTCTATCTCCAAATACAACACATTGGGGGATAGAGCTTCATTCTGTGAATTTGGGGGGAGGGGACACAGAAGAGTCCATAGCAGTTGGTTTTTGCATATTCATCAAAGTGCTACATCATCTTTATTTACCAATAGCATGTGAGACGGTATATGTGGGAAGGCAAGTTAGGGAAGTCAATATAAACAAGTAAGATAAATTGAGACAGGTTTCAATAAGGAGCAAAAACCCAGTCGTGGTTTCACTTGCTTTACTGCTCTTCCACTCTTCCAGACTCTGGCATAGTGGCACTACTTTGGGGGCAATTACGTATGATTTCATTCTATATCACCAAAGTCCTTAAAGAGCCACGCCTTTAGCTCATCATCCCCAGAGTTATGTTGTCATTTCTCAAAAACCTTATCTTCTTATTCAATAACATTAATTGACTTCTTTCTAGAACACCCATCCCTCATCTGATGCTCCTCTCAAACCTGAAGTTCTTGTTTGACTATGCCCTCTCCCCCACCCACTAGAGAAAACATTATACAGATTCTATTTTCAAGGGAAAAGATACAGCACTATTCTTCTCAGGGTGAAATTGATTCACATTCCAGGTCAACTGTACCATTTTCAGTAGGCAGACTGGCTCACCCATGTTTGTGTTTAAGACCATTTGCTTGAGCTGAAGAGTCCTACTGAATATGCTGGAGAGATCCAAACTGTTTGAAGAAGACAGCTGCCTAAACGAAAACTCGCTCAAGATGCCCACACGCTTCCCTGTAGCTATTGCTGCTGGCTTTGCAGATAGTGCAGAACCTGGTGCCAGGCTCCGTGTGATAAGCCGGCATCCATCCACTTTACTCATGAGGTTCCCGGTGAACCAAAATGCTGTGTGGGAGGATGCATAGAATATAGAGTTCCCAAAACTTGGAGAAGTCAGAGAGAAAGAGAACAATTTTTTTCAAGATTCTATTTGTGTTTACAAGCTAGATTCCCTCACATGAAACACTGTGTTCTGAGCCTTTTATGAACACTGAACGGGTCCAGAGTCCTGGCCTATTTGGCTGTGGCAATTTCCGAGGCTGCCATTTGAATTTCTAAACCCCTCACATCTGACCGTTTGGCTATGCTTCTCACACATTCCTCTTCCGAAGGCCCAGGACAAGATCCATGTCACTGAAGTAGTTAACAGGGGGTCATTTTATTTTATTTCTCCTAATTATAATATATGCTGGTTCATTGTAAGAAATCTTGGACATACAGAGAGATCGAGAAAAAAAATCTTCTATGCCCACCTTTCAGAGGAAAATAGTTATTATTACAGTATAATCCCTTTTGATCTTTTCAGAATAATAACCTAGTTTATAAAATAGAGAGTTAAAATGATCCACTGCCACCATGACTCCTTCCTCTTCCACTCTTTCTTCTCCTCCTGAACTTCCTTCTTCTCTTTTCCCTACTTCTCTCCAGGAAACATTCCAGAAATAACCTGCCTACTTCCTCACCACTCTTCTCAGGACCTCGGAGAAGGGTTCCGGGAAAGTCCTCTGTAGTGACCATGATGGGAACTGTATCCTTAAACATTAAAAAAAAAAGTACTCTTACTCAGACCCTGTTCCTTTTTGAAATTTACATAAAGAAACTAGAGGCAATAATGGCTACCAATTAGCAGACACCGAAATTTTACAAAAACAAGCTCATTAATCTTCACGAAAGCCATAGAATTGAGCACTATCTTTATCATTTTATAGAATCATCCACTTTCTACTCTGCCATGTTGTCTCTCAACTCTGAATCTTTTCTAAGTAGAGCAAAACCTTAAGATCTATCATAAGGAGACTTCTGACTACCATACACGTGACATCCAGCTTCCAGCGCTTCCCTTACTATTTCTTCAGATTCTAATCTTGTCTGTGCTCCCCTCTCCCATACCCCAGCACCCCCACACACACACCATCCCCACCACTTATATCCCTTATTCATTCCCTGTGTTCTTTGCAAAAACTTCCATCTGGTGAACGCTCTTATTGCTAATGTGGATCTAACAAGGGATGCTCTGAAAATGCGATTGTATTTGGTATTAATTAAAAACTAAATGATAGTTCAGTGTATGCTTTGGTTACCTGCTTGTAAAAGCTTACTGACTGTCTTAACATGCAAAGGGACATTTTTCTTCCTCTGAAGTTATCATCTAGTAACTGTGATCACAGCCACCACAGGGGAAAGGGTTGTTGCTCCTCCTCACCTTCAAAAATCTCCTGCCCTCATAATTAATAAAGTCCCCTTTTTATTGGCTCATTTGGGAAGTTGGTCATGTAATCCAAATACAACCAAATTGGCTGATTGTTTGTGTTGTGTGTGTTTTCCTGACATATTTTTCTGGATGAGAATGGGATTTTCCTGGAATTGAAGTAAAACAGAAGATAAACTAGACTGTGCCACCCACAGGGAGAGAAAACCCCATCTGCCCTTCCCAGGAAATCATCTCTGTGTGTCCTGCAGGACTCCTGTTCTCTTATAGAGAAGAGCCAGGCTTGGGGTAAGTGAAACACTGACTCATATTTGCCTAATTTGAGAACATTGGTATTGAGTCTGGCTGAAAACTTCTGCTCATTGGAAAAGGAGAGAGGTAGAGACAGCTGTCTCCACCTAGAGTTTAATGACACAGAAGGACACCATGTGGCAACTCTGACCCAACAGCCCTCACAACCATCTCCCCCCCGCCCCCCCTCGAGGATGAAAGCTCCTTCCGACTGCCAGTGGTTGCCTGCTGGTGTTGAGCGAGGCAGTCCAAGCACACCACTGGACGTTCATCTCACTCAGAAAGAGAGAAGAATGACAGAGTGATTTCAACACAGAAAGCGTAACGTATTATTTAGGTTTCCAATTAAAGGCCTGCATGTTAAGCAGGGACCCGGCCAACCACGCAAGGGTGCTTTCACAATCTTTGCAATGCAACGTGGATTACTTATGTGCCTTCTCATCTCCCTCATTTGCCATAGCATGCTTTCATCTATCAGAGTTGTTATGTACATAGTACACTTCCCAAATTCCTTCTAATTTCATGTGCACGTGAGTTGGTATATGGAGAAACCCAGAGAAAGGGTTCCATTCTTGGGTGCTTTCAGCGAGATTAGAAACAAGTGAGCTGGTATCTGGCCTCTTGGTAAATCATGCACGCAAGGATTTATTGAGTACTTACTCTGAGTCAGTGAATATGCTAGCTCTGGGGGTCCTGCGTTAGACAAGACACCTGAAGAAGGAGGCATCAATCACTGACTATTCTTTAGCTGCTGCTCTGCCTGGAAACCCTTCATCCGGTTGCCTTTTATTCCCTCCTCTGTCAGTTTTGTAAGGTGGAAATCGAGGTAGTTATATCAGCCCTGACACGAGAAGCTGGTCCAGGCACAGTGGCCTAGTGAGGAGAAGACCTCAGGCAGGTATTACAGGCCAAAGGTTCAATTTTACTACCAAAGAGCAGCTCTATGGACAAAAATAAATTAATTTAATTAAATTAAATTAATAAAAAATAATTAAAAAATAAAATAAAAGTCTTGTTACAGTGGACTGTCCAAAAGGAAATGCCTTGGGATGGGGCTAATAGAGACACTTTCCATTTTAGAAATGATGACAAGAAAAAGGAGGTGAAGTACCATGGGCAAGTCTCTCCCCTGGCCTTGGAAATGCTTACAATGGTGGGGAAGGGTTGTGTCAATTCCCCTGTGGTGGAGGGACAGACTAATACAGAGTTTGGCATACAGTAAGTGCTACATAAACGTATGTCAGATAAATGGGGATACAACCTAAAGGAAGAACACACAGTGAGGAAGCATATTTATAAATAAGGAGCAGTACCTTATCTGCATGAAGCTCTGCAACCAATCATTTGCTTTTCTATTTGTGTTTATTTTTGTGTATTTTTAATAACATAAATAATAAATGTTCATTATAAAACCATTAAAAACAGATAAGAAATAGAAAACTTAAAATTTCTAATAATCTCAACATGAAGAGATAACTATTGACCTTTAGGTGGTTAAATCAACATGTACTTTTAATGGGTACAGGCTGTTTGATCAACTTCTTTTTCACTTAGCATTTTATTAGGAATTTCCATCTGAAGTGGCTGCACAGAATTCCATTGTTTAATTGTACTGTAATTATCTGATGCCATATTTTTGGATATCTAAGTTGTTCCTAATTTTTCTTATTATAAATGACTGTGTAGTGGATAGCTTTGAAGATAAATTGTTACTCGTGTTCATAATTACCTCCATAAGCTAAATTATCTGCAGTGGAATTGTTGAGTCAAAAATTAATGCAACTTTTTGAGGTTTTTGATAAATAGTAATCCCAGTTTACAGTTTGAGCCATAGGGTAGACAGGGTTATTTCCCCTGAACCCTCATGAACCACTCTAGCTTTTGATAAAAGCATGTATAATAAAGACTGTCACCTGTGGTGAAGTACACTCAGATCCCACCTGACCTCACATCATTGTCCTGCAATAACACTAAACTCTTTGCCTGTAATATTTTTCATCGTCCTGTGCAATTTCCTCTCAAGTTCTTGTATTAAGAGTCATGTGCCTAACAGGGCCTTTTGAGTTTAATAACTTGTATTCACTTGGCTGCAGGTAAGAACATGCACTCATTCATTCATCCAATAAATACATAGTGAATACTTTGAATGCACCAGACACTCTTCAGACCATGCTAGAAGATATAAAAGACCAGATATAAAACCCTAAATCACAAGAGAACATATTTTGATAGATAAGAGAGAAAACATTCAAATAAATATACAATATAATATCAAGTAGCCATAAGTGCTATCTGATGTTCTAGATAAGGAAGTCAGGGAAGTCCTTTCTGAGGAGACACCTGGATAAAATGACCCCTCAAACCATGCTTACATCTGGGGTAAGAGATGGTCAGGAAAACAAAAGGAGAGCATATGCAAAGGTCCTGCAAAGGAAGTGAACATGGCATGTTCAAAGAACAACGGAAATGCCAGTATAACCACAGCAAAGTACAAAAGACAGATGGTGGTAAGGAATGAGGCTGAAGAAGGAACAAAATCAAGAAGGGCCTAGTAGACCACTCGGAGGACTTTGAATTTTTTCCTAAATGATGGGAAGCATTTGAGAGTTTTATGCAGGGGTGGAATGAGATCTGATTTACATTTTCTAAATCTCATGTGGATGGTTGAGTGGGGAATGGAACTATGGGTGCAGAGTGAAAGTAGGAAGATGAGCTGAAATGATCTTGTAATAGTGTAGGCAACTAGGCATTTCAAGCTCCTGAATCCTGTTTTGGAAGGAGGCAAGAAATTTAAAAGTGATATGAATACTCATGGTTAAAAGCAGAATCCAATCATTACATTACCTGGCTCAGTGACTAAAGGATGCTCGGTCATTTCCACATTATCATTTCTACTATTTGTCAGATTGGTTTCCATGTGAAGGTGTCTGTAGAGCATGTAATGGGAATTGTTAGTGCACAAGAGAACTCTTTCAGCCTCATCTGGTACATACCTGGACCACACTGTCACAAAAAGCCTCAACTACCATGTCCTCTTAAGGTAGATGGGACTCGAGGAAATTCTGAGGTGCCGTTTCCCTGTGACTCGGCCAGTCTTGCCATTGACCATGCCACACTCCGAATTAAGAACTGGGCTGAAAGCAACGGCATTGCAAATATGAGCATTTAGTTATTGACCTATTTATAATCCAATGTCTATTCATAAATATTACAGAAGACCTAAATTGAAAGTTTGTTTCTAATATTTCACAGAATATTATTTAAGCTTTTGAGAGGGTAAAAGCACAAATAACTATCATTTTAAGGAACATTGAATTTTTTAAGAATATAAAAGCAGGGTATAGTGTTTTTCTTTTAAAATGACACACATAAATAAAAGGGTTTCCAAACCCACAAGGACATACACTCAGCAAAAGTCTGGGGAAAACCGAAATGTCTGTTTCCCTGTAAGTATGCCTTTTTATTTTGAAGCTTTTCCTTTTAATTCCCTCTGACATGAATGTGTAGTGCTGAGAATCCATGCTAATGAAGAATGTGTCCACAAGATGTATAATGCATGCCTTTTAATTAGTTCTGCCGCTACAATTGATTAACATTTTGCCTGTGCAGTACTATTACAAAAATGAGCAGTGAAACACTGTGCGTATCTGGTCCCTGTAGGGGGAAAAACACTGAACATTGCCATTGTGTACCATCTGCACCGTCAAAGCCAGCGTGCTCTTCCTATTGAAGGTCTGTGGGGAGGTGCTTTAAGCAGCCTGGAAAAAAGCAGCAGAAATAAAAGACAAAATTAAAGGGCAAAAGGCCCAGAGGAGTGAATATGGGAAGTGTTAGAAGAGGAGGGAAAGAGATCAAGACAAATAGAGTGTGAAAACCCCCATAACTCTATTTGGAATCTGGGGCAGATGGCATAGATAGAAATAAAAACAGAGGAAAGAGAGATTGTGAATGCAAATTGTGTACATATATGAGTGTATCACCATATGTATATGCTCAGGGAAGCATGTGTGGGTGCATACATATATGTTATTATATGTGAAATGACAATGACAGATATTAACTATCTATAATAATAAAAGCGTAATATGGTAATTAGCGTACGACCGCTAGCCTTCCCATTGGCTAATCAGCATATCCTTATGCAAATCAACTGCCAACTAAGATGGCGGTTAACTGCCAACAAAAATGGCGGCTAATTTGCATACGGGAGGCAAAAGGGGAAGGACTGAAAATTGCATGAATTCCGTGCATCGGGCCTCTTGTAGAAACATAAGGCTCCAGAACACCACAGAGCCTGCTGATTCAGTGACTTTCCCCGGGGCCAGAGGCACCTGATGCGGCATTTCCATCAATCACACATCCTTCATCACCTGCCCCAGGTGACAGGAAGGACCATTCATCGTTGGCCCCCAGGCACGTACAGGGTGTCCTATGTGTGAACCCTGTGCTGGGTGCTGTGGAGACAGTGCTAAAGAAAGAAAATTCCTTGCTTCAAGTTGATTACAGTCCAGCGGGGAGAGGACAAGGCAACAGGGAGTTAGGGTGCTGTGGCCTCACAACCGGAGAGCAAATGCATGCAGACTGCTGGCATAACGCTTGGGCAATTTGCGGAAGGATTTCGGGAACAAGCGATTTCTGTCCTGAGACAATCATAGGAAAAGTGGGTGGGAAAAGGATGCTCCAGGTTTAGGGAACATTCTGTGCAAAGGACTTGAGAAAAGAAACACAAATGGTCCAGGAGGATGGGGAGGGACCAGCGGGTTGGAAGACGGACGAGTGGCAAGGTCATTAGGTAGAGGCCAGGTCAGGAGGACCTCTGTTGGCAGAGCTGGTTTCAACAAAGTTTAGCAAATGTACTCACTTTAAGACTTCTCACAGACCACGCAGTACAATGAAGTACATTGTGAATTTCCAAGTGAGACAGTAGGCAGAATTCCTTAGTCTTCCCCCACTATGCTATTCTTTTTTTTAGCAAAATACCCGCTCATATCTTAGGTACTTAACAAAAGGCCTGTTGGGCACAGTCTGAGCATCACTCCTAGATAAATACATGTGAACTCCACTTTGGATCTTCCGTAACCTACCCCTCAGCCTACCCATTCAGATACTGTAAATTCATACTCACAACAGTCCTGCTATGTTCCTTTTTCCCTTTTATGATCATCTCACTTCTTTATTCTCCCTTACAGCAATTTCCAAACTCCTTTCAGATCTCTAGCTTTTCCCCATCACTCCTTTCTCTCAGCACTTTACAGAAATTAGAAGCCATCAAATGGAAACTGCTTTGTTCCCTGCTACCAAACTCTTACCACTCCCACCTCCTTCTTATCACAATAGAGGAACTTTCCATTGCCCTCTTCATTTAAATCTTACCCCTCTATTGGTTCAGTAAACGAACACTATGAAGTGTCCTTTCTCACAAAAGCCTCCCATTAAAACAGCACTATCCATTAGCCCACCTTCCTCTCCAGCAACACAGAGTCCCTTAATTTGTTGCTGTCTCTTTGTCTCTGTTTCCTCACTTCCCACTCATTTCCCCACTTGCATTTATCCATGAAAACAGCCCTTGCTAAGGGCTGTCAATGCCTCTCTGAGACTAAATCGAAGGGACCTTTCACCGTGCTCAGCTTCTCTTCCTCTCACTAGAATTTACACTGTTGACCACACCTGTCACTTAAAACACCTCTCCCTCGGCTTCCATAACAGTCTCTCCTGGTTTCCTCTTACCTGTTTTCCTCTGTGATCTCCTTATCAGCCTCCCACACAGATTTGTCCTCCTCCATCACACTGTTAAATGTTTCAGTTTCTCAAACTCAGTTCTTCAGTCCTCAGTCTAGTCTCCTCCTTGGATGAAGGCATCTGGTTCTGTCTTCAATTACCTTTTGAAAATCTCTTGAATTCCATAGACTCATCCCAGGCTTCATTGCCACCAATCTACCACCATTTTTTCTCATATTATTATTGTGTTCCCCCAACCACTCTCCCTATATTCTCTTTGGCACTCTTACAACATGTTCTCCATGTCATAGCTAGAGTGGAAGTTTTATCTGATTATGTCTAACCTTTTTCCTTCTGTGCGTGCACATGCACACACATGCACACACATTTAGAACATTTTTATAGCTTCCTGTCATTCTTAGGATAGATATCAACTATACTTAACATGCTCTATGCTCTATATGCTCTGAGCCCTCCCTATATCGCCACCCTCATTTCACACTTTTCTTTCATTCAATCTTTATGCTTTGCTATGCTATTGTTCACTGTTAGGTTTCTCAAACACAATCCTTTCTCCCACTTCAACTCTTTGCATGTTCTATTCTCTCTGCCTGAAACACTCGTGCCCTCCCCTCCCTTTATCTATTAAATGTCTTCTCATGACTTAACTCTCAATTAATTGTAAATTATTGATAGAAGCCTTCTGTGACACCAGGCACTCCATCCTAAACCCTGTTGGAAGCCAAAGGTCTTATTCTGTACCTCATCATTGACAAAATGGATGCAGTCCCAGCTGGGTTAAAATATCTTGTAGAGTTGGAGTGATGTCTTGCAACACATGTATATGTCTGAACCGATGGCCAATATATCATCTTGTCTTTTCACCCACCACCACAATAAAACATATGGGAACCAAGCGGCAGAAGTATGGATAGTACTTCTTTTTTGGGGGGGAGGTGACAAGGGGTGATGGTATTTCTTAGTGATATATCTATTGGTATTGATCCCATACTCAGGATTCCACTAGTCCATGGGCTTAATTCCTGTGGGAGGAACATTCCTGACAAGGCAAAGATATTTCCACTAAATGAAAACTGAGTTTCAGTATGGATATTTGGGTACCTTGTGCAAATAAGAGGTCATAAGATTGTCAGAGGTGATTGACACTAACAATAACAGGAAGTGTTGTTGCTACACAAGGATTTTTGAAGCCAGAAGATACCTTAAACCACCTCCTGTATCATTCTGATAATATTAAGGGCAGACTCTCTCAAACTACACATAGCTAGGACCACGAAAGCTTTGCCTTCTCAGGAAAAAAAGTTCAGTTACCACACTATATGAATACTGGATAGAGGAAGGGAGACTGTGGAAGAATTAACAATGAAAATAGCAAAAGCAGCTGTGGCCTCATGACTCACTACAGACGTAAGCAGGGGTGTCTACTGGTGTGTCCTTGTTTGCTTTTCTTCCCTCTTCCTGTCCCTTAGTTCTTATATGAGGTATGTTGTGGTGTTTTCCTTTCCCATTTAGTCCCTAGGTTGCAGAATATTGAGATGGATTCATGACCAAACAAAGGAGAAAGAGGTATCACCCAGAAATCCTAGGTGCAAAGAACAGAGATACCCTACTCTCTCTGCATGAGTTTTGGAGATGGACACTCTGGAACTTACCCATATAGTCACTGATTCAACAATACACCTGAAATAAATCCAACCTGATTATGACAGTCCACTAAGGGCTATGTCAGGAAAGGTGGTTTGCAAGCTAGATCCTTGAGATCTCTTACATCTGTAGTGAGTCATGAGGCCACAGCTGCTTTTGCTATTTTCATTGTTAATTCTTCCACAGTCTCCCTTCCTCTATCCAGATCTCTTACATCTGTAGTGAAATTTTTTTCCTGAGAAGGCAAAGCTTTCGTGGTCCTAGCTATGTATAGTTTGAGAGAGTCTGCCCTTAACATTATCAGAGTGATACAGGAGGTGGTTTAAGGTATCTTCTGGCTTCAAAAATACAAGTTACAGCAACACCCTGCACTGCCCAGGTTCTGGAGACCTTGTATTTCCTATGTCCTCACATAAGCAAGGACGAGACTTCAGCAGTACATCATTACACTTCCTGTCTCTTA
Source organism: Myotis lucifugus (assembly GCF_000147115.1). Taxonomy (NCBI): domain Eukaryota; kingdom Metazoa; phylum Chordata; class Mammalia; order Chiroptera; family Vespertilionidae; genus Myotis; species Myotis lucifugus. The sequence goes on along the minus strand of NW_005871394.1, from coordinate 854,544 downwards.
AATCACACTGTCTTTATATGAGTGTTGTACACTCTGTTTCAATCCTTAAATATTTTATAGTTTGCAATTATTCCTGTAAAGGAGGGTAGGCTGGAAAGCCCATGATAAATTCCAACAAAATTTCCTGCATTTCCCAAAAACAGCAGAACCTGCACTGCAGATAAAGATGTGAGTGGGACCAATACATGTGTCCCCGGGCGCACTGCCATGTTTGTGTGTCTAGAGGCAATGCCATTTAGGTGTCAGGGTTTCCTGCATGAACGTTTTGTCTTGCAAGTCAAACGTGGCTGGATTCGTTGCTGTTGCATGTGGTGTTCTGAGGTTCCAAAGGGAAAAGCATATGCCCTGGTAGACCCGGATGCCAGTGCCTCCATGTTTCCCAAAAAAGTTAGGCAGGGGAGCTGAGGAGAAAATGCCTTCATCAGCATCAATATTCTTTGTAGACTTTGTTAACCAAAGGAAAATGAGGAATTTTTATAGTGACTAAGCCCATAAAGTTACTCAAAAATGTCTAGGGGCAAAAATCAATGGCATTCATTGATTGAGCACCTATTAAGAATCTCACAACACCCTGAGGATGTATCTCCAAGTAGAACAAAACCAAAGATCTACATATTTGAAAATGTTAACTGTACATTGTTGCAAGAAACTGAAAATAATTTTCATGCCCCAAAACAAGGGAATGGCATCGTTATTTATAACCTATCGACAAGCTGGAAAATTATGCAACTGATATAAAGGAAAATTTGAAGATTATATAGATGCATGAATTTATTCATGATGATGTGATAAGGGGGGCGGGGACTCAGAATTCAAAATGCTACACGCAATGAGAACCCGCAATGAGATAAGCAAACAAAGAGATAATAAGTTAAGGAACATAAAAATAGTTTTTGGTGAGGTTTAGGAATTTTAAAGCTTTCTTTTTACCTTTCAAATAGTACTAAAATACCATTGATTCAAATCCATTCAATTATAAAATTTTATAAACTACCCAATAATCATATAGTACTGTTACAGCTGCTGAGCACTGTGACTATTGGCAGAGGGAGAGGAGGGCAAGAACTGCAAGTAAAATCCTGCCCCCCTGCTGGGGGGGTTGGTCTATAAATTAAACCAAATACATTTGAAACATTAGTGATCAATACAAGACCTTTTATTATGAAGTTCTAAGTGCACAGGAGAAAGAAGATGAGCATAAACAATGAAGAACAGCTTCGAGAAAGAGGTAGCACATCTCATGGCCCTTGAAGATACAGGCAGAGGTGGGAGAGTACAGTTCAGCCAGGGCCCTCACACACAACATTTATTCAACATTTCAATAGGTGCCCTAGTAGTGCAATAAGGCAAAAAAATAGACCATAATCTCTATTCACAGATAACATAATTGATTATGTGGCAAATTCTAAGAATTCTATAAAACAACTATTAGAGTGCAAACCTAAATTTATCCAGGTTGCAGGATATGAGGTTAATAGTTAAAATCAATTATATTGTACTTATATTTTTTGCATACTGGTGGTGTCAATTTCACTTATAATGGCATCAAAAATATAACATACATACTAAGGAATAAATTAGTATGTGACTTCTGCAATGAAGACTACAAAACTCTGCTGAGAATGACTAAAAAAGACTGTAATAAATGAAGAGATACAACATACTTATGGATTAGGATGTGCAATATTTCTTAGATGTCAATTCTCCCCCAATACAATCTTGCAATACCAATCATAATTCCACTTGACTTTTGGTAGAAATTAACAAGCTAATTTTAAAATTATATGAAAATATAAATGACCTAGAATAGCAAAAACTACCTTCAAAGAAAAATAAAGTTGGAAGACAAAAGCTGCCTGATGCCAAGATTTACTATAAAGTTACAGGACAATACAGTCTGAGCACAAGGACTACCATAAAATAGAGTCCAAAAATATTGCCACACTTATATGATCATTTAATTCTTCACAAAGGCCAAAGATATCCTTGAGGAAATCAAACTCTTAACAACAAATGATGCAGAACAATGGGATATTCATACAAAATAAGTAAACATTGACCCCTACCTTACATCATATACAAAATTTATTTGAGAAAAATTATAGACCTAAATGTGAATGTTAAAACTGGAAAGCTTCTAAAAGAAAAAAGAACTATCACTTGGAGGTAGGAAATGTTTCTTCAATTTTCACAGAAAACAACAACCATATAAGAAAAATAATAATATATTAAACTTTATCAAAATTAGAAGCTTGTGTTCATCAAGTGAATAGGGAAGTAAATGAATAGGGAAGTGACAGACTGGGAGAAAATATTCACAAAACATGTATCTTACAAGGATTGGTATTGAAACTATATATGAAATTCCTATAACTCAATAATAAAAAACAACACAATTCAAAAATGGACAAAAATCTTGAACAGACACTTTTGAAAAAGAAGATATTAAATGGCCAATAACCATATAAAAAGTGCTCAATATAATCATTCTTCATAGAAATGCATATTAAAACTGCAATGAGATATTAATACACATCCATCAGAATGGTTAAAAATAAAGATGAATAACTCTAGTTGTTGCTGAGGAAGTATAGCAACTATAAAAGAAATCATATATTACAGGTATTTATCAGAAACATGAAAGCATACATCCACAAAAAGTCTTGTAGAAGAAATTTTACAGATTTACTCATACTGATACTGTTGTAATTAGCTACATTATTAATAACTAGGGGCCCAGTGCACAAATTCATGCATCATGAAAGAAACCATGGGCTTCCAGGCTGCAGTGGGCACAGGGGCAGATCTCGGCCCATCCTCCTCACCCCCGCCCGGCCCCTCCCGTCGAGGCCCCATCCCCTGTATGTTGGCAGCCCTACTCCCACCGCTGCCGCTCCCACACACTGACAGCACAGGCCCCACTCGCACCCAACGATGGTGTGGAGCATTTGGGGCCGGCGCCAGCAGCGGGTGCGAGCAGGGTCAGCGCCATCAGCAGGTGTGAGTGGTGGCTGCTGCCCCAATCGCTCCTCAGGAGCAGGGGAAGGTGGAGAAGCCCTCAGGGGTGATCAGGGCAGGCAGCCACTGCTCATACCTGCTGACAGTTCCGAGTGATCGGGGCCGGCACCGGGTGCTGGCAGCGGGTGCGAGTGGGGCCAGCGCTGGCAGCAGGTGCAAGCACCAGGCAGCACCACAGCGTGCAGGAGCAAATAATTTTCAGTAACCACCAGAGGCTTGCCCTGATAACAGCGACCAGTGCCATGCCTTGGTCTGGTGCCCCTGCTCACCTGCTCCACCATCCCACCACAGCCGACACCCACCATGTTCCATGCTCTGCCGCCTGCTGCCGACGCCCACCCCCTGGTGGTCAGCGCACATCATAGCGACCGGCTGTTCAGTTGTTCCACTGTTCAGTCTATTTGCATATTAGCCTTTATTATATAGAATAGGAAAGGAGCAAGGGTGGAGGCCAGACATTATAGTCATGTCATTTGGGCAGCTTCACCAGAAAGCTGAAATTTCATATTCCCCAAGGAAACACGGGCCTATCCCCTGCATATCACTGGGGGGAGGGGTCCAACAAAAGGAAGACAGATACATGCACAGTGAATTTGGGGTGATACTGGGAAGGTATTTGCCTGTTAGTCAAACCTGGGGACAAAGATGATTAGCCATAATGAGCATGGCCACTGCAAGCCCATGAAAATTTGAGAATACATAATCTCCTAAACAAAGGGGTTTCCTCTCTTATTGGTCTTATGACTCTTGGTTCTTGGGGTTCCCTCGCTCCTGCTTCCTTGCATTCGCCCGTGTTTCCTCCATAGCCATGTGGCCCTGCTGACCCCACATGCAGTGGACTGATGGAATACAGTGGGCAACCAAAACCAGCCTAGCTTGATGCTGGATTGGACCCAGCTCCCACATGGGAAGCAAACTCTGAATCCTGACTGATTCTAGCCCTAGTAAAACCACAGCTACACTTCCTCTACGGTGGGACTGAGGAAGAGGGGACCTTGGAAACTCAGAGATGTAATTCTACAGAAATAAAAATCATTCTCCCAGGTGAGTCTCAGAAAATTTTTTTCTCAGGATATTTAAGAATTCCACTCCCGCAGAAACAGGTGGGGATGAGTACCCTCTCTTCCACTAGTAACAATACTAGCCCAAAACCCAAAACAGCCCAGATGTTTATCAAGTGGAGAATATGAATACACACACACACACACACAGACACACACACATTTAATCATGGCATATTCAATGAAATACTACTCAGTGCTAACAAAGAGTAAGTTTCAAAAATATTATGCTGAATGAAATAATCCTTTCACAAAAGAATACATATTCTAGGCTTCCATTGATATGAAGTTCTACAATAGGCAGAATTAAAATACTATGAACAAAACATCAGGACATGGATTGCCTCTAAGGGTTAATCCCATGACTAGGAAAGGACATGAGGTAGCTTTCTGGGGGTAATGGCAATATTCTATATCTGTGTGTGTGTGTGTGTGTGTGAGAGAGAGAGAGAGAGAGAGAGAGAGAGAGAGAGAGAGAGAGAGGGAGAATCCTCACCCAAAGATATTTTTCCATTGATTTTTAGAGAGAATGGAAGGGAGGGGGAAAACAGAGAGAGAAAGAAACATCAATGTAAGAGAGACACATCAATTGGTTGCCTCCCTCACAGCCCTGACCAGGACCAGGGATTCAACCTGCAACTGAGTTACATGCCCTTGATTGCAATCGAACTTGAGCCCCTTCAGTCATCAGGCCAACACTCTATCAACTGTGCCAAACTGGCTAGGGTCACTATTCTATATCTTTTTTTAAAATATATTTTATTGATTTCAGAGAGGAAGGGAAAGGGAGAAAGAGACAAAAACATCAATGATGAGAGAGAATCATTGATTGTCTGCCTCCTGAAAACCCCCCACTGAGTACTGAACCCTCAACCAGGCATGTGCCCTGACCAGGAATTGAATCGTGACCTCCTAGTTCATAGGTTGATACTCAACCACTGAGCCACGCTGGTTGAGCTTCTATATCTTTACGATGGTTTTGGCTACCCAGGTGTATGCATTTGTCAAAAGTCCTAGAATAACATACTTAAGACTTGTATATTTTATTATATGTAAATAGTGTCTACATAAGAGCACTGTAAACAAATATTGAACTATAATTAATAAGCATATTGACATATTTAGGGATAATATATACTAATATTTGTAACTTAAGAGTGCATCAACTCCCATTTGACCCAGTGATCCCACTTCTAGGAATATATCCCAAGAAACTAGAAACACCAATCAGAAAGGATATATGCACCCCTATGTTCATAGTGGCACAATTTACAATAGCTAAGATTTGGAAACAGCCTATGTGCCCATCAGCAGATGAGTGGATTAAAAAACTGTGGTACATCTACACAATGGAATACTATGCTGTGGTAAAAAAAGAAGGAATTCTTACCATTTGCAACAGCATGGATGGAACTGAAGAGTGTTATGCTAAGCGAAATAAGTCAGTCAGAGAAACATAAATATCACATGATCTCACTCATTTATGGAATATAATGAACAACATACACTGATGAACAAAAACAGATCCAGAAGCAGAGAAGCATTGATCAGACCGTCAAACCTCAGAGGGAAGGTAGGGGAGGGTGGGGGTAACAGGGAGAGATCAACCAAAGGACTTGTATGCATGCACAGACAACAGGGGGCTGGAGGGGGCAATGGGGTAATAAGGACACATATGTTATACCTTAATCAATAAAGAAAATAAATAAATATAGAGATTCTCTGAATTCAGTCCAAAGGCAATGAATAAAATGATATCCCCCCCCCCAAAGAATGCATCAAACATTGATTGATGTACAGACAGATATATAATGGAGCAAGTACAGTAAAATATTAATGGCGAAATTGAGATTGTCGGCATGTGGATCTTTATTGCATAATTCTTTCAAACTGTTCACACATTTGAAAATTTCCAGAATAAAATGTTAGAAAAAAACAATGCATGTGAGAACCTTATATCAACTCCAAAGTGCTAGACAAATACAACATGTTCTTAACATCTCACTTAATTCTTGATACTTCTGACTCTGAAAGTTTAGGTGTTAACTCCTACTCAAAACATATTCTGATTAGCAAAGTAAAAACATGGCATCACCATGGGTTCTTAGAGGGATCCCTTGAGACAGGATGATGAATATAAATATAAAGATAATTTTTTAAAAAAGAGCTGAACACTACAGTAAGATAAAATTCTTTAAACTTTTTCTATAATATCTACAATAAATGGTGCTAGTAATTAGTTTGTTTCATTCCTACTATGTTTCAGTTTATAAAAATCTTTATTTACTTTATTTATTTAATACAATTACCTTGTGAGGAATTTAAACCAGTGTGTCTCCAAAATCCATGTTGTCAACAGCTATGCTTCACTTACTCTGCCTGAACTTCAAGCCATGGGAGAACTCACAGTCATCTCGGATAGCCTGTTCCATTGCTTGGAATATTTCTTTTCCTTGGTCTACAATTGAACCCTGAAACATCTACAAAATAAATAGTCTACATTTTGCCAAGATGGCCTTCTTGTCAAATCAAGCAAACTTTGTCTTTCCAATGTCCTTGCTCCCTGCGAACATCCCAGGAGAAAACGTGCAAGAAAGAAGACAGAGGAGAGAGGAAGAGGTGGTCCTAATGTTGGGAGAAAGCAGGTGTCTAACTGTTGGCAAAATGTTAAATCACCAGAGCAATTCAGTTTCCCAATTTGCTGTGCTGCCAGCTCCCCAGAATTAAAAAGACCTGCATATATCAGCAAACAGCTGAAGATAATTTTCAGCAACACTGTGCTCAAAGCAAAGAAAGACATTTCAAAGATCTCATTAAACCTTTGCAGCCTGAATGATCAACTGATTTCATTGTGAGCCACACACTTTGCCTCCTGCACCTTCCAAAGTATCTCTCGAATCAACATTTTCTGGGAAAATGATGTGTCACTGTGAACAAGCCTACCTGTCAGGTCTTGGAAAATCGATCAGCCTGGTGGCTCTCTCACAGGCCTGTGAAACAGCTGCCTTTATTTGTCCTGTTTGGGGTTTGGTGCTGAGTGTTTTAGGGACTGCATTTCCCAAAAGGACCAAGATATAAAAGATAGTTCTTTAGCTATTATTTGCTGCCTGTCATCTTTGAAATGAGTGAGGCTTCTGATATGGCTTATCCATCAAGGCAGACACAGAAGGTATCTATCCTTTCTGTACATCCGTTTCCGGCCTCTTTAATTGGGCATGCCAAGATCTTTACAGTGTTTTAAGGTTTTAGAGAACCAGTGTGAACTTCCTAGAGAATAAGTAAATGTTCATAGGTGTTCAGGATGACTGGGAACCGTTCAGTAAATGGCACCTTTGAAGTTGTATTTTAAGAGCTTGGTGATGTCCCCTCTCAAAATTCCTTCATTGCATATTATAAAGCAGAGAGAGAGAGAAAGAGAGAGAGAGAGAGAGAGAGAGAGAGAGAGAGATCGAGATCTCAGCCATTCTTAATCCTAACCAAGTAGCTGGGTTCAATGACATGAAATATCCCTCCTAATTTCACCCCTGCCCCTGCTCAGGGAGCTCAGGGAAAGCAGTGGCTCCAAGTCAGGGGCACTTGTATCCATGACTCCCCAGACTCTAAAACTGATGGACGCATTTTTTCCCCCTCTGTCTGAATCGTTCAATGGGACCTAGGTCAATCTGAAAGCTGGCAAATTCTTATTCCAAATGTTACCCGGAAGATAGTGGGAATACAGAAACAGGAGAAATGTCAAGAAACTTCATCTGAGTGCCGAGTTCCACCGGGGAAGGAAAAGTTCACTTTGATCTCCTGAACTGCGACCCTCAGTTCAACAAACTGCCCCGCCTGCAGCGCGCCTAGGCCTGCAAGTCTGAGCGATCTGAATGACAGATTGTCTTCTCCTCCCCCCATCAAATGTTACCAGCCAACTGAGGGCTCCTGAGTGTCGTGTCAAATTTAGAAGGTAGGACTTACACATGAGTTCAGAAAGAAACACACACACACATTTATAAAAGCCAAATTCTAACAAAATAGAACAGCCTCAGACCTGTTTAAAAAACAGCAATTGGTAAACCCAACATTAATCTCTAAAAAAATCTAAATGGCATTTGAAATAAACAGCAAAAGCTATATTCACAAATGTATAAGGAAAATGCTTACAACCATAAACAGAATGGAAATAGGAGTTTTTAATTAACATCAGAATTTTTGTTTTGTATGTTTGGTTTTTGTTGATTTTATTTTGGCTTTGGGCACTTGTGCTGAATTCACAGGCAATTAACTCTGTTCAGAGTGATGGCATCTTCTTTTTTTAAATTTATTTCAGAAAGGAAGGGAGAGTGAGAGAGAGATAGAAACATCAGTGATCCCACTGGGGATCAAGCCCGCAACCTGGGCATATGCCCTTGACCAGAATCAAACCTGGGACTCTTCAGTTCGCAGGCTGACCCTCTATCCACTGAGCAAAATCAGCCAGGGCAAGCATGAATATATAGCAAGATGGAAAATCGTCACCTCCCCAGATTGCAGGATGTTAACAGCCCCCTTCTAAAGAGAAAAGGTATGAGATGCAAAGAACTCTCAACTGTAGGAGTCAATGGAGGAGACACTAATACAAAAATGGCAACCCTGTAGAAATGAATCTCATGATTAAAATTTTAAAGGACAGTGCTTGTGATGGTTAATTTTATGTGTTAACTGGGCTGGGCTAAGGGATGCCCACAGAGCTATAAAATGTTACTTCTGGAGGTCTGTTAGGGTGTTTCTGGAAGAGATTAGCATTAGACCCTGTAGACTGAGTAAAGATCAGCCTTCCTTAGGTGAGCAGGTATCATCCAATCCCTTGAGGACCCATGTATTTAAAAGGGCATAGGAAGAGTCAGTTCTTGTTCTTCTTGAGCTAAAGTGTCCATCTTCTCCTGCCTTTGGACATCAGGGCTCCTGGTTTTCAGGCCATCAGACTGTGGGATTTATACCAATAGCCTGACCCATCCCTCACACCTTCACAGGAAATGACATAATCAGCCCCTGGTCTTTAGACCTCTGAACTCAGACAGAATTATACCACTGGCTTTCCTAGTTCTCCAGCTGCTGACAGCAAAGGAAGGCCATGGCTTATCTCAGCCTTCAAAATCTCATGAGCCAATTCCATAAATAAATCTCCTCTTCTACCTTTTTAAAACAAACTTTTTACTGATTTTTAGATAGAGGAAAGGAGAGGGAGAAAGAGAGAGAAACAACAATGTGAGAGCTGAACATCCATCCGCTGCCTCCTGCATACTTCCTACTGGGGAGCCTGCAAGCTGGGCTTGAGCTCCGACCTGGATGACACTCAATGAGCCACATTAGCCAGTGAATAAGCCAATCAGAGAAAGAGAAGTACCATATGATTTCACTCATATGTGGAATTTAATGTACAAACTGAACTACCAAGCAAAACAGAGATAGACTCATAGATAGAGAGCTCTGGGGGGTGTAGGGAGAAAGTTGACAGGGGGCGGGAGGGGGTTGAGCAAAAAAGAAAAAAAGAGAGAACTTATGGACATGGACAACAGTGTGGTGATTGCAAGGGGAGGGAGGGAGGTGGAGGTGAAGAGGTCATAGAGGGGATAAATGGTAATGAAAAAATAAAAATAAATAATAAATCTCTTCTCTATCTGCATCTACTATTTATGTCTATTATCTATATCTGTATATCTACATCAATCTTATTGATTCTATTTCTCTAGAGAACCATGACTAATACAGTGTTCATGGTTCACTTTTAAATGGTGGTTACATAAAGGAAGATCCCAATTGCTTTTTCCTTTATTAAAAACCATTCCATAAAACCACATGCACTCTGCATTAGCCATTTTTCTGTCCCTTTCCTTACTAGTCTTAGTCCCTTTTCCTCCATTTGCTGTGAAAATTCCTAACCCCTTGAAGTATTCACTGCACGCTAGAATTTTCTCTATCAAAGTCATATTTGTTGGAAGCATCAGCTCTGTGGAATGCAAGACTTTCTCCTCCCAACAGAAGCAATCATCCCAGTACCTTAATAATGACACCATTATATATGCCACTAATGGATACAATGATTTTCCAGTGCTCTAGAATGTCTAAAGAAGTAGCAGAGACAGCTTGGTAAGAAATCATTGCCAGGTTTTATAGAGACAAAGATTACATGGCCCAGCCAGTGTGTCTCAGTAGTTGAGCATCAACCTATAAACCAGTAGGTCACAGTTTGATTCTTGATCAGGGCACTTGCCTGGGTGGTGGGCTTGATCCCCAGTAGGGGGCGTGCAGGAGTCAGCCCATTGATGATTCTCTCTCATCACTCATGGTTCTATCTCTCTCTTCTTTTTGCCTTCCTCTCTGAAATCAATACAAATATATTTTTTTAAAGATTAAATGGTCTTTCAGTGTTGTTCACAGTATGCTATGTGTGCATGTAATCCACTTTTTTGTTGCTACAAGGTAGCCACAACCAGTGACTATAGAGCCAAGGTTCATTTATTAGTGTCAGGCAGAGAATAACAGTAGATAAAAGGTTTTCTAAGGATTGGGAGGGTCTTTCAGAAAACACCCAGTCCCTGTATTTTCTCTTATCACTTACACCTCATCAAGACCTAAAAAACATATGTAATCAAAGCTATGGGATTTTAAAGACCACATTATTGTATAGGGCATGGATGGGGAACCTTTTTTCTGCCAAGGGCTATATGGATATTATAACATATCTAGAGGCCTGGTGCACAAAAATTTGTGCACTCGGGGTGGGGGTGGGGGTCCCTCAGCCCAGCCTGTGTCCTCTCGCAGTCTGGGACCCCTCGGGGGATGACCACCTGCTGGCTTAGGCCTGCTCCCCAGGGGATTGGGCCTAAGATGGCAATCAGACATCCCTCTGGCAGCCCGGCAGCCCTCAGGGGATGTCCACTTGCCAGCGGGAAGCATACCTAAGCTGCAGTCAGACATCCTTAGCACTGCTGAGGAGGCAGGAGAGGCTCCCACCACCACCGCTGTACTGGCAGCCATCAGCCTGGCTTGTGGCTGAGCAGAGCTCCCCCATGTGAGAGCGCACTGACCACCAGAGGGCAGCTCCTGCATTGAGCGTCTGCCCCCTGGTGGTCAGTGTGTGTCATAGTGACCAGTCATTCCCAGTCTTTCTGCTGTTAGGGTCAGTTTGCATATTACCCTTTTACTATATAGGATAGAGGCCTGGTGCACGGGTGGGGACCAGCTGGTTTGCCTTAAAGGGTGTCCTGGATCAGGGTGGGGGTCCCGCTTGGGTGCCTGGCCAGCCTGGGTGAGGGACTGATGGCTGTTTGCAGCTGGTCACACCCCCTTCAGGGTGGGGTTCCCCACTGGGGTGCCTGGCCAGTCTGGGTGAGGGGCTGAGGGCCGTTTTCAGGCTGGCCAGCGACTGATGCTCCCAGCCTCTCCTTTTTTTCTTTTTTCTTTTTTATTCTGGGATTTATTTACCTTCTCTAATTGAAACATTGATGCCGTCACTGGTGCTCCAAGCTCTGAGGCCGGGATGGCTGAAAGCAGGTATCTGGGGTTTGTTTAGCTTCTATAATTGAAACATTGTTGCTTTCGGGCTCAGAACCAGGCTGCGGCAGGCGGGGAACCTTGGCTTCCTCCGTCACTGGAGCAAGCAAGCCTCATGTTCGCTTCAGCTGCGTGGCTGCCAGCCGCCAACTTTGTTGGCAGTTAATTTGCATATAGCCTTGATTAGCCAATGGGAAGCATAGCGGAGGTACGGTTAATTAACCTTTTTGTCTTTTATTAGATAGGATTCTTGGGCCATACAAAATTATCAACTTAAAATTGGCCTGCTATATTTGGTCAGACATTTAATTAACTCACCCTAATGCCGTGGCAGGGCCAGACCAAATGATTTTGCCAGCCTTATATAGCCCTTGGGCTGGACACACCCACCCGTTACAGGGCAATATGTGGTCTCTCTCACACAACCAGCATTTTGCACCTCTGTATACATTTGTGCAATAGAATTCATTAGGAGGTTGCCGTGTAGTCTGAGCAGAGTTTCTGTATTTTAGAGGCTGGGCTTGAGACAAGAGTAGTAGAGGCTGAGCACCTGTCATAATTAGTAAATTATGTGACCTGATAGAGATGGTGTCAAGAGGTATGAAATATAACACTGCATGGATATTAGTCATGAAAGTCTATGCTGCAGTAGAAGTCTCCCAATGCTTAATGGCTTGAAAAGCAAAGATTCATGTCTTATACTACATGTCTTCATGTGTCTGCAGGGAAACTCTTGCACCACCAAGGCACCCGGTCTGATGGAGAAGTCACCATCTTGAGTGTTACCAACCCAATAGCCAATCCAAAGGGAAGAGAACACTTTGTAGAATTTCCCACAGATAATTAGAAACTCCTCCTGGAAGTGGCACACATCACCCTAATTTTTAAGGGATGGGACCTCAAATCATCTTGCTCTGAAAGCCCATGGTGCAAGCATTCAGGAGTCTGGTAGGATTATAACAAACAAAGAAGCAGTTGTTAATGGGCACTTGAGCACTTGCCAGTCCCCCTGCCCCAGGGCTCAGCACAGGGAGCGAGGGCAAAAATGCAGGCCTCCCAGCTTTCCCTGGGATGCTTTCACTGCAGCTGCTGCCTGGAGGTGCACTTCTAATTAGCATGCTTCCAGGTCCTGACTGTGATGTTCCTCAGAGCCTGTCTGTTTTTGTTGTTGAAGTTTTAGAAATTCTCTACATATTCTAGATATTAATCTCTTATCCTATATAATAAAAGCTAATATGCAAATAGACCGAACGGAGGGACAACCAAACAACCGGTCGCTATGACGTGCACTGACCACCAGGGGGCACGTGTGGAAAATGGCGGGCGTTGGCAGCAGGTGGCAGAGCACAGAATATGGCAGTTGTCGGCTGTGGTGAAATGGTGGAGCAGGTGAGCGGGGGTGCCAGACCAAGGCAGGGTGCTGGTCACTGTCATCGGGTCGAGCCTCTGGTGGTTACTGAAAATTCTTTGCTCCCACACGCCATGGTCCTGCCCGGTGATCGCACCTGCTGCCCGACCTGCCACTTGCACCTGCTGCCAGCACTTGGTGCTGTTAGTGGGAGTGAGTGGCGGCTGCCAGCCCCAATTGCCCCTCAGGGCTTCTCCACCTCCCCCTGCTCTTGAGGGGCAATTGGGGCCGGCAGCTGCCTCTTGTACCCACTGCTGGTGACAGCCCCGCTCGCACCTGCTGGCAGCACTGGATCTGTCGCTCACACCCACTGCCAGCACTGTCCCACTGCCTGGCACTGGTCCCAATCGCTCAGCACCATCAGCGACTGCCAGTACCTGGCACTGGTCCCAATCGCTCAGCACCATCAGTGTGTGCAAGCAGGGCCAGCGCCATTAGCGCGTGGGAGCAGCAGGGGCGGGAGCGGGGCTGCAGGCAGATGGGACCAGGGGCCGCAGCAGGAGGGTCCGGGTGGGGGCATGGAGGATGGGCTGAGATCCGCCCCTGTGCCCACCGCAGCCTCATGGCCCACAGTTCTTTTCAAGGTGCACAGATTCATGCACTGGGCCCCTAGTAAGATATATAATCTGCAAATATTTATTCCATTTTGTGGGTTGCCTTTTCGCTCTACCAATAGTGTCTTTTGATGGGCAAAAGTTTTTAATTTCAATGAAGTCTAATTTTCCTATGTTTCCTTTAATTGGCTTTGCTTCTTCTTTAAATATAGATGCTGACAGAAAAGACGGATTAGATGCAACTTTTTCCTCAGTTGGCTATTTTTTAGACAATTATAAACTATGAAGTTATGTTGGAAGTTTGTTGTAAGTAGCACCATAACGTCCAGTCACACTGGCACAGATAACAGCCCCAAAGAAGCTTGAAAAATACTTCTGACGGTTGAAATCACTTTTTGGCAAGTCACAATGGAAGCTTCTTCTCTTCTCATATATTCTACCAGGACAGCACAGGGACCTGGGCCCAGGATCCCAAGGACACCAGATAAAAAATAAACACAGAACTGGCCCCACCCTGCCAGCCTTCACCAGGATCCTGGGGATACCAAATGGCCAAAAAAAAAAAAACAAAAACAAAAACCCACGGAAAAAGCTCAGCCCAAGAATGCAACTGTCCCTCTGCTCCCTATGAAAAAAATGTCTTATCTCCACTTGCTTCCCCTACCCTGACAGAAAATTCCACAAGCCCACTACTTTTTTTTTTTTTGTCTTCAAAAAGTCCACTTTGTCCCCTCTAGCTTATCAAAGAGCCAAGCAAAGCCAGCCCCTGAGACAGTTCAGGGGACCTTCATTTCCTCCTTGCTGCCTCCCTTAATAAAAAGCTTAATAAAATCTGTCTGGAAATTTCTCCTGGGTTACCTCTTGATCTCTGTCTTGGCGAACCCATGAGCCCCACAGGCAGTAACAGTTCGGCAGGAAGTGTATCAATACATCACCCTTCCTGGTGGCTAAGGCTGCTCAGCATCATCAGTAGAGCCAACTCCAGGGACGGGCGAATCTCCTATGCGACCATGTATTCTGAATGCTATGCCATGTTGGATGTGTACCAGTACTGGTACATTCCACCTCATCAGGATTCCTCAGGATGCCTCCAAAGCCCGCAGTGTTGTCACGCTGCTCTCTCACCCAGCACAGCCACTCTCAACTGCATCCAGGCCCGAACCTCCGGACACCAATGTCCCCCGTAGTGCTTGGGCCACACTCTTGGACCAGCGTTTGGCTCAAGGGTTGAGGACAAGGGCAGAGGCTTGTGTTGCAGAGGAGGGCTGGCCCGAGCAGCGGCAGCATGGGAAGCAGAGGCAGGCGTGATTTCTGCAGCCTGCCTCCCACCAGGCTGACAAGCACAGGGACAGGTCACAGGCCAGTGCAACTGGCACAGACCTGGTTGCTGGCCTCCACTGTCGTTTCTGGTTTCAGTCATTTGAGGCTTCTCTTTTTTTCTTAATCCATCCAGCTAAATGTTTGTCAATTTTGTTGATCTTTCTGAAGACCCAACTTTTAGTTTCATTGATTTTTCTCTATTGGTTTTCTAATCTAATTTCGCGTATACCTATTCTAATGTGTATTATGTCCTCCTTTCTGCTAGCTTTGGGCTCGTTTTGTTCTTTTTCTAGTTCTTGAAATTGTAATAGATAATGTTCTCCTTTGTTCCTTATAACCTTTTGATTTGTAGGCTTTTGATGTAAAGTCTATTTTGTCTGATAATAGTATAGCCATTTCTGGTTGTTTTATTTCTGGTTACTATTTCCATGAAATTTCTTTTTCCATCCTCTCACTTTCAATGTATTTGTGTTTCTGGATCTAACGCAAGTCTCTTATAGACAGCGTATAGTTGACCATGCTATTTTAATTATCTTATCAATCTTTTCTTTTGATTAGAGAATTTCATCTATTTACATTTAAAGTAATTATTAATAAGGAGAGACTTACTTCTGTCACTTTTTTATATGCTTTATAGCTTTTTTTGTCCCTCATTTCCTATACTACTGTCTTATGTTTAGTTGGTTTTCTGCAGGAAAACATTTTAATTCTTTTCTCATTTCCTTTTGTGTATATATTACAGACATTTTCTCTGTGGTTGCCATGGGGATTACATTTAACGCCCTAAAGTTATAACACTCTAAGTTGAATGTGTACCAGCTGAAGTTTAACAGCATATAACATTCTGCTTCACTACAATACTGTGCCCACCCGCTTTCAGTTACTTATGCTGCAAAATGACATCTTTATACACTATTATGTCTAAAAACATATACCAATAATTGTCTTTATGTATTATTCTTTTAAATTATATAGAAAACAAATGCAGAGTTACAAACAAAAGTTACAATAATATTAGCTTTAATCATTATGTATTTCCCTTTACAGTTATTTTTCCATATGGCTTTGAGTTATTGTTTAGTCTTTGTATTTCAACTTCCAGTGCTCCTTTTAGCATTTATTGCAGGACAGCTCTAGTAGTGATGAACACCCTCAGCTTTTGGTTATCTGGGAATGCCTAAATTTCTCCTTCACTTACAAAAATCAGTTTCTCCAGATCTAGGATTTTTGATTAAATGATCTTCTTTTCAACACTTTGAATATGTCAGCCCACTGCCTTCTGGCCTCCAAAGTTTCTGATGAGAAATCTGCTGATAATCTGATTGAGGATATCCTGCATGAAAAGAGTTACTGCTCTCTTGCTGCTTTTAAGATTCTTTCTTTGTCCTAGACTTTCAACAGTTTCATTATAATGTACCTCAGTGTAGGTCTCTTTCAGTTCATCCTACATGGAGTCCATTAAGCTTCTTGGATGTTTATAGTCATGTCTTTGCCATCATGAATTTTACATGTAATTTTCCAGGCCATTTAATAATATTTTATGTAAATATATATCCATGTAATAATACATAGTGTTGCTTGTGTATGTAATATTGAAACTAATATAAAAGTATCATACATAGCGTGCTTTTCTTCAACCTACTACTTTTACCCTATTATTTTAAGTCTATATGCATTAATATATTTTCCCTTATAATTTCTGTATACTATTCCATCATAAGAATTTATCACACATCATTTTTCATTCTATTTTGGTATTTAGGTTGTTATTTTGCTGTTAAAATATTGCTTTATTTACAACATTGAGTCCATGATTTCTTGTGTACAGGTACAAAGGTCTCATTAGAGTATTTTCAATCTTTATAATATATCTAATCTTGAACCATACTTAAAAATAAAAGCTAGCCAAGAAAAAAACTGACTTTAGAATTAGAAGAAAATTTAGGAGAATATCTTTGGGAGTATTTAATTTAAAAAGACACACACACACAAAAAAACACACATATTAAAGGAAAAAAGACACCTGAATTTGACCATATTAAAACTAAAAATATTGTCCTCATAAAAGGTCCATAAAGAAAATCAAAAGGCAAGCAATAAACTGGCAGATGATATTTATAATACGTTGAAAATATAAAGTATTATAATAAATATATATATATATAATAATTTTTTAAAGCAAACAAGATAAATTTGTTTCTTAAAAGGTCAGAATGTGAAAGACAAATCACAAAAGATGAAATTTGATTAAAAATAAACAGATAAAAAGCTATTCAGCCTCACTAGTAATAAAGGACATTGCAATTAAAATAATGAATGTCACTTTTCACCCATCAGGTTGACAATAACAAAAAAATTCTGATAATTGCTCTGGAAAATGTAGAGAAGCAGGAATTTGCATACGCAATGGTGGAAATGTAAATTGATATCCCCTTTGACAAACAACTTGAATGTATAAGAAATTTGAAAATGTGCATATTCTATAACTACAATATTTAAAACAATGTGCTAGTTTAAAACCAGACAAATCAATCAATGGGAATTAATAAAAATATCAGATATATATGCTTGTTTGTTAATATAAAAGTGGCATTCTGAGTAAGTGAGGAAAGATAAGTAAATATGCCCTGGCCAGAACACCCTAAAGTTATAACACTCTAAGTTGAATGTGTACCAGCTGGAGTTTAATAGCATATAACATTCTGCTTCTATAATAGCATATAACAATCCTTCTACCAAGACATCTCCTTGCTGTACTTTCAAGTAGTCTGGGCAAGAGAAGTTACTACCAACAATCCATTGCAGAAAAAACTACTTGAGGGCTGACCTCACTCAATAGCATAGCATAACATTACAGTAGCTCTATCATAGGGAAAGGTCAACACCCAAATATGACACAGACTATGGCTGAAGAGAGGAAGACCCAGTGTTGGCAATCCCAGCCTAAGGGAGTACTGGGGTCCCCCTGCTGATGAAATACTCTGCTATGAAAACAATCTCTCTATCAGGAATGGCAAATCACATTAGGCTTCACACCATGTAGGAGCTATGGAACTTTGGGTTTCTGAGGGTCAGTATTCCTTGCTACATTTATTGATTTCTCATAGATTTCAATAGATGATCTGTCTCATACTTTACATCCTGTGTACTTTCAAGGCATGGAGTTAGTGTGGTTTTGTTAGGCTTTCTGTTGAGAAATTTTCTCAGGTGGAAGTTTGAGTCAAGAGAAGTATGACAACTCTATAAAAAGACCCCAGCCGTTCAGAATACCAGCATTTCCCACACAGGCTAAACCTCAACTTGATGGCTAAGATAAACAGATTGAAAGAGCGTAGTTGCAGTTCCCTTAGGAACGTGCCCAAGGTTTAACTACATTAAGACCTAATATTTCTTATCAGTAGCAGCTTAAAACTGAAAGCGCCTGTCCTCCTTTATTATAATGAGGACAATAATACTTTGCTGTGCTCACATCTTCAATTCACTGTGAAAGATATCCTTAGGATATCTTTCTTACCCACTGTCACACCCATCTCCCGCTTGGGTAAAGTACCCCTCCTCTGGACTCCCACAGCACCTGCACATCCTTAATCATTGCAGTTTGAACATCCTATATAATAAAAGGCTAATATGCAAATAGACCGAACAGTGGAACAACCGGTCACTTTGATGTGCACTGACCACCAAGAGCTGCCCCCTGGTGGTCAGTGCATTCCCACAGGGGGAGCGCTGCTCAGCCAGAAGAGGGGCTCAGGAGCCCCTCCTGCCTGCGCAACAGCGCTAAGGATGTCTGACTGATTACTTAGGCCTGAGGGCTCTCGGACTACGAGAGGATTCAGGCTGGGCTGGGGGACGGCCCCCCTGAGTGCACTAATTTCATGCACCGGGCCTCTAGTATAGTATAATTGTCAGCTTAGTGTACACTCTTACTAGAGACTAACCTCTTTCAGGGTTTTGTCTACTTTCTGGCTCTACCCTCTGGACTTAGGATAGTGCCTGGCATAGTGTTTATCCATTAAATAGTTACTGAATGCCAATTAGTACAGTCGGCACTTATAATCTTACATATGGCTATTTGTGCTACTGTCTACTTAAAGGAGAGACCATGCTGATAAAGTTACATGGTACAGAAACCAGGCTAGGAGCTGTGCTCATTTTGTTTGTTTGTTTCTATCTGTTTGGTGCCTAGAGCAGGGGGGAATCAAATGAGGATCAGTGGAAGAGAGGATGAGAGAGAGGAAAGAAACAGAAGGGATTCAAAGGTAACTTCTGCACTGATTCTGCCAAATACAGGCACTGACCACACTCAGTTGAGATTCAAGTAGCTGAATAAGTGCTAATGACCCCGTGCATGAAGCTCTCTCTCCTGGAAAGCTATTTGTCTTTCCTCTCAGTGGCTGTTTCTCCCTAAGCCATTTTTCAGTGTCCACAGTGGTCATAATAGCAATCGGTCAGCCCCCCAAACCTTTACCAAATAAGGAGAATGAAGGCTGAGGAAATTCATTTAGTAAACCTTAGAAGTTTAACACATTGCAGTTAGAAGCCAGTCTGACCCTACAGTCTTATATCATCGTTTAGTTGGGGGGAAATATATATATATTAACGCAGTATATTTCCCCCTAGGAGAGTTCAATACAATGTTTTTCTTCCAAGGAACTGCAAATATTTTTAAAGCTGTTTTTGCCTCTCAATATTCCTCACATTCACAAAGAAAATTATTCCATGTATGAAACTGTGAAACATGCAATGTATTTTAAAATGTTTATGATAACATGTTAATGCTTATAATAAAATTCATTGCTAATTCAAGAACAAATTATATAATGGTCCCTGCTTCTACGTGTCTTTTAAGCACTTTAGAGATTTCAAATTTCTTTCCTTAGTGCTTGGAATAACCTAGGAGTAAGAGAGTACAAAATAAATTAATAATATGTATACTTATAGATTGTATCTGTGTAACACAGTTTACAAATCACTATTACCTATATTTGTCATTTATTATAATACTTTTTAGTTAAGTGTTACTCCCAACATAGAGGTAAGAAAAATGAGATTTAGACGGTTGAAGAATTTTCTGGGGTCTTACAACCAGGATATGACAAATGTTGGGCTTAAACTAAAGCTTCTGAGTCCTAATCAGTGTCATTCCACTCTCTATGGAAATTCTTGGATGTTTTTATGGCTCTAAGAATATCTCTTACTTGAGGATATAGCAATGTTACAGGTTGAATTGTGTCCTCCCCAAAGATGATAAAGTCCTATTTCCCAGGACCTGTGACTATGGAATTATGGTCTTTATTGAGGTGATGATCAAGTTAAGATGAGGTTATTAGGATGGGCCCAAATCCTAATAGAAAGGGAAAATTTGGACAGAGAGAGATGTGTACAGAAGGAAAATGATGTGAAGACACAGGGAAATGCCATCTACCAGTTAAGGGATGCCTGAGGTATAAGATGCTAAGAGAGGCGCATGGAACAGATTCTCCCCCAACAACCTTCAGGAGTAACAAATCCTGCTGATGCCTTGATTTTGGAGTTCAAGCATCTAGAACTGTGAGGAAAAAAATTTTTGTTGTTTAAGACACCCAGTTATTATTACTTTATTAACGCAGCCCTAAAAAATAAAATACAATCAGTGACAGCTTTGACCAGTCTGTTGTCTATTTGTAACCTTGAAATCAGAGCAACTAAGGATAAAAATAAAGTATACTACTATACTATACTGCTCCCTACTGAAGGGATGTAAAACATAATTAAGGAAGTTCTTTTACTTCATTGAGCCTCCTCCAGTGCAGGTATTGAAGCCAATTCTGAGCAAGACAAAAAGTTTATTAGGAAGCTGATCACCATCAACAAAATTAAATTTATTGCTATAGGCTTGCATGACAAAGAAGTCTGAATGCTAGCATACCCCATTCACCAGGATGTATACTTTAATTAGTCCATATCTTGCCTCAAAAGCTTCCTCATCATTCTAGAAATATCCTCCCAACACATAGGCATTAGCAGCAAAGATGATAGTCATTTGAGTTCCCTCTCTAGGCTCTTTATTGCACTCTTATATGTGTGTTCATGTGTATAGGGAGAGGATGAAAACTGGCTTTACACACCCATCTATATCTACCCCTTAAATCTTCACACTATGTTTCTATGTTGGTCTCACTTCTAAAACTACGTTGCTGGCTCAGTTTTCTCTCCTGTACCCTGTCCCTGCTGGAAATTAGAGTTTTTTGTTAAGCTAAGCCCATGTTTCTGGACTCCTGACACCCGATATAACTTTTGTCAATCTTCTCCCCCAAAAGAGTGGATGTTACCACTGGATGAAATTCTATTTCAAAATGTAACATATACCAAAATCTTGATAGTGCTGCCTACCTATTTTCAATTTAGCCTTTGCTCTTAAAAATCCAGTCCCTGTCCCACTCACCCTTAGATAAGGTTCCCCACCTATGTCAGGTTCATCATCTAATAGCTACCAGTCATTTAGAGGTTCTTATCGTTACTACAAAGATGCATAATTCATGTGTATCTTCCAATAACCATAAGAGATAGGTTCACCACTATCCAAATTTTACATAGAAACTTGAAACTTGAAAAAGTTGGCAAAGATTTGCCTCTCACCTTCTCTAATTTATTGTTTTCATTGCCCCAATTGTAACACCCTCCAGGATGTCAAACAAATTAATGATTTAGATATTGGTATTAGTGTTGAAAACATGAATGACTCGAATGACTTGATTTTCAAAAATTCTCTTGTAAGTCAAGGAGTTTCCAATTCTTTCCCTTCAACTAGATTGACTGAAGAACTTAGTTGACAGCTGTTCATAAAGTGTGGTTTTGATGATTAATCATTATGTGATTTTTGTTATGTCTCTCAAAAGGATTTCAAAGTGAGTGACATTGCTATAACAAAACTCCTTCCACCTCTATTTACTTTTTAGTAAATAGTATTTCTCAGACATGAAGTAGAAATAGAATTGATGTTGATCTTTATCTCATTTAGCAATAACATAAATACACAAACTAATTGGAAAAAATAAGGTCCCATCTATCCCACTGAAAGATGCATCCCCCAAAATATAATTACCCTGATCAAGAGATAAAAGAGCTAGACTAGCTCTCTTTCACTGGCAGGAATATTTTGGGTACCTCAAGTGATCTTCAGACTTCGAAATCAACATGAAAGTCCTGAATTGAGAATATTACATCATTCCAGCAACTGCACAGAGAACAGTCATCTTAACCAGTAAGAGAAACATTTGATCAAATTTGAATAAGTGGCAGCCTCTGAGATCAAACTGGTTATTTCCACCTATTTAAAGAAGGTCTACATCGGTCAACACTGATCATTATTTCTGTCCCATTAAAGTTCAATAGACAAAGGTTCAATAGGCATAGGTTGGTAGAGAGTTACTTGATGCACCATTTAAAAGTTTTCATGATCTGCATTAAAACTCTCCACTCAAATATATCAGTTCAGTGATACACCATAATTTTCTATTCTAGCAACCGTATCAAGAATGTAAATTGGGGGGAAATAATTTGGTTTTGTATCTTAATAATGGGCCAAATTACAGGTTGCTATAAGAATTAAATTACATAAGACATGGTATATAAAGTATCTACTATTTAACTTTTTGGAGAATGAAAGTATAAAGACCTAAATTTTTTAACTCAACAAGTAGTAGATAAAACACAGATATTTCTTCATTTATAAGATCACTTTGATCATTTTAAAAGCAATTAAAAGTAAAACTTGATGTAGAAATTATGTATGTAATTTAATATTGCCATACACACACACACACACACACACACACACACACACACACATATATATATATATATATAAAACTGTCCACTTAAATATATCAGTTCAGTGATACACCATAAAGACCTCTTAACAGGTGGTTATATTTTGTTTTGACAAATAGGAAATTTTTTTTTCTTTTAAGTAAAATCAACTTTATTGATATGCAATTCATGTACAATAAATTGCACACATTTTAAGGGTACAGATCAATGAGTTTTGACAAATGTGTACAACCATAGAACCACCACTGCAATCAAGATAGAATATTTCCATCATCACCAAAACTTCCTTATGCCTCTTACCTGTCAACTTCCATCTCTGACCCCCTGACCCAGGCAACTGCCTATCTGCATTCTCCCATTATAGGTTATATTATTAATTTCTAGAGTTTACTATAAATGCGATAATGAAGGATGTATTCTTTTATGTCAGTTTCCTTACTCAGTACTACATTTTTGCAGATATCAATAGTTCATTTGTTTTAGATTTTTTTATTAAAGTTTTTAGAGAGAAGGAGAGAGAGAAACATTGATCAGCCGCCTCCTGCATGCTCCCCAACTGAGAATTGAACCTGCCAACCTTTAATGCACCAGACGACCGCTCCTACCAACTGAGCCACACTGGCCAGGGCAATAGTCCATTTGTTTTAATTGTTGAGTAGTATTTTATTATATGAATTATGATAATCCTTTATTTTCTTTTTAAAATTTTTTCTGGTTTTATTGAGGAATAATTGACAAATAAAAGCTGCAGTGTTAACTATAGTTATCATATGTATATTTCATCCCTAGTACTTATTTCTCTTATAATTGGAAGGTGGTACCTTTTGAGCACCTAAGACTTAATTTAATAGCAGATCAAGTAGAATCTTGGTTTGCTCCCTCACTAAAATACTTCTATCTCTGGTGGGAGAGCTGCATTGATACTAGAACAATCTACAACTGCAAAAAACTTGGAGAAAAGGCCCTATTTAAATTTTTCCTTTTGACTTAAGTGGAGAGATGATCCTTAAGTAATCCTAATATACGAAGATCTGAAGGCAGTGTAATTCCATTCTTTGACTAACTAACATTTGTTAAGCGCCTTGTATGTATCTGAAACTATGACTATAAAGCCAAAGGGAAAATTAACCTTCACTTATTCTTGAATAAGTATGAAAAGTCATCATAATTTGATGTGAAATATGCTTTAATAAATGCATGTATAGCACATAAGGTAATGAAAAGAAATGAGTAGGATCACAGAAAGATTATTTTAGAGGTAATAGTTATAAGATGTCCTGGATTTTTTCAAAGGCCAGGAGAGAGACCATGTCTGTTATGTTCGCTACTGGGTTGGCACACTGTTGGCACTCAATGATTATTTGGGAGGGGAGGGTTTGTTTTTTATCTTTATTGTTAAAAGTACTACAGATGTACACTCTTTTTTTCCCATTGACCCCCTCCTCGCCACACTCAACCCTCCCAAGCCTTCGCCACACTTGTCTGTGTCCATGGGCTATGCATATTAATTCCCCATTTAATCTCCTCCCCTCACTCATCCATCTCCACCTTCCCTCTGAAATTCATCAGTCTGTTCATAGTTCTTTGTCTCTGGATCAATTGTGTTCATCAGTTTATTTTGTTCATTAGATTCCACATATGAGTGGGATCATGTGACACTTTTCTCTGACTGGTTTATTTTGCTTAGCATAATATTTTCCAGGTCCATCCATGCTGTTGCAAATGGTAAGTTCCTTCTTTACCACTGTGTAGTATTCCATCGTGTAAATGTAGAGTTATTTTATTCATTAATCTGCTGATTGGGCTGTTTCCAAATCTTAGCTATTGTAAATTGCACTGCTATGAGCATGGGGTTGCATATATATCTTTCTGATTGATGTTTCAGGATTCTTAGGATACATTCCTAGAAGTGGGATCACTAGGTCAAATTGGAGTTTCATTTTTAATTCTTTGAGGAAACTCCATACTAGTTTTCCACAGTGGCTGCATGATTATTTGTTATCCAGAAATCATTTATTAAATATTATGTCAGTGAATTAATAAGTGAGTGTATGAAAAAGTCTATATCCTTATATCTTAATATGTATGTTGGTGACTTCAAATAAGCTGCAAATTGTTTGGGTTTATTTTGTGCAGAACTATCTATAATTAAGCTTTACCATGAAGGCAAGATAGAGAGCATACCCTTAGGATTCATACAGAACAAACTCCTCTCTCACTGGAAAATTCTTATTACTACTTGCATGTTCCAGTCTTCACTTCTCTGACTTAAATACGCTTAATACTATCTATCAAACACAACCTGACTAGGTAAGACCTTTTCTTGTCATGGTTTTCCAAGTATGGTTCCCTTTCTTTCACTCTGTTTTTCTGTTGTTAGGAAGAAAAAACACCCATATTCTGGTGAAAGAATGTAATTTTAGCATTGGAGTAATCTGTGCCTTTCTAGCATGTAACTTTAAAAGCCAGAACATTCCTTAAAATTCACTCAGAAGCTCAGCAACCTAGTTTCAGCCTGATAAGACTCAGAAGATAGAAAACACTAGATCCACAATGATGGTGTCTTATCTTCCAGATGGACCATCTCCACAGTCTCCTGATCCTGGTGGACAGCCCTGCATGGAGCTCCCAGACCCTTGGCATCCTAAGCCTTGTCTTCTTCTGTTTCAACACTTTGAGCCATTCTAGAGCCCCTGGCATTGTTCCCCTATCAGTGGTTCTCAATCTTCTGGCCCTTTAAATACAGTTCCTCATGTTGTGACCCAACCATAAAATTATTTTCGTTGCTACTTCATAACTGTAATGTTGCTACTGTTATGAATCGTAATGTAAATATCTGATATGCAGGATGGTCTCAGGCGACCCCTGTGAAAGGGTCGTTCGACCGCCAAAGGGTTCACGACCCCACAGGTTGAGAACCACTACCCTACTATTGG